>NC_143569.1:70768333-71091875 GCF_054136105.1 Typopeltis vanoorti | reverse complement strand
CTCAGCTCTGTCTTCATGTACTATCTTCAGATGACCTACAAGTAACCTCAGCAGTAAGAAATCTTTATATGGAATGAGTGAACTATTACACTACTGCTATAACATAACTGAGAGAAGAATTTGAGAATCCTTAGAAATGGCAGTGGATTCCAAACACCTAAATATAAACTCTAATATCAACATGTCAGAATATATCCTAGTCATAGCTAGCCAGAGATGTAAACATACACAGCATGCTCAACAATGCAATGCATAACTAAAAATATTTTTTAGAATCATTGGATTCCCGTATAACTATATAACAGTTGTCACCTTGTTAGTCTTTACTGTTTCTCTGTCTATTAGTGTTCCTGTAAAACAAACACTAATAGAGAAAAACAGCAAAATGCCAAATCACTCACAGACCTTGATCACTGAACAAATGTCTATCCAATGATAGAGATATCCCAAGAAATTAGGATCAATCTCAATCACACTCTTTCATATAAAACACACATAGGAAAAAACAAAGGAAAAAGTTAATGCAAGAAACAACATACTAAGAAATCTTACTTCCTCCAAATGGGGTGCAGACCCTAGCACACTAAGATCCTCTGCCATGGCCCTTTGCTATTTTTCTGCTGAATATTCCTGCCCTGTATGGTCGAGATCCTGCCATGCTGAAAAACTTGACCCAGCATTGAATGAAAGCTGCCACTTAATTACAGGATGCCTGAAACCAACACCACTAAGAGACCTGTGTACTTTGGATGGTATTGCATCCCCTTCAATTCGAAGATCTGCATTCTCAGCTGACGAAAGAAGCAGACAAATGAATGACGAGTGCCACCCACTATTTGGCCAGACTACAGTGCCCCAAAGACTAAGATCCCTGACACAGCTTCCTAGCAACCTAAAAATCCTCCAGAAACAAGACTTCAACAATGGCTTGCACTATATCCTGAGAATAATATTGGTATCCCAACAGCTGAACATCTTCACATGTGGTGCCCACTTGAACTGGAATACTTGGAAAAGCCTCAACAGACTATGAACGACAGGACGCTGCAAACAAAACCTCATCAAATGGGGCTACCTCACTGGACCAGATAATTGTGAGTGTGGGACAATCCGGTCCCACACTCACAATTATCAGAAAAAAATCAGTTTATATACCTTTATTGAAGAAAGGCGATGCAAGAGAGTGAAAAAATGACAGAACAATAGCACTGATTTCTCATGCAAGTAAAGTCTTACTTAAGATCATTCAGAAAAGACTAGAACCATTCATGAAGAGAGAAATGCCAGATGACAGACAGGATTTTGAAAAGGCAGAGGAACAAGAGATCAAATCATCAATGTGAGATGGATAACAGAAAGAGCACAGGAATATCAAAAGAATGTCTACCTTTGTTTCCTTGACTATAGCAAGGCTTTTGACTTTGTAAATCATGTGAAACTGTGGAATGTGTTAAGAACATTGGGAGTACCAGGGCATTTCATTATCCTTCTGAGGAATCTTTATTATGAACAAGAAGCTACTGTCCGAACAGATCTTGGAGAAACTGAGTATTTCACAATAGGTAAAGGATGCGACAAGGATGTATTTTATCTCTGTACGTATTTAACTTGTACAGCGAATACATTTTAAGAATAGCAGGGCTGGAGGAGTCTTCAGTTGGAATTAAAATTGGTGGAAGAAATATTAATAATTTGAAGTATGCAGATGATACTTCCTTGCTAGCAGAATGCAAAGAAGATTTGGAGGAATTTATTATTATTTATAAAGAAGAAAGTGCTAAATATGGTCTTAAACTTAACCTCAAAAAGATAAAAGTGATGGCAACATGTGAACTTAATGATTTTGAAGTAGATGGGGAGAAAATGGAAGTAGTTAAAGATGGTTATTGTACTGAAGAAGTTAGAAGATTATTATTACTCGGAAAGAAAGCAATGACAAATTTAAGCAAGATCTTTAAAGATAAAGATATTAGCCTCGCAACAAAAATCAGAATCATGAAAGCAATGGCATTCCCTGTGGTACTGTATGGATGTGAAAGTTCGACCCTGAGAAAGAGTGAGATATATGAATTTGAATTATGGGTTTGGAGATGCTTACTAAGAATACCATGGACCACAAAGCAAACCAATAAATCAATGATAGACAGAATAAAGCCAGATTGCTCCCTCGAAGCTATGATCATCAAGCAAAAATTGTCATACTTTGGACATATTATGAGCAAATGACAGTCTGGAGAAGATGATGATGCTTGCTAAAGTTGATGGAAGCAGGAAAAGAGGAAGATCAAGAATTAATATGTCCAAAGTATGACAATTTTTGCTTGATGATCATAGCTTCGAGGGAGCAATCTGGCTTTATTCTGTCTATCAGAATACTACAGAAATACAAATGACAGTCTGGAGAAGATGATGATGCTTGCTAAAGTTGATGGAAGCAGGAAAAGAGGAAGATCAAGAATTAAATGGGTGGATGGAGTTAAAGAAGCAACTGAAATGCACTTGGAAATTCCGAATGATATGGTAAGGGACAGATCTGAATGGAGAACGTATGTTCATAGAATCAGAAGGAGTCTAAAACGACTCGATGGAACATAACAACAAAAAACAACAGATGCTTTTCCAGTCAATTCTATGTCAAGTATTCAGGACATGATCAGAAAGACCAGCTTACCATAGTTATTAAATTTAATGTTTTATTTTCCTTTTTTCTGATAGGAATTGTGCATCCTGTTTCTCTTATATAGGGAAAATTACAGGTGTACTGAATACAGTATACTCCAGGGTGGGCAAGTTCATTTGCTCCAATGAACAAGCACTTAAAGATGAAATAAAAGTTATTAGCAATATCTTCCTAAAAATGGCTACAGCCAAAATACTATCAACAAAATTCTTCACAAGACCTCACTTAAAAACAAATATAAACTAGACTACAATAAAACTGTAACCATTCTATACATTAAAGGGATATCAGACAATAAACAGAATACTACAGAAATACAACCTTAAAGCCACCTTTAAACCTCCTGCAAAATTAAAGAACTTACTCAACTCATCCAAGGATCCATTACCTCTGGTGGCCCACAGTGGAATATACAGTATTCAGTGCACCTGTAATTTGCTCTACATAGGGGAAACAGGATGCACAATTCCTACCAGAAAAAAGGAACATAAATGGCACATTAAATTTAATAACTATGGTAAAGCTGGACTTTCTGATCATGCCCTGAATACCTTTACATACAATTGAGAAAAGCATCTGTTGTTTCATACCATGTTTGGATGTAATGTAATGTAAATTTAAGGAGGCCTGTGAAATTCTTATCACCACCCTAATCTTAACAATAATGATGGTGTAAAAATCCCAAGAATATGGAAGGATTCTACCTGCATAACCTTTCTCCCTAACGGTTAATTATAAATAGGACTATAGGTAATCCAGGATCTTAAATCTAATATAACAATTCTCATGTTTGAATCAGGACACCATTTGCTGTAATAAAACTGTGGGAAAAAAAAATTTCTCTGATGTCATAAATAGAATATAGCTTTGATGTAGTTATTTTATTATATTTCATTTTTTTATTTTATTTCATTTTTTCACTAGAGGTCAAACTAGTAGAATAACCACTAATCAAATCATTGTCTCTTTAGCATACTATGTGAAATGTAATAAAGCTTGTCTCCGTATATATGTGTATATTCCAGATGATGCCCTTAATATGAAGGTCGAAATGTCGGGAAATTAAAATAGTTACTTCTAATACAAATCTGAAAACACACCCCAACTCAACATGACCAGAGTTAAAGATCGGTACTATCAACATAAGAAGCCTGAATGGGAAAGAAATGGAGCTAGCTGAGGAATTAGATAAGTACCAGATCGACATAATAGGGGTGACTGAAACAAAAAAAGACAACTGGTGAGGTCTTTCTGAGCCATAAATACAAAATGTTATATTCAGGCAATGACAATCAAGGAAAAGAAGGAGTAGCAATATAGTATTCAACACAAAATACGAGGCTAATCTTCTTGAATGGCAGGCAGTCTCAAGTAGAGTGATGTGAGCAAATATGAGAATGGGGAACAGGACAATGAGACTTATTTGTGCCTATGGTCCCACAGAAGGTTCTACTAAGGTAGAAGTGGAGGGATTTTTTGATGCTTTAGAAAAAGCAACTGACACAATGAAAAAGGAAAAGTTGGTCCTTGTTGGGGATCTGAATAGCAGAGTATGAAATGATTGTCAGACATACAAAAATATTTGGGGAAAATTTGGAGAAAACAGCAACGCTAATAATAATGGCAATTACCTGTTGGATTTCTGCTCAGGACATGGACTGGTTATTACTGACACCATGTTCCAACAAAAAAATGTGTAAAAAATTCACATGGAGAAAAGAGGCAAGGAATAAGAAAAGTCTCATTGACTAAGTTATTGTTGATAGTGATGTTTTTTCCCTGGTGCAGGACATCAGAGTGTACAGAAGATTTGAAATTGGAAGCGATCACTATTTAGTCTTGAGCAGAATAAAATTGAATTTCATATTGAAAAGAATAACATCTAAGAAAGTTTTAAAGCAAATAAAAGTTGAGCATCTCTCAGATGTGAACTGTAGACTAAAATGCACAAAGATTATTGAAGAAAAAATGAAAGAGTTTGAGAACAGGAACCAAACCTTGGCGAATCAGTGGCAAGCATTGAAGAAAACCCTGATTGATTCAGCAAGAGAGGCATGTGGTGAAGTTGTCTGCAAGGATAGAAAAATCAGGACTCCATGGTGGACACAGGAAGTTAAAGAGGCAGTGAACGAAAAGAAGAAAGCATATCAAAAGTTCCTGACAAATAAGTCAGCTTTTGCTCTTAGAGAATACAGAGACAAATGTAAGAAAGTGAAACACTGTGTAAAACTAGCTAAACAAAAGTCATGGGAGGACTTTGGCAAGAACATAGAAAATAAATATCAAGAAGGTGGTAAGATATTCTGGAGGTTGTTGAAGAAGCTTAGAAATGGAGGAAAGAGTGCTGTAAAAGGAGTTAGAGATGATAAAGGTGACATGAAAACAGGAGAAAAAGATATCCTTGAAGCATGGAGTAATTACTTCGAAAAATTGCTAAATGAAACAAGCAGTAATAGCACAGTGGTAAAAAACACTCAACAGGCATACAGTCAGGAATACATATCCAGACTTGAAGTAGAAAAAGCAATCAAAGGCTTGAAATGTGGAAAGGCAGCAGCAGTAGATGATATTCGACCAGGAATGCTGAAGTACGGTGATATAAAATTCTTACAGTGGCTGCACTGCATAGTTCAGAAAGCCTGGACAGAGGGACGAATTCTCATTGATGATTGGAGCAGAGCTGTAATAGTGCCCATATATAAAAAGGGAAATAAAATTGAATGTGAGAATTACAGAGGTATTTCTGTACTGAGTGTTCCTGGCAAGATCTATGCAAATATACTTGAGAAACGTTTGAGAAGAATTGTGGAAGAAAAGCTTGGTGAAGAACAAGCTGGATTCAGGCCAAATAGAGGCTGTCAGGATCAGATCTTCACTTTACGACAAATAGTCGAGAAAGCATGAGAATAGAACAAAGATCTGTATTTAAGTTTTGTCGATCTGGAAAAGGCATATGACAAGGTTCCAAGAGAGAAGCTATTCAATACGCTACAGTTATATGATGTCAATGAGGCATTATATCAAGCAATACTTAGTCATAATTTGAGTTGTAAGTCGGCAGTTAGAATTGAAGGATGTACAGGAAGATGGCTTAATGTTAAATCTGGTGTGAGACAAGGATGTACATGATTATCTCCTCTGTTATTCATTATCTATATGGATTACATTATGAAGGAAAGTGGTATTAAACATGATATCAGAATTGGTGATGTTAATGTCAGCTCTTTGCTTTATGCGGACGATGTTATACTTCTGAATAAATCCGCTACAAGTTTGCAAGATTTCCTGACTAAATTGAATAACTGTTGTAATAGCTACGGTATGAAGGTCAGCATTAAAAAGACAAAGACAATGAAAATAGGTAGAATTGTTGAAAATGTCAACTGTGTTGTGAATATGGAACAAGTAAAACATTTCAGCTACTTAGGCACAATTTTTAGTGAAGATGGTAAATTAAATATGGAAATAGACAACAGAATCAACAAAGCTGGTATGGTAGGAAGTCAATTGAATAAATTCATATGGAATAAGAGAGAAATTAGTCAGCACACTAAATTAGCTGTATACAAGACAGTGTTCAAACGAGTTTTAACTCATGGATCTGAGAGCTGGATCAGAAGTAAAATACTTCACCAAAGACTAGAGACCGCAGACATGAGAGTCCTGAGAAAGATTATAGGCGTGAACAGATGCCATCAATGGCAATATCATATTAAAAACGAGGATATTAGAAAAGAACTTGACATTGTCAGCATCCAGGAATGCGTTAGCAGAGCTAATCTCAGGTGGTATGGTCACTTAAACAGAATGGGTGAGGAAAGATTAGCAAAACAAGTGTTCTCTGCCAGGTTGGCAGGAAAACTACCCAGTGGAAGACCAAGATATAGGTGGATTGATACGGTTCAATGTGCCTTAGAAGATAGAAATATAAGATCTGATAATGATAATATTGGAGTCTTGACAAGTAGTAGACTGATTTGGAGGAAAATTGTAGATAGGAAGTTAGTAATTATGTAAATTTTTCATGTAGTACTATCATATCCTGTATACCCTTTGAGGGTACATGTCAGGAATTTGATGATGATGATGACTTCTAACACAATTGCTGTTATCAAGGGTGTGGCCAGTTCATAGAAAAATATATAATATCACAATTATAAGTGTCACAAATCGGTTTGCTACTTAAGTTATTGTCAAGTATTTGCTTTTTCTGCATTTTTTAATTCAAGGAACAAAAAAAAATGAAACAAAGAGGACAAAAAGAAGTGTGACTCTTTTAAATGACAAATAAAACTAACTGTTTATTTCAGACAGTAATGAGTAAGTAGCTACAGTATTCAATATTAAACATTATAATTTTTATGAATGGGAGTAATAATAATGTACTCTGAATAATGTTATGTTGGAGTAATAATGGTGATTAGAAAGCCTGAAAGCATGCAACAAACCTTGCAGACTGTGGCAGACTAAACAAACACATTTAATCAGCTAGAGAGTCATGCCATGAAGTTGTCACCAAGGATAGAGAAATCCGAACTCAGTATTTGACTCAGGAAGTTAGAGGTAGTCATGGAAATAAAAGGTGTATCAATAGTTTTTAATAAGAAACTCAGCATGTTCTCCGAGATCATACAAGGAGAAATGTAATGAAGCAAAACAATGTGTAAAAGTAGCAGCTAAATAAGTCAGAGGAAGACTTAGGTAATAATCAACACAAAAAATATCAAGAGAGTGTGAAAATCAGAGTAAAGATCTGGTCAGAAAGTTGAATTTCAAACGATTGGAGTAGAGCCCATAACACCCATCTATAAAAAGGGAAATAAAAGTAAATGTGAGAATTAGAGGAATTTCCCTTCAGAGTATTCTAGTTAAGATTTATTCTAGCATATTAGAAAATAGGCTAACAAAAAGTATAAAGAGAAATTGAACAAGAGCACAGAGGTTGTAGGCTAAGAATTTCATTTTAAGACAAATAGTTGAAATCATGGGAATATAAAAAAAATCTGTATTTAAGTTTCTTAGAAAGGCATATGACAAGGTGCTAAGAGAAATGCTGTTCAAAATTATTATATGGTGTAAACAGGACATTATATCAAGTAATACAATTTATATTTGAGTTGCAAGTCAGCAATTAGAACTGAAATATGAACAGGAAGACAGTTTGATGTAAAATCAGGTGTAAGACAAATGTGCCCACTATGCCTACTGTTAGGCATCGTCTATATGGATCACATTATCAAGGAGAGTGGCATTGGCCTTGATATGAAAACTAGAGATGTTATTCCTCAATTCCTTACTTTAAAAAGACAAAGACTGAAACAGACATGAATGTTGATAAACATCAGCTGTATCCTAAATGAAGAATGTACAGAGCAAGTAAAACATTTCATCTAGGCACAATATTGAGTAAGATAGAAAATTAAATATGAAAACAGCAGAAGAATAAGCAAAGCTAGCATGGCAAGGAGCTGCATAAATTTACATCGAATAAGAGGGAAATCATTCAACACACATAAGTAACTGTATACAAGACAGAGTTCAAACCAATTTTAATCATGGATATGAGAGCTGGATTAGAAATAAAACAATTGACAAAGATTATACATAAAAATATAACGGAAAAACTCACGTAGAAAAATTATTTAATGGTATAATTTTCGCCCGTGTGTCACAGGCATCTTCAGTACAATTAGGCACAAAAATTAAACATTAATTGACAATTCCAAAAAGCAAGTCATGTTATTCCTCAATTCCTTACTTTAAAAAGACAAAGACTGAAACAGACATGAAGGTGGCGCTTTTTGGAATTGTCAATTAATGTTTAATTTTTGTGCCTAATTGTACTGAAGATGCCTGTGACACACGGGCGAAAATTATACCATTAAATAATTTTTCTACGCGAGTTTTTCCGTTATATTTTTATGTATAGTTATGTCTACTCACGGTTTACCTCTTTTAAAACTAATTGACAAAGATGGGAGACCATCAACATGAGAATTCTGTGAAAGTGTACAGATGATATCAATGATAGAATTGTATTTAAAACAAGGCTATTAGGAAGGAACTCGACATCATCAGCATTCAGAAATGCATGAGCAGAGGGTAATTGCTGGTGGTAAGGTCACTCAGGTAGAATTGGACTATCCACCCATCTCATTTACATTTTAAAAATACTGCATATATATTTTTTTAACATAAGATATGGATAATATAAAAAGGCAAATACTTCCATATTACAGTTTGAAATGGACATTTAAAGGAAGGTTAGTGAAACAGTTGTTTGATTCCAGGAAGGCAAGAAAAACAGTCACAGGAAGACCAGATTTATCTGAACAGATGCAATTAAAAGTGTCCTACAAGACCAAAATATAAGATCCAACACCACCAGAGTCCTGACAAAATTTATCAAATACACACACACACACACACGCCAATTACAATTTATTCAAAATTAAACTTCATGAGAAGCTAAAATTATTTTTTTCAAATTACAAAAAAAATTTGCATTTACAGTTTAAAATATTAACTGTATACTCTTGAGCCTTCCCATTAGATAACCACTAAATAACCACTGATAGCTGTCAGAAGTAAAACACATGACCAAAGACTAGAGACCGCAACTAGGAGAGTCCTGAGAAAGATTAGGGACATGAACAGATGACATCAATGGTAATATCATATTAGAAATGAGAATATTAGGAAAGAACTTGACATTGTCAGCATCCAGGAATGTGTTAGAGCTAATCTCTGGTGGTATATTCATTTAAACAGAATGGGAGAGGAAAGGTTAGCAAAAAAAATTGTTCTCTGCCAGGTTGACAGAAAAAAGACCCAGAGGAAGACCAAGATATAGGTGGATTGATTCAATAGAAAATGCCTTAGACGATAGAAATATAAGATCTGACAATGTTGGAGTCATGACAGGTAACAGATTGATTTGGAGGAAAATTGCAGATAAGAAGTTAGTAATGATGTAATTTTTCATGTAGTACTATCATATCCTGTACACCCCTTGAGGGTACATGGCAGGAATTTGACGATGATGATGCTAACCACTAAGACAGACATATGTAAGATCATAAGATTGAGTAGAATAAGGAAGCAACAGTTGCTGGTTGGGGTGAATGTTCCAAATACAGGTTCTCATCAGTTTTCACCTTCTACATAGGGAATATCAATCCCAGACACATGAGGCTCATACACCTCGTGTCTGGGATTTATATTAAATAAAAAGATATTAATAGAGATGGAGACAAAAAAATAACAATTATAAGACTATACGAACATTCATGTTATTAATATGGTTATATACAGATCAAAAAAAAAAAAAAAAACGTAAAATTTCAGTATGAATCATGACATTACTAACCAAGATGCTTTCTTCTAAATTATTTTAAATGTGTGTCAGTGAATGTAACAATTTCAGGTGGATAAAAACTTGAATTTGATTGTGTGTGTTTGTTAACACAAAATGGCATTTATAACTCTTTTATTTTTAAGACAAAGAAGAAAAGCAAACATACTGTGAATTCTCCAGTGACAGGATCAAAGCCTACATGCACAGTATGTTCAAAGTTCGTAGGTGGGGAAATGACTGGCTTTTCAGCATCTTTCCTATCCTTTTTAGTACCTTGTTTTTGAAAAAATAAAATATATATATACTGCACATATTTAAACGCTACTCAAAAATTAGAAATTATTTAACTATAAAAACAAAATTCAAATTTTCTATATAATTCTTGCCAAAAACTTTGGTCTGTACATTTCAGATAAGGAAGTTTTTAAAGAAAAAGAGTTATGCTCAGCTGATGCATAGATAAAGAGTTTTCAAAAGTTTTTTTTTAATTTTAAATTCACTATTTTTATTTATTATTTATTTTTATAAATGAGATATGTGGATAATAGATAAATTCAAACTTCTCCCATATCACAGTTTGAAATGTACAATTAAATATGGTAAAATTCCATAGGCTCAATTTTTAGGCAATTATAATACTCGCAAAATAATTATATAACTATGTTTACTTTATATTATCTTCAGAGGTAACATATAAAATGTGAACCTTTTGCTTGATGTGAACAACTGAAAAACAAATAAGAGGTACACACTAAGACTGTACGGACTAAGAATTTTAAATTCTTCATAAAAAATCTAAGATTTATAAAGTAAATAACATGCACACAAACTACTGTATTTTATAATTTAATCCCCAACTACTTTGAAATCAATCATTGAGCTCCTGCATTGTGTTCCTTGGTTCTTAGCATACCTTATTGCAGAAAACCCATATCCCAAATAGCTCATCATCTTGAAACACCTTATCCAGTGTCACTGACTTTCCAAACAATACTTCGCATCAGGTAATTCTAATCTCAATTTTTTTTTAATATAAAACAGGATTAAATATCTGATCTCTTTAGTTTTAACATGCATGTTATGGCTTTTAACATGTGGTTTACAGGTACAAATAGCTGGGTACAAACTTCAACTGAGTTGAGCCTGTAGAACCACTATTTGCAGAAAGAATCCATCCATCTTATTTTTCCTAAAAAAATACAGAGATAAAAGAGCTGTTTTTGCACTTGCTATCACTTAAAGTTATCAATTATCTAATGCAAAACCAGTGCTCTAATTTATGTACCGTAACAAGATCAACACAGTTTTTTCATTATTATTATTATTATTGTATAGGCATCTCCATGGAGTCTGAAGACTCATTGTGGGAGACCCAATTTTTCCACAAAATCTATCATACGTCTTCTTGAACACATTAGCAGACAAGCACCGACTATTCTGGCAACCCATTCCATTCATTCACAACTCTCCAGGTGAGAAATCGAGTCCTCGCACCCCTACTAATCACACTTTTACTTAACTTCCAGGGATTATTTCTTGTTCTGTCTCTCTAGCTAAGTGCTGAAACATTTCCGACTGCATGAATCCTATAAAATCCTTTAAGTAATTTAAATGTTTCTATCATATCCCATATTTTTTGCCTATCAGTCAACTTCTGCAGTCCACATAACCTCAATCTCTCCACATAGATGTCTCACAGACCACTCACCATCTTGGTTGCTTGCCTCTGAATCCTGTCCACCACTTCCTATTCCTCAAGAAACACAGGAGACCAGACCTGAGCCCAGTAATCCAGATGTGGACATAAAGGACTTATAAAGAGGAATAACTTCCTTATCTTTACTTGTTAGTGTTCTTAAAAAGCCAAGTAATCTTATGAGCTACCTTAGCACCATGTCCTCTAAATTTCGGTTCTATGTCAACCCCCCCCCCCCTAAAAATCTAGCTTCATCTATTTCTTGGAGTACAGTTCCATCAATATGGTACACAGCTTGTAATCTATTTATCCCAAAATTCATAACTTTACATTTCTCCACATTAGACTGACATTCATTATTTTTTGCCCACACTGACAGCCTATTGAAATCCTGCAAGCTCTCCACATCACCTTGATTCACTATCTACCTAATTTTGTATCATCAGCAAACTGAATATTTATTTTCAAGTTATTTCCCATATCATTTATATACAAATTAAATACAAGGATAGTCTGAAAAGTTCTTGGCCTAACAATGAAAAAACGAATTTATAATTTCAAAATTATTTTTATTTTTCAACATAATCTCCCTTAAGACTAATACAATTATTCCAGCGATGCTACAGCACCATCATCCCGTCCCTTTAGTGGTTCTCAGTAAGATCTGCAAAATACCCCTCTACAGCTGCAATCACCTCTGGATTCGAAGAAAAACACTGACCAGCGAGGAAGAGTTTCAGTTTTGGGAAGAGATAGAAGTCAGACAGAGCCAAATCTGGGTGGATGTTGCAACAATTCATAGTGTGGATCTCTTAATTTTCCCATTGCCAAAATACCTTTGTGGGCAGGTGCATTGTCCTGATGAAAGATGATTTTTTTCTTCTGCAAACTGGGTCTTTTCTCACAAGTTTTTTCGTCTAGTCTGGTTAAAAGATCGGAATAATATTCCCCTGTTATTGTTTTACCTTTTTCAAGATAATTAATAAACAAAATTCCCAAAACACCTATCTATCTAATTTACTTCGTCATGGAACAGACTTGGTCTTCTTTGGTGCTGAACAACCAATTTCTGTCCACTGTCTTCACTGCTGTTTGGATTCTGGTGTGTTGTGGTGAATCCATGTCTCATCCATAGTAATAAATCAATGCACAAAATCAGTTTTATTCTTGTTAAAACGCTCCAAGCACTGTTCAGAGATTTTCATGCGAGTGCATTTTTGATCTGTGGTGAGCAAGCGTAGCACCCATCTTGCGCAAAGCGCTTTTCCATTTGCAATTCTTCACGCAAAATATATCTTACATGTTCTTTTGAAATGCCTACAGTCTCAGCAATTTCACACACTTTGACGCCAGTCATCCAATACCATATCGTGCACTTGATCAATGATTTCTGGTATTGTGACACTTTTTGGACGTCCTTCACGTGGATCAGCTTCGAGGCTGGTACAGCCACGTTTAAACATGGCACCCTATTTTTTAATTGTTGAAAACGAAAGAGAAGAGAGCCCATAAACTTTTTAAACTTCGAATGAATTTCTTTTGGTGTTAAACATTCTTTTACAAAGAATTTTATAACCGCACGATACTAAATTTTATCCATTTCAAAGGATACAGACAACACTTTTGCTTCAGAAAGCTGTATAAAACTAACTACTTGATAGAATGACTTGTAATTTCACATGGATGCTTATGACAGGTGTACCAACTTAGAAAAAAAAAAAAATCTTGCCAATAGTGTTGCCATCTATGGTCAAGACCAAGAACTTTTCAGACCACCCTCTTATATATATATTTTAAAATCAGTTTGAATTGCATTTGAGATATTCAAAATCATCCAGATGCTTCAGAAATGTTACTTTTAAAATTTTCTGCTAATTTTAATGTTAATTGTAAAAGTGACATGCTAGTTCATGCCAGTACGAACATGTTAAATAATACTCATTACTTTCGTAAAATACATTACACAGGCTAAGTGGAGATGGGTTGGCCATACTGCCAGGTGCAATGATGGAAGATGGACTAGAAAAACAACAGAGTAGAGACCCATCAATTGGTCTCTACTCTGTTGTTTTCATCCCTTCACAAGGTGAAGGGATGAACTGCAACAAGTGGCAGGAATGAGAAGGATTTGAGACGCAGAAAACTGTGTGGCCTGGAAAACCATGGGAGAGACCTTTATCCAGCAGTGGACAGAACCAAAAGGTTGAAGAAGAAGTACAGACCTAACTTGGCTTTACAGGTACAGGAAAATACTAAGTAACTATATATAAAAACATTTAAATGCTTCCATCTTATGGTTTCCATCATTCCCTTTGTGACTGGATTGCCAGCTTCCTCTCTGACTGTTCAACACTGCATGTCATGGCATGGCAGGAATGAGAAGGATTTGAGACGCAGAAAACTGTGTGGCCTGGAAAACCATGGGAGAGACCTTTATCCAGCAGTGGACAGAACCAAAAGGTTGAAGAAGTACAGACCGAACTTGGCTTTACAGGTACAGGAAAATACTAAGTAACTATATATAAAAACATTTAAATGCTTCTCAACATGCTACCATCTTATGGTTTCCATCATTCCCTTTGTGACTGGATTGCCAGCTTCCTCTCTGACTGTTCAACACTGCATGTCATGGCATGGCTTCCTCTTATCAGTTTTTTTTTTTAATCATTAATGCAGAGTAGTTATACTCTTCCTCCTATGCATTAATGACATTTTCTAAATTCACATCCTATTCATAGTTTTGCAGATGACAGTACTCTCCATTACCGGCCTGGTTGGCAAAGTGGTCAATGTATCTGTTTTCCAACTAACAGGTTGCAGGTTCAAATCCTGCCATGGGCATGACTATTTGTAAATGTATTTAGGGAGGAGAGGGACTTCATCGCTCAAGGTGAGACCACAGCCCCACTTATTGGAGGCCTGAAGTGGCTTGAAAAAGGTCTATGCTTGGTTTCTAGAACAGATTTCTGAACCTAGTAAAAAATATAAATTAAAAAAAATTAAAAAAATAAATTTAAAAAAATTTAAAAAAAAAACATACAAAATGAATAAAAATAGAGAAAAAAATCCTAAACCCACCTATTGTATGAATTCACAATAGGTTTATTGAAAACCTTTTGTGGGTGGAAGCCATGTTATAAAAATTATTATTCAGTCAAGAAATTTTGTAGTGCTCCAATGATTCAAGATCTGCAGTAATAACCAATGTGTAAAGTTCATCTCCTCACTCTTCTCAAGTGGGATGAAGACAACTTAGTGAATTTCAATGCTATTAAAACAAAGTCCCATCTTATTACTGGAAGAAAGATCCTATTTCACTCCCTCTTACTTTTGATCATGTTCTGATTTCCTTTTATGATCAGTTTTTCCTTCTTGGGGCTTCTGGCATAACATGTTACGCCCACAGCCTCCATGGCCACTAAAAACTTGGCTTAAAAAAAAAAAAAGACTACTCTCCTGGCTCAACTCTTAACACTTTATAAATCCCAAATCTGATCAAACTTAGAATACTGTTCAAAAACATTTGGTGTGGTCCGCTCAAAACCTCCCTGATAATTTTTGACTGTATACAACAAAGCAATCCACCTAATAGATGATCCTACTTTCTTTCACACAGACTCTCTTCATTTGCTGTCATACACGCTCTGTTCTTACACTATACCTTTTTATAGGTACTTTCATTAGCAATGCTCCACCAAATTGACCCAATTCCAAATATATTGGGTCAACATCTTATTTTCCTTCATTCCATCTACAACTGTTGTTTGAAACAGCCTTCTCGTACTGTTTTTCTCAACAAATATAACCCCCAGCTTTTCAAGAAACTTGTTAATAAATTTGCTCCTCTTCTTAGCCACTTCTTGCATACATCCATTGCTGCTGTTTTATGACCTCTCATGTGTTAAGTCAATATATATATAATTTACTTGGAAAGATTCTTAAATGAAACAGGTAATGATAGAATAGTATTCAAATGAATATTCATGAAGAATGTAATCAAGGAATGCATATTAAAACTTGAGATAGAAATGCCATAAACTTGAAATGTGAAAAATCAGGAATGTATATCAACACTTCAAGGAAAGACAAAATGTAGAAAAGTAGCTAGAGTAGATGACATTTAATTAGAAATGATAGTTTTATAGTAGCTGCAGTGGATAATCCAGAAGGCAGCATCTGAAGATTAAACTCAAGAAGATGGCAGTACTCATAGTACCATCTATAAAAACATAAATATAACTGATGTTGTAAGTTTTTTCCCCCACTTGGTTAGACTATAATAAATTTAGTTTAATCCTTTATTCAAGTGTAAGCAAACAAAGTTTGCACCTGAAGTATCTTCAGGACTGAGGCAACTCGTGGTAAAGGTGGACCAAGCTCTCATCACTCCTGGTCTCAGTATCTCCCATAATGCAAAGCACATCTCCTTGTGGACATGTATAATACTGTGCATTAAGGGAAGGGCCACTACCAAGACCAGTTTCAACCTTTATTGAGGTCTCGTCAGTGGGAGCCAGACCCAGAAGTGGAGATATTAAGGCAGAAGCAACGGAGAAGTCATATTTACCTATACGAGTTGCCAAAAGGTGTACCACCTTATTATTAAATTGCTCTGGATTTAGAGCAGAAAAACACTTCCAACATCTTTCTCTAAATCCAAAGCAATTTAATAATAAGTGGTACACCTTTTGGCAACGCGTATAAGTAAATATGACTTCTCCATTGCTTCTGCCTTAGTATCACCACTTCTGGGTCAGGCTCCCACTGACGAGACCTCAATAAAGATTGAAACCAGTCTGGGTAGTGGCCCTTCCCTTATTGCACAGTATTATACATGTCCACAAGGAGATGTGCTTTGCATTATGGGAGATACTGAGACAAGGGGTGATGAGAGCTTGGTCCACCTTTATCACGAGTTGCCTCAGTCCTAAAGATACTCCAGGCGCAAACTTTGTTTGCTTATACTTGGATAAAGGATTAAACTAAACTTGTTATAAATATAACTGAATGAATTATAGAGGAATTTCTCTAAGTGTTGCAAGGTGTTGTGTGGTCCACACACTTCTCAAATATGCAAGCATACTTGAAAAGAGGCTAAGAAAAACTGAAATAGAAACTTCAGGAAGATCCAACTGGGTTCCAATGAGATACAAACTGTTAAGATCAAATTTTACTTTAAGACAGACAGATGAGAAATAACAGCAATATAACAAAGATCTTTATTGCAGATCTGGAAAAGGCACATAAGGTATATATAAAAAAAGGCATATAAATAAAGATACTTCGGCTGGTATTGCATCCCCCCTTCAATTCAGAGATCTGCATTCTCAGCTGACGAAAGAAGTGGACAAATGAATGATGAATGCCACCCACTATTTAGCCAGACTATAGTGCTCCAAAAACTAAGATCCTGACATAGCTTTCTAGCAAGTGTTGAACCACCTAAAAACCCTCCAGAGACAAGACTTCAACAATGGTTTGCAATATACTTGAGAATAATACTGGTATTCCAACAGCCGAACATCTTCCATGTGGTGCCCACTTGGACTTGAATACTTGGAAAAGCCTCTACAGACACTACGACTATGAGTGACAGAATGCTGCAAACAAAACCTCATCAAATGGGGCTACCTCACTGAACCAGATAACTGTGAGTGTGAGATAACCCAGTCTATGGAACACTCTTTCTTTCTTTCTTTCCCCATTCTTCAATCACCTTGCACAAAAGAGAATGTTATATCCTGCACAGAAAGAGCAGTTGATTGCACAAGATACTGGAGAAATATCTGACCATATTTATTGTATATCACTTATGTACAGTTTCTTTTTTCCTTCATATTTTACTTATTTCCCATATAATTTACCTATTAAATTTAAGCTGTTCTCATTTGTAATGTATCCTAATTTGTTGTAAATAATGTTGTACCAATTACTTACTACTGTACCAACTGTGTTTGGATACGAAATAAATAAAGTACCAAGAAGTATTTTAAAACACTCCAATTATATTAGTTAAATGGAATATTATACAAAGCAATAATCTATATTTAAGTTGTAATTATTCAGCCATAATAATTGAAGGTGGTGTAGGAAGGTGGTTTAATCTCAAATCAGGTGTAAAACTAGAATGCACACTATCTTCACTGTTATTTATCATCTATATAGATCACATCATGAAGGAAAGTAACATGACATCTGATATTAAAACTGGAGATACTCAAATTGCTTTACTTTATTCATGATGTTATACTTCTAAAAAAATAGAGTACAAGGACTAAGGATTTTTTGAAAAGATTGAACAAATGCTATAACAAATCTGATATGAAACTCAGAAAAAAAAGACAAAGAAACACTGATTCATCTAGGGAGGAATGTGATGAAGTTATCTACAAGGATATATAAATATGAACACCATGGTGGACAAAAGATGTTAAAGAAGCAGTCCTGGAGAAGAAAAGCATACCGAAGGTTCCCAGCAAAAAAGTTGGCAGAGGGCCTAAAAGAATACAGAGAAAAGTGTAAGAGCTAAGCTATGTGCAAAAGTAACAGGAAGACTTCAGTAAGAATATAGAAAATAAATATCAGGATGGTGGAAAAATATTCTGAAGATTATTGAAAAAAGTCTAGAAATGGAGGAAGCCATACCATAAAAGGAATCTAAGATAATGCAGTGCCATGAAAACTGAAGATAAGGATATCCTAGATGTCTGGAGTAATTACTTTGAAAGCCTGTTAAATGAGACAACCAGTAACAACAGCAGTAAAAATATTTTCAAGAGGAATGCAAACAAGAGTACATATTAATACTTGAGGAGAAAATGCTACCAAAAACCTGAAATGTGGAAAGAGAGCTGGAATAGATGACATTTGACCTGAAATACTTAAGTATGGAGATATAAAAGTTTTCAAACTAATTTTAAGTTATGGATCTTCGAGTCTGGTTAGAAATAAAGCATTAGATCAAAGTGTTAGAGACCAAGATATGAGATTGCTGAGAAAAATTAGAAGTGTACAGATGTCATCAAAGGCAGAATCATTAAAATGAAGACATCAGGAAGGAACTTGAAATTGTTGGTATTAAATAATGTGAGCAGAGATAATCTAAGGTGATATGGCCACTTAAATATAACGATTAAAGAAAGATTATCAAAACAGGTGTTTGATGCCAGGAAAGAAACCCAGAGGAAGACTAGGTGGATTTGTTCTTAGAAGAACAAAATGTTAGATATGACAATATTGGAAAGCTGACAAGTAATAGACTAATTTGGAGGAAAATTGTTGATAAGAGATTAATAATAATATAAACTTAATCATGTAGTGCTGTTCTCTACATTAACCTGAACACTCCTTGAAGGTATATATCAGGAAATTGATGAAGAAACTTTGAACATAAGCAGGAATATGTAAAAATATCACTTGCATTCTCAAATGGACAGCCCAGAATTATCAAAATATAGAATGCTTGATTTTATTCAGGTATGGTCTGAAACAGCAAAATGATTAAGATTATGGTGATTACAGTGGCTCTTCAAAATTCAACAAACAACGGAGATGAATTATTTTTCATTAAAATATTAGTATCATTAATTAATATTTGATAATATGAAAATAGACTAATAATGAAATTTAAAACAACATAGAATACATTAATAAAGTTTGTTTCAAATTATTCTTACTTTTAGAAGATTTCAATTTTACTTTCCTTTTTTCTTCACAATCTGGCTCCTTAGGAAGTGGTTTCATATCAACAGGAACTACAGGATCCCTGTATTAAACAATAAAGTCAAAAAATGAGCAAATGTCCTTATAACTATCCCCAAAGATAAAAAAATTTTACTAAACCAAATTGCTTCTTAAGCCCAATATGTATTACCACACTTGGTACTCATAATTTCAAACTTTTGAAACATCAAACATTAATAAATCAATTTAATACCAAAATCCATCTAATTCAAAGTTCATATCCTCCTCTCCTTAATGCATTAGACTAAGTGAGTTATGAAATCTATAGAAATTAATTAATATAGTTAATTCTTTCTGTACAATCTGCTGGGTCTGCAACTGGATCTAAATGTGTGTATTCAATTTCAGTTGATAGGTATTATGAAAGTTATTTGCATCTTACAAAGAGAGAGAGAATTCAATGCTCAGTTCTTTTCAACAAAAGGAAACTGAAGTTTCGAAAGACTATAAATAATCATTTGGATAATGAAATTTGTTTTAAACACTAAGTACGTTCAACATTTAAATTTTGCAAAAGAAGTGAAAATACCTAGTGGCATTCTGAACCTGTGGTTCATGTAACTCCTTAGATTTAATTGTAAAAATAAAATCTTGCTAATTCATTTTTTTAATGATGAAAATAGATATTCATTAACACATCTTTCATATGTAGAAACAGATAATGAACAGTCAATAAATAAAATTGTTTTATATTCTTATAAACTTCTGACCAAAGCTAACAAGACCATTAGTAAATTTTTTACCTTGGGTATGTTATATATTAAAGATACCAAGCGATTTTAAATAAAACTTGGTTTTAATCCTATTTCCCAAGTAAGCAAAAAGACAAGTACATCAAGTTTGCGCCTGCACATAGTGCAAGTCCAGTCAACTCGTGATAAAGGTGGAATAAGCTTTGATCACTATCCTTGGTATTTACTCTTAATGCAAAGCACATTCCCTAGCGGAGATGTATGATGCTATACATTAGAGGCAAGGGCCACTACCTAAATGGTTTCGGCTTTTATTGAGGTCTCAGTGGGAACCATGCTAAAGAAATGCCAAGGTTTTAGCCTGGCTCCCACTGATGAGACCTCAATAAAAGTCGAAACTGGTCTGGGTAGTGGCCCTTGCCTTTAATGTATAGCATCATACATCTCTGCTAGGGGATGTGCTTTGCATTAAGGGTAAATATCAAGGATAGTGATCAAAGCTTATTCCACCTTTTCCACGAGTTGCCCTGACTTGCACTACGTGCAGGTGCAAACTTGATTTACTTGTCTGCTTACTTGGGAAATAGGATTAAAACCAAGTTTTATTTAAAATGCTCGATATCTTTAATATATAACAAGACCATTTCTTACCTGAATCTTTCCTAATTATAAAAACTGGCATTAAAAGTTGATGCAAAACTTATTTACAACAAATTGCAAATTATTATTAATATGTTCAGCATACTCAGCCATGCTAATACACTTAGTTTATCCAGTGTTGGATAAGGTTTACACAAGGGCAAAATTTTTTTCTTAGTTTCCTCTTTCCTGAGGATCTGAAGAGTATAATAAATTTAGTTTAATCCTTTATCCAAGTGTAAGCAAACAAAGTTTGTGCCTGAAACTATCTTCAGGACTGAGGTAAGGTGGTGCAACACCAGGCAACTCCAAGCAAAGGTGGACCAAGCTCTCATCACTCCTTGTCTCAGTATCTCCCAAATGCAAAGCACATCTCCTTGAAGACATGTATACTGCTATGCATTAAGGCAAGGACCACTACCCAGACCGGTTTCGACCTATATTGAGGTCTAATCAGTGGGAACCAGACCCAAATGTGGGGATACTAAGGCAGAAGCAATAGGAGAGGTCATATTTACCTATACAAGTTGCCAACAGGTGTACCACCTTATTATTGAATTACTCTGGATTTAGAGAAAGATGTTGGAAGTTTATTTTGCACTTGGTTAGACTATAATAAATTTAGTTTAATCCTTTATCTAAGTGTAAGCAAACAAAGTTTGCACCTGAAAATATCTTCAGGACTGAGGTAAAGTGGTGCAACACCAGGCAACTCCGAGCAAAGGTGGACCAAGCTCTCATCACTCCTTGTCTCAGTATCTCCCTTCTTCGGGAAATACTGAGACAATCTGTAATTGTTCTACCTTTCTGCACTTTATCTACAATTTCTTTCTTCTTCTCTATGCTCAACCAGGTGCTTCTTTCCTGAATTATTGCTCTGTTCACTTCTCTTTGGACCCATTCTTAAATTTCAACATAATAACAGCAATAGCAAACAACAACTTTGAAATGCACAAAATTTTTACTTTTCTGAAAAATGCAGAATTGAAAATAGCACAAACAACACAAGCAAACACCAACGCAGCCCAACAAGAAATGACAAATAACAAATGACATTGCATAATTCCATGCATGCGCATGCACCGGCCTGCAAAATTCAACTGTCGAATTGCAGGACGCCGAATTGCAAGGCAACACTGTACTAGATATCCTTCAATATTAATCTATCCCAGTTGATGACTCCAGTAGGAGGAGATATATTATAATTTCCAATCCTCAATAAAAAACAGAAGAACATAGGCCAAATTGCCACACAAAATAGCTCTGATCAAATAAGCAACAGCCATATACTATAGCTTTCAACTCCAAAAGAATCACAAAAACATTTAACAACTAAAATATTGTGATGCTACACAATCTGTCTTGACTGTAATATTTTGAACCTATTCTTCATCAGGACTAATAGACTTTCCCGTGATAAGGACTACTTCCAATTTTTCCTGAATTCTGCTTTTTCTTTCTTTCTTTTTTCTGTGAACATAAGTTGAGAAGTGTGAAAGATGAGATTAAGTGAATGAAAATGATTGCAAGGAGAATCAGAGTAGGGGAGAGAGAGAGTTATGGGAATGATAGAAGAGGAGAGAATAGAAATAGTACAAGAGAGGGAATGAGAAGGTGAGAGAGTGCTGGAACCAAGGATAGAGAAATGCCAGAATGGGAGGTAAGTAGGGGAACAAACAAAGAAAGTATTAGAGGAGAAAGAGTGAGGGATGTAGTGAACGATCAAGGAACAGAGTGGTAAGAGGTGTGATGTATGGAGACTCGATGATCCGTGGTGTGCAAGATAGGATGCCTGAGTAGTTTGCCTGGAGGAATGATAGAAAGTGTAGCTATGGCAATTAAGCAGGGTGAAAGGGTGGATGAGATGATTGTGATAGTGGGCACGAATGACTTGAGAGGCAGTGTGAATCAGGTGGCGAGAGAGCTGAGATTCATGCTTGAAGTCGTACAGAAGAAAACTCAAAGAGGGAAGATTGTGTGTGTGCACGCGCGTGCGTGTTGCCCAGGTATGATAATGATGAGCTGAATAGAAGAGCATTAATAATGAATAGCATGATAACCATTGGAGGAGCTGTACTGGAGGAAGTAGGGAAGACATCATATCTGGGGGTGATGATTGATAGAAACCTGAAATTCAGGGAACATATTGTAAAGGTGGTGAAGGTAACCCAGAAGATTGCTGTAATACTAAGAAGGATGCTGACCTGCAGAGATAAAGAGTTGTCATCCCATTGTATAAAGCATTGATCAGATCACACTTGGACTTTTGTTCACAGATTTGGTCCCCAGGATTTGAAGGTGATAAATTAACTGTGAAAAAGGTACAGAATCAGATAACAAAGATAGTTTCAGGACTGTACAATGTTATTATGAGGATAGGCTGAGAAAATGTGGACTGCAGAGTTTAGTAAACAGAAGAAAGAGAGGTGATATGACTGAGACTGATTGAAACTGTTCATAGATAGTTACAGGGTTGACACTGGAGAGTTATTTTACTTGATGGAACAGGGGGAAGGAGCGAGGGGCCTTCCCTGGAAGTTATAAAAGGAAGCTGTGAGCAAGAGGGTGAGGAATGGTTTCTTTGCATGGAGGGCAGTCGAACTGTGGAATGCATTGCCTGATAGAGTGGTGGAAGGCACAATCAATGAGTTCAAGAAGTGATATGATACTGTGTTTTCTAGAAAGGGCCTCCCCCCATGATGAGTCTTTTGACTCTATGGAGGCCAGAATCATAATAATGATAATAAAAACTGTGAACAAAGGACTTATTTTCACTTCACAAAAAAAAAGTTTTTTTTAAGGAAAAAAAAGCCTTTAAACTTGGAGTGCACTTATATAACTGCTACTAATTATAATAAATGTTAAACAAATAACTTTATGGTGACATGAAGGCAGCTTGATTCTATTTCTTAGTCTATCCATGATGTTAAAAGTTAACAACTTTAGTGAGTGTGAATGTCATAAAAAAGTTCATTTGCATTTTATTACTGCTGGTTTTAAATAATTAGATAATTTTTTATATTCAAACTGAATTATGTTTATTAATCTGTGATTATATCTACCGAATAACTTATTAATAGCTCTAAAGAAACACATGTAAAAAAGAAAACTACAAAGAAATACATTAGATATAACTTTCAGGTATCATGGTTTTTATTTTTCCCAGTTCCCATTTTCCCTCATATGTTATATTCACTGGCCTATCAGAGCCAAGTAACTTGACTTCATTGAAACCTAATTACTGCTCTGCTAGGGCAGCTATCTGCATAGTGTATTGTGGTGGCTGTTAACTGTATGTGTTCTGGCTGGCTTGCCTGTTTTTGCATGATGAAATACCAGAATTTCCAGAAAGAGAAATCCTATCACCTCAGTATGAGACCAGTTAACTCACCTTCAACTGAAAAACCCTGAGAAAGGTTATTCATATCCTAGACTAGATTCAAACTCTGATCTTTCAACCAAAGGACATCATTGAAATCAACTAAGCTACAGATTTTTCTCTATAATTATGTAGCCACTGAAAGTTTTTTTCATTTGGATATACTATAAATTAAAGATGCCAAGAAATTATATTCTTGGTTTCATCCCTCATCCAAGTGTTAGCAAACAAAGTTTGCATGTGAATTGTGAAGTGCAAACTACACAACTGGGCTACTCATATGGAGAGGCTAATGACTTCACATCAGTTGCCTTAGCATTCTAATCCAGAATATTTTAGTAATAAGGTGTGACAGACACCTTTGGCTACTTGTATATGGAAATATGACTTCTGCATTACTTTAAAATTAGCCAATGATGAGACCTCAATAAAGTCTAAACTGGTCTGGATAGTGATTTTCTGACATACGTGCATTGCATTATGGGATACTAAGACAACTGATGTGAGGTCATTAGCCTCTATATACAAGTAGCCCAGTCATGAAGTGACTTCACACGCTTGGATAAAGGATGAAACCAAGACTATAATTTCTTGGCATCTTTAATTTTTAATTATGTAGCCATTATTGACAGGTGTTTTTATGTAATTGTAATTGCTGGTGTTTGTGTAATTGTAAGCATAGCATGTGGGGGGGGGATGTCACTTTCACCAAACTGTTGAAAATGAACTCTGTTCATTTTCAACAAAAACAGACTATATGAGAAACAACTGCTGAAGTGAACTGATGAAGCAAGAATTATTAATTAGCCAAACTATCCTCCTTTGGACAACATCAAATGAATTTTGCAAGCAGCAATTTTTAGGTAAGTTTTTGAAGTATCATCATCACACCAAACATGCAATTTGCATTCTAAAGTTGGGAAGATTTGGGATTTCTACAAATGTAGTAGCTATATAAATGGCACCTGTAGAAGCTAAAGATGTGTTTGTGCAGGAAAAGGCTAGAGGAAATGGTAAGTTCAAGGAGAGTGATCTGATAAAGATGAACTGTGAGAGCTTTTTTGTGAGTAATACAGTTTTGGTGTAGCACTGAAGGTATCTACGATGCCCTCACCCAATTGAGAACACCGTCCACTATCACATACAGTAACTGACTATCCAGTTACAAAGGGTGGAAGACAGACT
Source organism: Typopeltis vanoorti (assembly GCF_054136105.1). Lineage (NCBI taxonomy): Eukaryota > Metazoa > Arthropoda > Arachnida > Uropygi > Thelyphonidae > Typopeltis > Typopeltis vanoorti. Next base: position 71,066,504 of record NC_143569.1, on the reverse strand, counting down.
ACCAGATGGCAATGCTAAGCAGCTCTTTATATAAATCCTATCAACTGCTTTGAAATATCAAGTACAACTAAAAGAGGTTTTGGAGAAACCATTCTATAGTACTTACCCACAGGTGAGTGATATAAGCATGGATATCTGCTGTAATCTTGAGTGGCAAAATCTATAATGGTGGTTGTTGATTTTGTATTCCATGTGAAGACTGATTATTGATTATCTTCAATATTTTAAACAGCACTAGGCCAAAAAAAATAATTATTTTTGGAATCAGCTGATAATGAGTTTATTTTCATGTGATGGGGGAATAGATGTCGGCTAAGCTTAACAGAATGCAGATATGAGCACATCATGCTTTTTTGGCATCTAAGTTGTTCAAGATTCATCTAATATCATTCTAACAAAAGGCCACAGGAATAATTCAGTGCATTTTTCCTGATGTGAATGATTTGCCTTGAGCATCTATGTAGGAGTTGAAGAGAAGAATGATGACAGAGGGCATAACTTTCTTTTTAGATGCTACTACAGCAGTGTCATTTGTGTGTGCGTGTGTGTGTGTGTGGAGAGGGGGGAGAGATGGAGCATAGATGGACTGAAGTTGCTTACAATGGCCTTTGCAAGGGACCAGAAAGCACAACTACTATTTGTACATGAGCCAATTTTCTGTGTAACTATTTTGAAGTCACATTTAGATTTATTAATGAGTGTTATTTAAGACAGTAAAGACAGCAAAGCAGAAGGCTTGGGAATCCTTTGGAGAAAGATTAGACTCATCCTGTGCAGCAAACAAAGTATTCTGGCCTACCATCTGCCATCTTCGAGGGAGGAAATCGTGCACAGCAAGGGCAATTAATGCCTCTGATGGTGCCCTTTTAACAACCGAGAAGGATATCTTGAAGAATATTTTGAGAGCCTTCTTAACCCAGGTGGCCCTGCAGTTGTGGAGATCCAACAGGTGCAGATCAGGGCAATGACTAGTCTCACAGTAGAAGAGGTCCATTTAGCAATAAAATCAGGCAAGGCTGCTGTTGATGATGAAATTCGGCCCAAAATGCTAAAAGCCTTAAATTGAGACGGGGTTCTCTGGCTGACTCAAGTGTGTCATGCTGCTTGGATATCTGGGCGAGCACCAAAGCAATGGCAGACAGGCATAATAATACCAGTCTTCAAAAAGAGAGACCAGAGAGATTGCAGCAACTATTGTGGCATCTCTCTGCTCAGTCTGCCTGGGAAAGTATATGCTAGGTGCTTAGAAAGAAGGTGCAGGAGCATAGTTGAGTCAAAGTTCCAGGAAGAACAATGTGGCTTTCGTCCTGGTAGAAGCACAACTGACCAAATCTTCACTTTAAGGCATGTCTTTGAGAAATCTTGGGAATATGCCAAGAATGTCTACACATGTTTTGTGGACTTGGAGAAGGCATATGACCGGGTTCCTTGGGATAAACTTTGGCAAGTAGTACAGGGGTATGGAGTAGATGGCCAACTATTAGCTGCCATCAAGTTCCTGTATGAATGCCAGGAGTTTTGTGTCGGGGTAAACAGCACAATGTCTGAACCTTTCACAGGCTTTGTTGGCCTCTGCCATGGGTGTGTTCAGTCACCCCTCCTTTTCATAATATTTATGGACTGGATTGATAGGCACAGCAGGAGCAGTGAGTGTGTCATAATTGGAAGATATAGCATTGGACATCTGCTTTTTGCAGATGACCTAGCTCTGCTTAGCTCTTCCACAGATGACCTCCAGCAGACCCCAGATAGGTTTGTAGCTGTTTGTGGAGAAGCCGGAATGAAAATCAGTGTGGCCAAAACTAAAACATTTGTGGTCTCAAGACAACCATACCAGAGCACTCTACATGTGAGTGGAGTCCCACTGAGGCAGGTGGAGAAGCTTAAATATCTTGGGTCCATATTCACGAATGATGGAAAATGGAACGAAGAGCTAGATACTGGCTCAGCAAGCACAATATTGCGGGAGCTTGGCTGTTCGGTAGTAATGAAGTGGGAGTTAAGCCAGAAGGCAAAACTAGCTGTCTTCAATACAGTCTATGTTCCCATCCTCACCTATGGTCATAAGAGTTGGGTAATAACCGAAAGAATGCAAACACGAATACAAGCAGCTGAAATAAGGTTCCTTCAAGGGGGTTGCGGGGCTGACAAGACTCGACAGCATCAGAAGCTCTGCAATTCGGGAAATCCTCAATATTCAACAGTTGCTTCTCCATGTTGAGAGATCACAGTTACGTTGGTATGGGCACCTGGTCAGAATGTCACAGGAGAGGCTCCCCTAGCAGGTCCTCTTTGCCAAGCCAGAGGGTGGGAGGCCACATGGAAGGTCAAGGACTCACTGGATAGATTATATCCAAAACCTTGGGTGGACACATTTGGGAGTGCCACCAGAACACCTGAGCTTGGTGGTGAAGGGTCGTGATCACTGGAAGTTCCTCTTGCAGCTGCTGTCCCACAACCCAGTTAGGAAAAGTGGGCCTTGAAGATGAATGAGTGTTATGCAAATGTTAGGCTTCAAATATAGGCTGAGAATAAAGCTGACTTTCATCTCATCTTCCTTTTACCCTCTGCGGTGTCGAGGGTTTTTCTTATTTCTCTTGAAATAAGAAAGTTTTATTCCCATTTGCCAAGGTATACCTTGGCAAATGGGAATAAAACTTTTAAGCAGAGCCAGAATACCTTCCATAATTCAATTAGAGCAAGTATTTGGATCAGGAAGCAGAAACAGGAGAAGAAGCTGAGGATGTCATCCACCTTGCCACTGTTGTATGGCCAAAAAACATTAAATTGAGTGCAATTGAGGAAAGGATGCATTGCCAGAAATTGAACTGTACAAGATTATGATCCGAGTTGCTAAGAGGAGAAACAACTTCAGTGGTATATATGGAAGGACAACTGGTTATGAAGAGGTCTCAAGTGCTGGATGAGTGCAGAGAATTGTCTAACATTTTGGCTTAGTACATGAACAATTTGCATTAAGTCATCACTTGCAGCAAATACATAACTTTTCCTCCTGAATGGCCAGTAAAATTGGAAAACTTTAGTGGCAACTGACAATGTTGACATTAAAGTCACCAAAGAAGATGACCTCACTGTTTGGATAGTTGGACAGCAGGAAATCATGATTCAAGGATAAGAAACCAGAGAATACAACTGTACGTTCAATTATCCTACCAGAAAAATAATTTCTCATTTAGTTCAGATAATTGAAAGATTACCGTAGTCAAAATTTCATCTAAGTTGCTGATTTTATCTTAACAAACCTGGAAGAAATTTGAATGAAGCAAAAAGATTCACATTATTGCAGTGAGTACTGTGACAAAACATGCATAACTAAAGGAGTTCATTTTGTGGCCCTAGCTCTAAAGATGATCAAATGCCCATTAATAATCTGACAACTTTCTTTTAAAAGGCATTAACTACAAGCCTCAATACAACTGGTAGCAAGAACACTCTTTGGTTCTAAGACCTGGGTTTGAATCCCCTTTAAGATGAAGATCAGATAAGAACTTTTCAAGCAAAAGTTTAACCAGTCTCATATGAATACAGTAAAAGTTTCTCCTCCTGAAAGATAAGTTTTTATCATTCTGCAAAGTAAACTAACCAGCCAGAACAAATGCAAATTGTCCAAACAACGTGATAGATAGGATTAACCAAATTCTCAAAGCATTATGTAGATTTATATGAAACAAAGTTACTTGAGAGGGATAAGCAATTTAGCCTAAAACTTTAGGGAAAGATAGTTGAGAATAAACTAGTTAATGTCACATTTCATCTTTAACCTTCTCATGCATGAATTTTTATTATTATTACTTGACACCTCCAGGGAGGTCCAGACTCATTGAGGGAGGTCACTTGCTCTACAACTCTCTGTCTTCACCACTCAACCCTCTAACTACATCAAACCACATCATCCCAACACTATTTACTATCCACCACCACTAGCATTTTCACAGACAATCACAAACATCCATGCCCACGGCAGGATTCGAACCCGCATCCTTTGCTGGCGAGCGGATACGCTGCCCACTTGGCCAACCAGGCCAGCATATTCATTTATAAAAAATTACAATGATGATACAGTACCATTTAATCTTACAGTATTACCACGAATTCATTAATTTTGCTAAATTTGTGCCCTGTATATGTTAAAAATGTCCTCATCTGAGGACATCATTTTTATGTGTCCTCATATGAGGCCCTTATGCATCAATGGGTTAATTTAAGTAAATGTTAGGCATGAGGGCCTGTTCTTTTCTAAATTAGTTGCTGTGGTAGGGTGATTGTCCATGCAGTTAGCATAGTGATTACAATCTCTGTCTTTACAAGCTTTGCAACCATATGCCTGGGGAAGGAGTGTCCTAGGTTCAATTCCTGTCAGTGACGTGAGGAGCTTAAGGATCTTCCTCAGCCATAGCCAAGTTAGCAGGTCTTGGGCATGGACAGCAGCCCCCCCCCCCCAACTTATCCTGGGGTTTTTCCTCCTGCAAAGCAGGCAAACTGACCCCTGAACACACACTTCGACAAACATGGGATATCACCGGGAATAAGGAGTAACCAACCTATTCCACGAGATTATCGGTTACGGAAGCTTACACGGCAAAACGTGTAGGCTAGTGTGAAAGCATAACATACGAATATGTCAGTATATGTATTCTCTGGTCAGCTTGTTCTGTGTAAAGAAACACTAGTTTCTAGTAGCAAAAATTCAGTCATCTCATTATGAACATATAAAATATTATGTCTAGCTAACATTTCTTTTAATCTATTACTTAATTACTATTTCAAACTTTATTATTACCTAGTACTTGTCAGCCTAACTGGAGGAGCAGGAGGTTTATCGTCAAGATCATCAGACATATTCATGACTGCAATCCTGGGAATCTACGAGTCAATATAAAGGAACTGAATCTAGCAAAACAAATTACAGAGTGTTAAACTCTACATGAATAAATAAAATGTTTAACTGAGAGAATACACAAAAAAATAAAATTATATGTTCTTATACCATTATATATAGAAAGCCAGTGTATTCTATAACTAGTAATACCTATAAAAATGACTATATCAATGAAATTGCATAGAACCCCTCACAACATTTTCATATCTGCTGATCATGAATGAACTAGCAAAATCAATATACTGAATAATTGCATATAAATTCAAAAAAAATTTGCTTTTTAATATAAAATACTGTCCATGAAAACTTAGGAACCTACAGCATGCTAGTACCATTGTGTATATACATACTTTATTTTTTCAATTTTATCCTTATTTCCGATGTGCCATTTAAATCTTTATTTTAACCTAACCCTTAATTTTAAAAATATTTATCCTAATTCTATTAAAATTACTTACATTGTCTGGCATGTTTTCTCTCTCCATTAACCTTATCCTGATTTCCCATGTGACCTTTATTTACATTTTTTTTACTCCAGCTAAATTGCACCTTTAGACTTTCCTAGCACATCACAACCATAGCTTCCTCTTTAAAAAACTGAGAATCCTTTTCAGCTCAAGACGCTACTTAGCTGCTAACCCCAAACAAATCCACGCAACTTTAGAATACTATTCTCATATTTTGGATGGTGCATGAAAAATCTTAAAATTCTTGATGCTATCCAGAGGAAGACAATCTGATGAACAGTCTTTTCTATAGGTATTTTAACAGGTTCTATTCCGCTGTTTTCCATCATTCCTCCAGTTTTCTTTAAGCCTGTCAAAACAAAATCAATTACTGGCCCAGTTTCTATTTGGAGTCCAGTTTCAAACCTAAATCAACCTCTCATTTTCCTCCATTTTATCTTCTTTCAAGATCTACGCTATAAACCTATTTAGGCATGCAAAATACAAAATATTTTCAAAACAACAAATTACATGATAACTATAGTAATAAACCAAGTTTTCTTCTTAGGTCTCCCTGTAACAGCATTTTTTTAAAATTTATTTTTTTACAGAAAGGGGATACTATATGGGGGGGAAGAGCAACATGGTTTTGTGAAGGATAGGTTGTACCTCAATAACTTGCTCCTGTTTTATACCATATTTACTTGAATATAACTTGCACTTTTTTCCCTAAAATTATAGTTAAAATATGGTGGTGCAAGATATATGTGGGGATTTTTGGAAACTAAAGTTTTTCAGGAAAAATAGACGTTTATAATTAAATCCTCAATATTCATTATAATTTACAATTGCTCACAATTATAAAATGAATGCATTTAAATTTTAATTATCAGCATTATTTATGGGATCGACCGCTCACCTTCATCATGCGATATATTTGAATGAATCATTTAGTGATAATGCTTCTGTAATCAAATTAATTATTTTTAGCGAAATCATGTCCCAAGCTCTCAAAATCCAGTTGCACATCAGTTCTAATGTTGGTCTCTTAATCTTAATCCCCTCCCATGCAATCCAAGATCGAGTAGAAGCTAATGCTCTCACTCCCACATCTCCTCTACAGGTTGCTTCCATCTCTATGCATATGACTGGTGTGGTATTAACAAAAGATCACATGGCTCAATGACAAAGGCAAGACGATGATCATCGAGTTTAAATGCTGATTTTCTTCAACTGAATTTCAAAATATCTGAAACTGCCATAACATGCAAACTATATGCGAAACTTTTAATTTCTTTTTTCGTAAGTAAAATCAGGGATGTGAGATATACACAAGGGCGAGTTATATTCAAGTAAATATGGTAAATAAATTTTACTGTGATACTGCTGGACTTTGCAAAGGCATTTGTGGAATTCAAATTAATAAATTGCAGGTCATGGGGGGTGGATATAAAGTTGGTGAAGTGGATAAGAGGGTGGTTGATGAAGAGATATCAGAGAGTAGTTTATTCAGGAGTAATCAGAAGAAAGACTGAGTAGTAGCATGCCAGAGGGCTCTGTTCTTGGGCCATTACTATTTAATTTGTACATTAATGATACAGAAAAGGATCTGAGAGGAACTATTCAGTTGTTTGCTGATGTAAAATTGGGGCAGAGCAAAATAGTTAATAAAGATGTTAAAATTTTGCAGGATGATTTGGAGGGATTGACAGTCTGGGCAAATGGATGTCAGTTTAACATGGTAAAGTGTAAGGTAATGCATTTTGAGATGAAAAGATCGCTGGCTATGTACCACATTGATGAAACTGTACTCTGGGAAATTGATGAAACCAGGGATTTGAGGGAATTAGTGCACATACTGCAAAAGTAGCTCATCAGATTACTTGGTTACTGAACAATACCCTGATGAGCAGAGACAAGCAGGTTATTATATCTCTTTATAGTGTCTTGAATAACAACCCCCATCTTGACTGTGCAGATCTGATCACCTGGATTTCTTGGGGATGAGGAGGAAGTAGTGAGGATCCAGAAGGGAGTGACCAAGATAGTAGTAGGTCTATGGAATGAACTTTATGAAGACAGGTTGAAGATTTGTAGATTACAGAAAATGATCAACAGGCAGAAAAGGGGTGATATGATTGAGACATACTAAAGGGTTATTATAAGATTAATACAGAGGAAATTTTTCAGAATAGGTCTGGCGGTGGGAGAACTAGGGGTCATCTCTGGAAACGGAGTAAAGTGTAGTTAGCAATGATGTTAGGACTAGATTTTTTGCTTGAAGAGTGGTAAATGAGTGGAAAGGGTGCCAGAGTCTGTTGTGGGTACCATGACTGTGAATGAGTTCAAAGTATGATAGTGCTTGTCATGATGTTTAAGGCCTCCATCAATGTAGTCTAAGGACTCTATGGAATAGCCCATAATAGTAATGAATTTTCTCCTTCATTATATTTAATTGCTCACTTTGACAGTTTCCCCTCTTCCATTCATTGTATATATTCCTTCCAATTATTTTTATGTTTTATCATTTATTGCCTTTGATTGTAATTTGTTCCTCATTTCATATTCTATTCTTGTATTCTATCTATTCTTGTATATCCTTTATACTGCTCTGAAACAACTTCATTTCAGTTGTTTGTATTCTACTTATCATTTTTTATCTCTATCCAAACTTTCTTCACTATATAATATTGCTAATCTTTTATAACATTTTAACTGTTTCCTTTCTTGTTTTGATTTTTGATGTTCATCTTATAGTAAACAGAGATGCTCAAAAACAGTGTAATTTATTATCTATATCAAATGGGAGGGGGGTTTAAACCTACGCCACATCTCCCAGTTAGTTCCGCACCACTTGGAAATGCTGAGAAACTAAACTACGATCATATAATAATAAGACTTCATCTCACTGCTTTTAAACCTAAAACAAGAATGACAAATATCATTGGAATGACCTAGTTCTTCCTACTATACAAACAAAGTATAAAGAAGCCCTACAAAACAAACTAATGGAATTCTCGATGCCTAAAGAACTATCCCAGAGTTTTGTCCATATTGTACAATCAATCCATGAAATACCAGCAAAAACTTTTGTCACCAAGACTTCATCCTCTCAAAGAAAATGGGTAACACACAACAATGAAGAACTGATCAAGAAATACAATGGCATTAAGCAGCAATACAGGAATCAGAGAATGCATAATCTATATACTCAGTTAAAAGAACTAAATGAATTATATATATGGCCTTTCAAAATGAGAAAGAAAACCATATACAGGTTGTCTGTCAAAAACTAGAACTCTATCAAAATACCCATAAAACCATAGAAATGTAACAGGTAGCTAATTTCTTATGTATCAAAGAGAGGAAATCCAAAAGACTAAGAATAAAAGCTAAAAATGGCAAGATATGTGAAGATAAAAGTGAAGAACTATTACTATGGAAGAACAACGTCAAAAAAACTATTGAATAATTCACCATTCAACTTTAATACAGATACCTTACCAGAAATAATCCAAATAATCCAAAAAGAGCTTCCCATTAAGAGTAACAATTTTACAATGTAAGAATTTGAAACTGCACTAAGAACCCAAAAGAATGAGGAAACACCTGGATTAGGTGGCGGTATTATTATTGTACACGCACCTCCGTGGAGTCTGAAGACTCCTTGTAGAAGACCCAATTTATCCAGACAATCTACCATATCTCTCCTTGAACCCATTTCATCATTCACAACTAAGTGAAAAATCTAGTCCTCAACACCTCCTACTAAACCACACTTTTACTCAACTTCCAGGGATGACCTCTTGTTCTGTCTCTCTAGCTAAATGCAGAAACATTTCACCCTGCATCAATCATATAAAACTCTAAGTACCTTAAATGTTTCTATCATATCCCCTTTTTTTTTTGCCTATCAGCCAACTTCTGCACTCCACACACCTCAATTTCTCTTAAAGGAGAACATGTCCACTAAGCTTTAACTCTGTTTACTACCAAACCTAAATGTCTAGCTTCATCTATTTCCTGGAGTACAGTTCCGGCATAAAATACATAACTATACATTTCTCCACGCCCATTATTGTTTGGCCATACTGACAGCCTATTTAAATCATCCTGCAAGTTCTCTACATCACCTTGATTCACTATTGCTCTACCTAATTTTCATCATCAGCAAACAACTGAGTATTTCCTTTCAGATTATTTCCGATATCATTTATGTACAAATTAAACAACAGTAGTCCTAGCACTGAATCTTGGGACACAACACTATCATCAGCTTTTGCCTGGATTCTTCTTCTCCATAACAACAGAAGTTATTAAACATACAGGAAATGAGCTTTGGAAACAACCATTCAATCAATCAAAAAATATCTGTAATACACCAACATTCCATCATAATGGAGAGAATGCCTAATAATACCAATACCCAAGAAAGGGAATCTAAACAACCCAGAAAATTATGGAGGAATCACACTACTTCATAGCACCAATAATCTATAACAGGATGCTTCTAAATCAAACTGAACCATATGTAACACCGTTTCTAGTCAAACATCATGGGTTACTTGTGAAACAATCACTACTGAACTGTCTTAGAAGGTTGCTAGGAGCAAGAGATAAAAACTGTCCCTTGATCTTATAACTCCATAGATTTCTCAAAACCTTTTGATTCAATCAATACACAAAGGATGTCCAAAATTCTCACTTTTTATGGTATACTCTTGAAAATAAAGCAATAGCAGAACCATACAAGAACTAAGCAAACTCCTATCATTTGGCCTGTCTGAAGACTTCTGCAGTTGGATTGCCAGCTTTCTGTCTGGATACACACACACTATGTGTGATGGTAGATGGTTCCTTATCCTCTCACCATCCAGCTAATGCTGGAGTTCCACAAGATTCTGTTCTCTCACCAACCCCCTTCCTTCTGTATATTAATGACCTACTTCAGTTGACCTCCAACCCAATACAGTTTTGCAGATGACAGCACATTGCATTCTTCCCTTTCATTTGACAAACCTTACTCTACACAACTCACTTCAACCTACAAAACATCAACAACCACTGCTCTCAATTCTGATCTCCAAGCCATCCTCCAATGGGGCTCAGATAACCTCATCAACTTCAATGCTAATAAAATCCAGTTCTGTCTTATTTCTCACAAAAAAAAAAAAGAATCATTTTACCAAGTATTATTTTTGATAACACTCAAATTTCCAGACAAGATGAGATTTCTCTTCTTGGAATTACCCTGACATCAGGCCGCTCTTGGCATGACCACATCACAACCATTACATTCTCAGCTTCCAAAAAAAACTAGGATTTCTCTTTCACTCAAGACGTTACTTCACCTCGAAACAGCTGTTATCCTTATACAAATCACAAATCTGCCCAACTATCAAATACTGCTCTCACATTTAGAGTGGAACTCCTAAAAGCTCCCTCAAAATGTTCAGCTCAATACAGAAGAGAGCAATTAGATTGATAAATAACCCATCTCTTACCAACTCATTCCCCTCACCTTCAGACTCAGAGGAAATGAATAAGGAAGCACTCTCGAAGATTCAGTAGGGCAAACCATATAAGCAATCTGTTTTACAAATTATGTATTGATTAACTAACATTCAAACTGCTCAAAACCACTTAAATAATTTACATAAAAATGCAGTACTGATCAGGCTGGCAGTCAAACTAAAGTTCTAAAGAGAACAGAAAGAAATAGACTAAATGACCACATTCTTGAAGAATGTAAATGATTTTCAGTATCTTGGTTCCTACATCAATATTCTGACATAGTGAAAAGAAAACACAAAGCTCTTCAGTTCCATAAAAGTTTAATTGATATCTGGAAATCCAATCTCATTACCATAAATAGCAAAGTCTGTCTGTACAAAAAAAAGGCACCAGTCTATAACATGGAATATCATTACTCAATGTGCAGCTAATATCATCACTACCTTGGGACAGCATACCTTTGAACAATACTAGGATATACATGGCAAGAAGAAAGCCAGCAAAGACCCCTAACAGAAACAATTAAAAAAAATTAACTGAGATGAGTGATTTCCTTAATGGACACAGAGGAAGACTAATGAAGCAGTTTTGGCAATACATGAGCAAACTTCTTGAAGATGAGGCTTATGAACCAGTTGACATTTAATTTGGCACAAAACAGAGCAATCTAGCTAACTTTCCATCTAGTAGACTAGTTCCATGAGTTTTTGCTATATGAATATTTGTGTACATAATTCTCTATTCATACAAAAATAAATGATGATAATCAAATGTAAATCTTCTTTAGCATGTTTCCATCCACTGCTGGATACAGAACTCCCCTTAACTTCCCAATTCTTTGTCTTTAGCCAATGCCCACCATTTCATGTCAAATCATTGTATATCATCCATCCATCTTGTTCTATCGAGATCTTTCCCTCTCTTTCCTTCACTTGGTATCCACTCAGTGTTTAATTCCATCTTTTGTCTGTCCATTTACTAATATGGCAAGCCCATTTCCACTTACATGCTTTACAATACTTCATAATATCCTCTATTCCAGTCATCTCTCTATTATTTCTAATTCTGTCACTTTTTTGTTATGTGGAGGATTCTTCCTTCCAAGGTTCTCTGAGGGACATGCAACCTGTCCATTTTTTTAGTCATCACCTTCCATAGGTAAACAGTGGAATAACGCACATATTACATAGTTTGCTTTTTAAACATACATGCAAATCTCCTAACAGATTATCTTTATAATCAAAATGAATATGTTGTTTTCGTGTGATTCTTCTATTTCTTTCTTTATCTGCTTTTCCTTAAAACTAACTGACCAAGGTAAATAGTCCTCTACAATTTTAATAGGATTAAATGCTAGTTTTAGTTTGCTATGATTTAATTTGTCATCAATTTTGTTTGAGTGATATTCAGTGTGTGTAAAACAATAGGTGTCAGTATTCATTCTTTGCTAGCATGAAAAACTGAAAATTAAAAGTTATGAAAACAAAATAAAAAAATTATTTACTGATATTTTTTATGTCATGGTGCATGATAATGTTTTTGGAATAAGAACAGCAGATTAACCATAACAGTTTATTAAATATAAGATGAGTGCAAATGTTTATAAAAATTAAAGTGCATGGAATAATTTTTTAATAAAAATTATGTAGTAAATATAAATCAGGTTTAATATAGCAAATATCTTAGCAACAGACCTATGTCTGTAGCTAATAAAAAAATGTAAATTTCATTAAATAATTACATGTATTGCCTAAATGAACATGAAAAATCACTGAATATTACAAGCTTCTAAAGTACCACATTCATAGTCACACAGAGGTGGTGGTATGCTGTACCATTGAACACCGCTCCCGCCCCAAAAGCACTGCTTGTATTAATCTTTAAAACTTGTTTTCCATATCAAGGTCATTTAACATTTCCTGAGCTGCAACTTTATTTTTTTTGGTAAAATAACAATGTCATCTGCAAAATGTAAATGATTGAGATTTTTCCATTGATGTACCTAAAGACCTCTTCTAATGTAACAGAAAACAGAATGATATAGAATCTCCATGCCTCACCTCAATACCAAATTCCTTTTCTTCATGTTCTAATCTTATACTGGTTGTTGAGTTCTGATATATAATTTTTAATAATGTGAATATACTTTGCTGGGATGGCTTGTTGCTTTAAGCTGTCGATCATTTCTGACAATTATAAAGACTCAGGCTTTTTCAAAATCTACAAACACTTAATAGGCAGGAAGATCATATTCATTTACTTCTATCTCATATATGATCTATAAAGAATCTTACTCTGAAGCCTGCTCTTTCATATGGCTGTATATCATCCAAAAATCTTGCGATTCTATTTACTATAAAAGATATAAACACTTTGTACAACTGTGACAGCAAAGTGCTTAGCCTATACATTTTTTTTATGTTAATCAAAAAATGATGTTAATATATGTATATAGTAGACAACACAAATAACAGGACTCTAGCGTTGATGTATAAATTTTTTTTTTTCCCACCAGAGGTCAGGCCAACAATTGTGGTAGCGGTTAGTCAGTGTCTTTAACGAACCAGTATGATTGTAGCATAGCTTGTTTCTTGTGTATATTTGTACGCTCCAGAAGATGACCTTGACATAAAGGTCGAAACGTTGAATTGTAAAATTTTAGTAATATTAAACTAAAGTTTTTATTCAAACACGGTAGTTGTCTCCATAATTTCCAAAAAAGCATTCGGATCACCGTGCAAGCCTAAAAGTAGGGTTTCTTAGCCTATAGTTACTGATAACTCTGCTGCTCATTTTATGTAATAAGATAATAATGTGGGATGCTTAAGAGGTCAAAGCTGTATAACTGAGAGGAGACCTCCACATCGCCTTTAAAGAAATGCGGAGAACCGACCAGGGCTTCCAACCTAATATTCAACTCTGACCTTCTCGTGGTGCACCGTGTTAGGTATCTACCTGGATACTGAATGAATGAGGATGGACTGGCAATTTGGGATTTAGCTGACCAAATTATAAACCATGGATTAAACCAAAATTTCACAGAATCTGCAAAATGATACAACATGACAGAATTTCATGCCAGCTGGGACATCGCCTGGTTAAACAAGCCCCCCGTTGTTTTTGCCAGGGAATCAGGATGAACAGCAAAAAAGTCAGCTACTTGGACAAATCCTAAAACACACCACAACTCATCACTAGAGTTCAAGATCGGTACTATCAACATAAGAAGCCTGAAGAGCAAAGAAATGGAGATAGCTGAGGAATTGGATAAGTACCAGATCAACATAATAGGGGTGACTGAAACAAAAAAGACCAAAACTGGTGAGATCTTTCTTAGCAATAAATACAAAATGTTATATATTCAGGTAATGACAATCATGGAAAAGAAGATGTAGCTATAATATTGAACACAAAATACAAGCCTAACCTTCTTGAATGGCAAGCAATATCAAGTAGAGAGTGATGTGGGCAAATATTAGAATGGGGAACTGGACAATGAGACTTATTTGTGCCTATGGTTGCACAAAAGGTTCTACTAAGATAGAAGCAGAGGAATTTTTTTGAGCCTTTAGAAAAAGCAACTGACACAATGAAAAAGGAAAATTGGTCCTTCTTGGGGATCTAAACAGAGTAGGAAATGATTGTCAGACATACAAAAATATTTTAGGAAAACTTGGAGAAAATATTTCGATTTCTGCTCAGGACATGGATTGGTTATTACTAACACAATGTTCCAACATAAAAATGTGCACAAATTTGAATGGAGAGAAGAGGCAAGGAATAAGAAAAGTCTCATTGACTATGTTATTGTTGACAGTGATGTTTTCCCACTTGTGCAGGACACTGGAGTGTACAGAGGATTTGGAAGTGAAGTGATCACCATTTATCTTAAGAAGGATAAAATTGAATTTTATACTGAAAAGAGAAGAAAATGTAAGAAAGTTTTAAAGTGAATAAAAGTTGAGCAGCTCTCAGATATTAACTGTAGACTAAAATTTTTTTCATGCAGTACTATCATATCCTGTACATCCCTTGAGGGTATATATCAGGAATTTGATGACAATATGCCACCATTGAAATGGAATTTTTTCTAGTTAAAATATAACTGAACATATCCAGTACGAGTATGACCTTATATAAAACTGTGAACCTCCAAGACTGTGTGTGTACTGCTAATATATCCTTTCATTAGGACTTATTTCATTGCTGACTTGAAGACTTACCATCATTCTTCTATTGTGATTCATGGTTCTGTATCTATATTATTTAGTAGATCTGTATCTGTTTTTCTGCCTGTGAATCAGTCCCTATAAAAATCACTGCATATTTCCATTTCTTTTTCACTTAAAATATATCACATCCTAAATCTTAAAAATATTACTTGTTCTAGAATTGGGTTTTCAATTACTAATTCAGTTTGTATGGGATATTTAAATATCTCAGAATGCCACAGTTTTAGTTTTCTTTAATGAAATTCATAAGTTATATTCCCTACTTAGTTGTTGTAAGTGGCATACAGAATCATTAAAACAGATTTTTGTATGATTACTTGATCCCATCTCTGCAAATTGTTTACTACTGTATGTGCACTGATGCTTATTCCTGGATTTACCAGACTTCTACTTCATCAGGAAAAAGTTACATGTCTGAACTTGATTAGTTTTTATTTCTAATACATTCATTAATATTTGTGATAACTGCTATTGTATTGTTATATAAGCTCTTAATTACATTAAATAACTTGTATAATAATGGATCGGGTTCAAGGATATTTCGTGAATGTCATCAATTTGTAATGCAGCAGAAAGATAAGCAATTTTTTTTTCAAATTTTTTCTACGTTACTTCATGGTATATTGTGTTTTGTAAGAGTGTGAGATACTGAGTTATTTACACTAAAGTAAAATGTGTATATGTTGCTAAACTATATATTGCAGTATGGCACCTATACTGAGAAGAATAATGGTGGCCAAGACATCTTTGTTTGGCGAGTAAAATTTGCGATTTTGCCCAATGTAAAATTTCTGTTTGTCACGAAAGTTGAAAGATTTGTGGAAAGGAGACCAAAACAAGCGAGTGAGTATATAATAAATTTTTGAGAGTCAATGCAGAGAATATTGATACAAGACTGGAAAATGTAAATATCAGTGATAATACTGAAAGTGAGGTATCACTGATATTTACATTTTCCAGTCTTGTATCAATATTCTCTGCAATGACTCTCAAAACATTTATTATATACTCACTCACTCGTTTTGGTCTCCTTTCCACAAATCTTTCAACTTCTGCGACAAACATAAATTTTACAATGGGCAAAATCACAAATTTTACTCGCCAAAAAGATGTCTTGGCCACCATTATTCTTCTCAGTATGCCGTACTGACAATATATAGTTTAGCAATATATACACATTTTACTTTAGTGTAAATAACTCAGTATCTCACACTCTTATAAAACACAATATACAATAAAGTAATGCAGCAAAAATAAAAAAATCTGAATAAAGAAATAGTATTTGCACATAATAGTCATTCATAAGACAAAGCATGAGAATGAAAGGTTGCAGGAATAGCAAGAGATTAGTGAAACTGAGAACAAAAAAAAAAGGTCTGAAGCCAAAAATAAAATTGTAAGGATAAGTGAGAGAAAGAGCATAAGCAGATAATTTTTTATGGCAATTCTATATTAAGCAAAGTACTTCATGAAGGCATTACAAAATCTTGTTTTCCTGGTGAGAAAATTAATATTAGTAATACTGTCAAATTTCAGAAAGGGAAGAAAGGCAAAAGAAATAGTTGTTTTAGAAGTTTGTATATCTGCTGCCAAGATAAGATGTCCTCCACAAAACACAACCAAATGCAAAGTTGAGGAGAAATGGTTCTAGAAATCCAATCCTCTAACTGCTCCATAAAATAATCAGCCAAATCTTTGCAATCTGGTCTCAGTCTGAAACAGTACTTAAATTTCTGGTTAAAATTAACTCCTTATATACTCGCATCAAGTTCACTATTGAATGTGAATCTAATAAGTCTCCTCTTTTTGGATACTGTAATACATTGTAACTCTTCTGATAAGATAATATTAAATTTTCTGTTTACAAGGAAGCCAACCTTTACAGGGCAGATATACTCACCCATCTTCATACCATCATCCTTCAAAAACAAACAAAAAAAGGTATTATCAAAAGCCTTGTACACCAAGCATGCAAGTTCTTCTTCTGAGTCACTTCTATTAGAAGAATTAAATAAAATAAAACTTACTCTATTACTTATTGGATACAGTGAGACCTTGATACAGAAAATATTTAATAACTATCATCCCTCTTCCAGACTGGAATCTGATGTTAAAAGGATCAGCATACCTTAAAGGAACATCTGAACAAATAGCAAAGGACTCTTTGCAGATATAATTTGTATACCACCTTCAAACCAGCCCAGGAGTTGTCATCTTTCTTACTGCCTATTAAAGATGCATTATCACTTCTACCCTTGTCTGGCATTTATCAAATATCCTGTTCTTGTCATCTTTGCTACTTTGGACAGAATGGCTATTCTGCTACTATTAGCCAACAAGAATATGAAGATTATATAATATTTTTGGAGTCTGAAGGTTTCAGGTCTTGTTTCTCATGCCATCAACACTAGACAGAGTTCACTGGAACAATAGCAATAACAATGCTACACTACAGCATGTCTAATTTGATAGTCTATTTTTTGAATTGTGTGAAGCCTTGCACCATCATCGGACAAACTGTAAGGCTATCTCTAAATTTTGAGTAGTGATTGCTGTTAACTGTTTATAATTTTTTTAATTAATTACACATCTACACCCACATCTCTTAACTCTAGTAGTGTTTACTCCTACTGAATAGTTGCAATCATTCTTATATTCAGAATTATGTTACCAGTTCTTCTGCCTTCTCTCTGAATGAAGTTCATGTCATATTGAATGAATGTCATATTGAAAGGCCACAAGACCTATATATAGGAGTGATGAACTATTTAGTTTTCTCTTACATGTGATGCCATTATTTAAAACATTATACTATGTCTATCAAGCATGTTTCTATAAAATATCTAGAAAGAATGTTCACAGTGCATGTAGAATAGTCGAGGGTATCTAGAGGAAGCAATATCACACTGTATACCCAAGGTTGAATGAGTAGCATCAAGCATGAGCTACAAAAAAGAAAATGCTGTGGACAATGTGTGTATGGAGAAACAGTATGGTAAGGAAAGCAATATCAAATTATAAGAAGAAATTAGCTGAGCAGGCAAAAGGAAATCCCAAAGATTTTTTTTTTTGTTATCTAGCAAGTAGCAGGAAACTTTTTTTAATATCTGATCCACACATGAAAGGCCACAAGACCTATGGCACATTAATGCCATGTGTGGGCAAGAGGAAAAGAAGAAAGGAGGAATCTGTTCACATTTTCCTTGAACAGTTGAAGATTGTATTCTTTGGGAGAAGACAGAGTAAGGGAAACTATTCCAAAGAACAGAAGTAGATAGAATGAAAGATGATGCAATGAAGTTGGTTCTGTGAGTTTCAAGATGGACTGTAAAAGGGCGTTGGTTACACTGGCTCTTGTTCTAATGATTTTCGAGGAAAGTAGACGAGAATAATAGTAGCCAATTCAAAAGAGCCTTGTACATGAAACAGCACTATGGAAGGATAACTTTAATGAGTGCAGACAAAATTGATGAGCATCTGAGTGATCACTTTGTAAGGGTATATCATCCAAATGATGATGATATTGTGGCAGGAACTGATATGAGAACAGAGATTGATGAATTGGAGGTGCTATGAATACCACAGAATCTGAATGCAAACACAACTATGGGATTGGATATCAGTTCGTATTTTAAGGGAATGTGAATAGGAACTGGCAATGCCTTCGACTAAGCTGTTTAATTCAAGTCTAAGCTCTGGAAAAGTCCAAAGAGAGTGAAGGGATGACAAAATAATTCCTTCACATAAAGGAGGATCTAAATCTGTGGTAGCAAATTGGGTAGATAAGAATATGATACTCTATGAGGGCAAGAATGGCTTTGTTGGTCAGTCATGCCCTGGCAATCTACTTTTTATAATAGAGTGACAGCTGAGATTGGCAACACAATGATACTGCTGTATTTTGCAAAGGTGTTTGACAGGATATGACATGGAAGGCTGTTATGCAAACTGCAACAAATGGGGATGGATATGAAATCGATGATATCGATACAAGAGTGGCTAAAAGATAAATATCAAACAAGTAATATATGAAGGAAGAGAATCCAGAGGAAAGCAGGTAACAAGTGGCATGCCACAGGGATCTGTGTTTGGACCATTGCTGTTTAATTTGTACATAAATGATATAGGAAATTATTTGAAAGGAAATATTCAGTTGTTTGTTGATGATGCAAAGCTGGGTAGGATAACAGTTAATCTAGAATATGTAGAGAGCTTGTAGGATTATTTAAATAGGCTAACAATATGGACAAAAAAACATAACGGATATCAATTTAACGTGGAAATTTAGGAATTTTAGGATAAAAAATCACAAGCTATATACACATTCAGGGAATACTCCAGAAAATTGACGAAGCCAGGGATTTGAGGGTATTAGTAGATAGAATTGAAGTTTAGAGGACACATTGCTGAGGAAGCTCACAGGATTACTTGGTTACTGAAGAACACACTAACAGACAGAGATAAGGGAGTTATCATTTGTCTCTATAAAGCCTTGATACAACTACATCTGGATTACTGTACTGAGGTCTGGTCACCTGGGTTTCTTGGGGATGAGGAAGTAGTGGAGGGGTTCAGAAATGAGTGACCAAGATGGTAAGTGGTCTGTGGAATGCTCCCTATATGGACAGAGTGAGGGTTTATGAGTTGCAAAATGTGGTTGATAGGTGAAAAAAAAAGGGGGGGGGAGGTAATACAGTGGTGTCCAAAACCTAAGAACAAACAGCATTTCTGAAGATTACAACTGCAAATTCAGACAAATCAATTTATGACAATATTGTGAAGATTGAGTAGAAAGTGGATACATATTCAAATTTCTGAACTGTGTGCAAAGTGGGCATGTGGTAGCACTCAACAGGATAAAAGGGAAAAGGCTCACTAAGCAAATTGTATTTAAGAAGGAATAAAGTTGCATGTACTATAATTTCTCAAAGACATCATCTAGATGATTTCATGTGAATTCACTAGAGGCTGCAGAATTACTGATATTGCCAGAGAGTTTGGAATCCCACATAGTGTTGAATCCAGACTATAGGCAGTGATTCAAGCCAATGGAATGTGTTTGAAACACTTGTTAAGAGTTCACCCTCACTCTACCACAGAGCATGAAAACATTTGTGGTTATAGCTTCAAAACATAATCAACTTGGCAGGTCATCTTGCAAGGTGGCTCCATTCAAGCACAGGTACATACATAGATATCTCAAGAAACTATGGTGAGATGTCTCCAACAAGTACATCTATACGCCTGACAGCCTCTAGTCAGCATCCCTTTATTCACAACTCATTGTAGAGCATGTTTTCAGTGGTATTGTATCTATTCAATCATTCCGCCAATTCTAGACGACACTTGATCTGGGATAAAGTGGTACAGCTTACCATCATGAGAATGTTCTCGAAAAGGATCGATATGGAGGTGCTGGAAAAAGGGACTATAACTGGTTATAGTCCCTTTAACTATAACTGGTGAACGATATTGCAACAAAGTTCTTCAATGTCATGTTTGATTGTTCTGTGGTACTGTAGGCAAAGAATTCATTTTTATGGATGACAATGCCATACCACATCACACAGAAGCAGTGGATATACTTCTAGAAACTGAGGATATTAATCAAATCAAGTGGCCAGCACGGTCCATGGATCTCAATCCCATAGAACACGTTTGGAATGCACTGCTGCTCAAAATTCTCCTACAGAAAACAAACAAGGCCATATCCTTGCTCAGGAGGAGGAGGAGGAATGGGCCAGTTTGGCTTAAAAACTTCTGAATCAATTGGTGCTAAGCATGGTACCATGTTGTGAGAGCTGGGTAGATATATTCTATACTGAAATGCCTCTCTGCATAGTTTTCTGTAAGCACTATACATTAATTCCTTAAGTACATGCTTAGGAAATTTTTAACTTTTGCTAATTGCAATTTAATTTATATGAAATTTATAATGCATTTTTGTGAAATATAATTTATTACCATACTGACAATTAATTTATGTCCACATTTGGCTGTAGTCACGGAAATGTTTTCACATACAGGTAAAAAATAATTCGCCCTTAGTAGAAACCAGTGTGGTTTGCCAGTGTAGAAACATTTAAGTACTTAAAGGACTTTATAGGATTAAAAAAAAAGGAAATATTTAAGCACTTGGCTAGAGGGGACAGAACAAGAGGTCGTCCTTGGAAGTTGAGTATGAGTGTGGTTAGCATGTGAATAGTTTCACTTGGAGTGTCGAATGAATGGAATGGATTGCCTGAGTCAGTTGTGAGTGCTTTGTCTGTTAATGGTTTAAAGAGGTATGATAGATATTGTGTTGATAGTTTGAATCTCCTGTGATGAGTCTGAGAACTCCATGGAGGTGCCCATATAATAATAGTAGTAATAAGAACATTCTTCTATTTTATTCCATAATTTTTGTCTAACTCAGTCCTACACTTTTCATAATATATACATGATTCATGAGTTGGTAAATTAAAATACAAATTTTTTTCTATGATTTGTTTTAGTGTAAATACAATAATGCAACTTGGACTCTTCCAAAATCCAGCCCATTCTACTAAAAAACTATCAGCAACTGTGTAGTCTAATTGAAATTCATCATAGTATATTTTAAATATAGTTGGATGAAAGAAATGAGTCGAATAAAGCATGGAAGGTGAGTAATTACAGGAGCTTCAATTATGAGAAATTATAAAGAGAAAAGGACACATGGGAGGAAGAAATGAAATTTATATAGATACTATGGAATAATTGAGCCTCCGTAGCTCAGTTGGTATAGATGAGGCCCTCTGGTTGGAAAGACCTGGGTTCGATTCCCATACATGACGTTAGGAACCTTTACATGGTCTCTTTCAACTAAAGGTAAGTTAGCTGGTCTCATTACATCCCAGCCATAGGTCCGATTCGTCAGCTATATGTCGTTACAAAAAAAAAAAAAAAAAAAAAAAAAAAAAAAATTCTATTTACATTTTTATTTACAAAATTTATATTTTTAATATTAAATATATATTTTATTTATTTTTGTGTAATGGTTCCTACATATTCAGTTTTTAGTTATGTAATGGTTCATGTTTACCATTTATTATATATTTGTTTGTTTTTTTCCAAACTCAGAAGAAGCCACTAGAATATGACAGAACCAATGAAGGACTTGTAACAAATCTAGTCAGTTTAAATAAATATCTATTACTAACTATTACATGATACTATGACAGTACTACATGATTAAGTTTATTATTAATGTCCTGTTAACAATTTTCTTCCCAATTAGTCTGTCACTTTTCAGAACTTCGATATTTTTTATATATCTTGTTATTTATAAATTAATTTTTTTACCATTTTTATTAATTTTATATTTTTCATCTTATCTGAAAACCTTGCTCTGGAGATGAAAAATAGAATTTAAGTTGCTTTTGGGCTTCAGTAAGCAGGCAGTGGCCTCACACTGGATGACAGAATTCGTCTCTCTCTTAAAGACGATACAGAAACATCCATCCCTATGGTGGGATTTGATCCCATAGCCATGCTGCGCTATACAGTCAGTCAACCAGGCCACCAAATATTTTCCAATATTTAGACATGTTATGTAATATTTAAAATATTAATGCACATTATAATTTATTAAAAAAAAAATGCTTCTTAATGTCAACTCATTAAGAATATCATTATTTTATTAGGTCTTTTCCACATGGAATTATCATGAACATTCATAATATGATTGTGTAACAATTTCTCAGTCTGTTCAGAAGATTTTGTTTCGAGGAAGACCTCTCATGGGATATCTGGTTTGAGGTTAATATATATTTATGGGGCTAAAAAATGTACCTTGTGTGTGTAATTAAATTTAGTTAAAACCTGATAACAGCATGACATGATTTTTACAGGGTTTATGATTTTCAATAGAAATAAATTTCATTGCACTCGTCGCCAGTGTTAATATTTCCACACAGTACATTTTTGGTAGGAGTTAGACTGAATTTCCTCCATATTGTTGCAAAATCCACAACTTCTACTTGTAATATCGTTGCTAATTTTTTTAATAGCTCAGTTTTGAAGGGCCCTTTTTGGAAGATATTGAATATTTCAAAATTCTTGAAATACAATATGAAAATTATTTGTAAAGATTATATTTTAAATGTCCTTCATTATAACAGTAAAATACTCTAACCATTGTTGCATTACACACATTTATGCAAGAAATTTCTTTTGGATGTTGCCACATATTATGGAACCAATTTCTCTTGCCATCTTTTTTGTTTTTCTCCCCATCACAGCATTTATTTTTAAAATCTGTTTCAACAAATATTGATGTTAAGTGATTTCTATGACTTCATTTGCCACTATTACAAATGGTGATGCTGCAAGGACTTGTTTGAATTTTCTTGAAATGTATAATTCAGAAATTACCCATTAAAATTAGATTGTTTTTGATGAAACCTGAAAAAATAATTTACATTATCTTGCTTTGGGCATAAGAAATAATCACTTTCACATTTATTATCTGAGGATGACAACAATATGACAGAACCAAAATCATTGGTTGTTACATCATATTATCAAAATCAAAACCTGCAGCACAAATCCGAATAATAAGTGATACATCAATCTTATTGTCGTAGACTGCTACCCAAACATGTTCATGATGATGTTGTCACACGTATATTTCTCCATATTTGCCATGTGTGTTCGAGGAGCATTTTTATTTACAACTGTGTTTTCTGAATAAAAATGACTCTTGAATGATTACAAAACCATTACCATTAGCCTGCCAAGCCAGTCCACCCCTGCATTGAAAATGATAAATGGGTGTCAAGGAAGTAGTAGCATCACTGAACAGGAGCAACAAAAAAAGAGAAGTTTGTAGAGGGAATTTAAAAAAGATGATCAACAAGTATGAGAAGAAATTAGCTGTGGAAGCCAAAGATAATCCTAAAGAGTTCTTTATGTGCCAAATAAATGGAAGAGCAACTATGGTAGAATTACTTTGATAAATGCCAGTGGTAGGGAGGTGACTGACACACATGAAAGAGATGAATTAGTGAGTAATCACTTTGCAAAGGCGAATCATCCAGGAAACATACCGAATCATACTGCAGTAATAGATATAACACACATCGATGTAGAGAGACAGATAGATGAACTAGAGGTGCATAGGATATTACCAAATCTTGATGCAAATATAACTAGGGAATTAGATTATATATCAGCTTGTGTATTTTGAGAATATGCTAAAGTGACAATACATTTGAGTAGTTAAGTCTAGATGGTCTGAAGAAAGTCAAAAGTGGGGAACACAATTTCATTGCATAAAGGAGGCTGCAAGAATGAAGAAGCAAATTAGCAACTGATCAGCATCTCAGAAGTAATGATCAAGGTACTGGAGAAGTTGGTTAAGGCCAAAATTGAGGAATGAATGGATAGAAATAGGATACTATATGGAGTGTAGGGGATGGGAAGGGGGGGGGAGCATGGTTTTATGAAGATAGGTAATGCCTCAGTAATTTACTTATGTTTTATAATACAGCAGAGCTGTTTTTATTAATTTATTCATATGGGGGTTTCCACCCCATTCCTCCACCATCCCTTAGAACTGGTTGAGCCCTCCTAGTGAGGAATTAAGTATGTATTTTATGACTATAGATCTGTGTGTGTGTGTGTTTTCACAGGCTGGTTTGCGGTTCTAAGGGACAAAAATCCCGAGTTTCTGGGTGAAGAAACCTACCTTCGTATGAGACTGGCTAACTCACCTTTAGTTGGAAGAGACCAGATAAAGGTTCCTCACGTCATGGATGGGAATCAAACCCAGGTCTTTCTAACCAAAGGATTTCATCTATACTGACTGAGCTATGGAGACTCTAGAGCTGAGTTGGATAAAGGGAATGGCTGCATGATACTGTTGGACTTGAAGAGACATCTCCCAGGATACCATATGAAAATCTTACATAAATGAGAGCAAACAGAAATGAATATGAATTTGGTGATGTGTATAAGGTGACTTGATTGACAGTAGTTTAGAGAGAAGTTGAATTCAAAAGGCCTATGACTAGGTGTACCGAAGGGCTCTGACCACTGCTATTTAATTTGTATGCTACTGACAGATGAAATGATCTCAGAGAAATATTCATTGAAGAACATGCTGACTAGCAGAGATGACGTCATTACACCACTTTCTAAGGCTTTGAAAAGGACCTTTCAGGACTACCACACAAATCTCATCAGCTGAGTTTCTTGAGAATGATGAAGAGGTGAAGATACAGAGGCAATCTGCCCTCATACAGTCTACAGAATGCACCGTATGAGGAGAGGCTAAAGATTTGTGGTTACAGAAACTGGTTGCTAAGTGGAAAAGAGGAAGCTATATAATAGAAAAATAAGTTACTAAAAGATTATTACAGAATTGATACAAAAGATTTTTTTCTGTGCATGACACTAATGGGGGAAGGGGGGAGGAATAGGTGTCATACCTAGAAATTAAGCCAATATGGCTAACAAATGTGCAAGGGCTACATTTTTTTTGTTTGGAGGATGGTAAATCAGCAGGATGTGTTGCCAGAGTCAGGCAACCCATTTTGCTGTAACCGAATCTGCTGAAGTATGACAGATATTGCATAAATGTGTAATACCTCTTGGGCATCTCAAGGCACTCAAAGATTATTATGGACAAACTGAAAATCTGCCAACATCTGTCTTTAAGAAAGTAAGAAATACATTCACTGCCACAATTATGGTCAAAAAGGTTTGGGTGACCATGCAAATAATGTAATAGGAAGAACTATTATGCTCCACTGCAGTAAACACAAACATGACTTTTTATTTTTTTTTAGAAAGTGTTTTAACTTGGGTATATTATGTATTCAAGATACCAAGTAATTTTATATAAACTTGGTTTTAACCCTATTTCCCAAGTAAGCAAACAGACAAGGATGTCAAGTTTGCACCTGCAAGTAGTGCAAGTCCAAGGCAACTCATGGTAGTGCCAGTCGAGGCAACTCGTGGTAAAGGTGGATAAAGCCCTGATCACTTTTCTTAGTATTTTCCCCTTAACATAAAGCACATCCCCTTGCGGAGATGTATGATGCTAAACATTAAAGGCAATGGTCACTACCCATACTGGTTTCGACCTTTATCGAGTTGCCTCGACTGGCACTACCATGATTTGCCTTGGACTTGCACTACTTGCAGGCGCAAACTTGACTTACTTGTCTGTTTGCTTACTTGGGAAATAGGATTAAAACCAAGTTTATATAAAATTGCTTGGTATCTTGAATACATAATATACCCAAGTTAAAAAACTTTCTACATCTATCTCTCATCCTGAGAATTTTATATTTATAAGGTCAAAGCACCTTGTGGCAATTTGTTTTGGTAAAATACATATGACTCTGCATTACTTCATCCTTAGCATTTTCAGGTCTGGCTCCCATTGACGAGACCTCAATAAAGGTTGAAACCGGTATGGGTAGTGACCATTGCCTTTAATGTTTAGCATCATACATCTTCGCAAGGGGATGTGCTTTACATTAAGGATCAGAGCTTTATCCACCTTTATTACCATGAGTCGCCATGGACTTGCAGGCACAAACTTGACATCCCTGTGTGTTTGCTTACGTGGGAAATATGATCAAAACCAAGTTTATATAAAATTACTTGGTATCTTGAATACATAATATACCCAAGTTAAAAAACTTTCTACATCTATCTCTCATCCTGAGATTTTATATTTATAAGATCAAAGCAACTTGTTTTGGTAAAATACATATGAGCTCTGCATTACTTCATCCTTAGCATTTTCAGGTCTGGCTCCCACTGACAAGACCTCAATAATGGTTGAAACCGGTATAGGTAGTGACCATTGCCTTTGATGTTTAGCATCATTGATCTCTGCAAGGGGATGTGCGTTACATTAAGGGGAAATACTAAGAGAAGTGATCAGAGCTTTATTCACCTTTACCTCGAGTTCCCTCGACTTGCATTACCATGAGTTGCCTTGGACTTGCACGCGCAAACTTGACATCCTTGTCTGATTGCTTACATGGGAAATAGGATTAAAACCAAGTTTATATAAAATTACTTGGTATCTTGAATAGATGACTTTTTTTTTTATTTCTTTTTGGAATCAGTAGCAAAAAATTTGGAAAACCTAACCAAGCCTCAATAATTATATTTGTGTGAAACTTCCCAAGATCTGAGATATAGTAATTCTTAGAAAACTTCTGATAACATTCAAGGTTGCCTACCTGTCTCCTGTGAGAATGATCCACTCTTGATCCTTTAGGCTTCTGGTATAAGTTGCTATATTTATTTTTTGGTGTGGTTTCTATGAGTTATTACCGTTCTTATATTGAATTCCCAGATGACATCTCTGTAACCTGTGTTTAATACATTCCTTTTGCTGTCTTCATTCCATTAAACCATAATGAACTTCAATCGGCACTTTAGCTTAAATACACAATTATCTCTGCTGTCTATTGTTAAATTCCATTTGCAAGCTTCGTCATCAATGCAGGAATACCTCAAGGCTCTATCCTCATAGTTCACCCAAAGTTAAAGCAGACTTCTTAGCACCACTTTTCCTTCAACTCCTACATCTAAGGAAAATCACCTCCTGCCATACCAAAATCTGAGCACCATATGCCTCTTGTATTTTTTCAATGAAAAGATATTAGAAAATTACTATGTAACATGGGCATTAGTCTTCTGGTAATCTCTAATTGTTCTCATATATTGTGCTCAGGTTAACACCTGTCATGTATCATCTCCACAATCTATTATATGCATTTGGTACATATCTCAATAGGTCGATTATATATCTACGAGGGTGTTCTGAAAAGTTCTCAGCCTAACAATGAAAAAACAAATTTATAATTTCAAAATTATTTTTATTTTTCAACATAATCTCCCTTAAGACTAATATATTTATTCCAGCAATGCTACAGCAACATTATCCCATCCCTGTAGTGGTGCTCAGTAAGATCTTCAAAATATCCCTATACAGCTGCAATCACCTCTTGATTCGAAGAAAAATGCTGACCAGCGAGGAAGAGTTTTAGTTTTGGGAAGAGATAAAAGTCAGAGGGAGCCAAATCTGGGGAATAGGGTGGATGTTCCAACAATTCATAGTGCAGATCCTTTAATTTTCCCATTGCCAAAACACCTTTGTGGGCAGGTGCATTGTCCTGATTAAAGAGGATTTTTTTCTTCTGCAAACCGAGTCTTTTCTGACGAATTTTTTCGTCTAGTCTGGTTAAAAGATCGGAATAATATTCCCTTGTTATTGTTTTACCCTTTTCAAGATAATTAATAAACAGCTTTCTCCCAAGAAATTTTTACCAGCTGGGTGGAATGAAGCATTAGCCGGGCGTACAAAAATTTTGAATGAGTTAAGAAAGATCCTTTTTCATAAATTAAAATAGTAATTTTATTAGAAATTACTTCAAACAATGATATTTTATATAGTAATTATAACAAACAAGACTAGGATTTTTCTTATTTTCTCATTAAGTAATGAAAAACCTTGTAATGGTCACAGGCTTAAAATTCAATACGTTAATTCTTCTCTTCTTCTTAGAAGCCCAGTTGTCAGCAGCTTTATCATAATTAAAATCTGTTGGATCTGGTCCCTCCAGTGAAATCAGCATCAGATTATTTAGAGTGTTCTGACTGCAATTCCTCATACAGGTTTTTGTATCCTTTTTAATGCAGAGAAATCCCTTGCACATTCAGCTGTGCTCTCAGGTATGGCCAGTCCAACAGCAGCTAGTTTTGCTAAATTTAAAAAAGACTCTTTGAGCTCAGATGTTGTTGCTAATTTCAGCAGTATTTGTCTTGGATCTAGATTTTTGTATGATTGTCCATTAATCATTTTTGATGCAACTGCCATTCTAGTTTAGTACTTTCATAGTTTAAAACTGCAGAACTTCCATTTCTAGAATAATAATCAAAAAGAATCTCAGAAGCCTCATGTTGATCATGACTTTCTGCATTGAAAAGCAGGAAATGAATGGCATATCTGGAAATCTTGCTTCTAGGTGTTTAATAACTGTGCCTCTGTATTTATCATATATTATAGTCTTAAACGTAATAACATTAGAATCTGAATAATCAATGTAGATTTTGAAAATGACTGCCAGGAGTGTCAATTCCATGATGGATAGTTTTCTGGCTTCTAAGACACTGGCTCTATTTCAGATAAGTCAACATCTTGCCTTTGCCATGATCTAGACAAATTAGATAAATGCGGTAACACATCTGAAAGCATCATTAGTGAAGCTACGAAACATTGCAGAATCATGAGACAGTCATCTAGCGTCACTAGCCATTTTAAGTTTAATCTGAGGACTGTTCAGTATATTTTGGATTGGTAACCAGCCATCCTGACTGAGGAATTTTGGAAGAAGAAAAACAATTGCCTTAAGATATCCTTAAACATAACTAAATAAGGCACTAGCAAGAGCCAGTAGGTGGTTTACACAATGACGGTTGACCATGAGTCCATCTGTTTTATCTTTGAGCAGTTTGCAACTTCCTTTTGCTTTCCAATCATGACAGCTGCTCCATCAGATCCTAGGCCCACCAGATTATAAGTTTTTAAGCCTAGACTGTCAAGGGTTTCAATTACTTTGTTATAGTCTCAGCTTTGCCATCAATGATATTGCAAGTTGATACAAAACTAACCCCGAACTCTTTTCTAAGTTGACAAACATTTAATGTATGCAAACAGCTGTTTTAAAACTGAGATGTCTGTAGTTTCATCACATAAAACACTGAAATAATCTACAGAATGTATATTTTTCAGTATTTCAGATCTAATTTCTGATGCTAAAATATCAATCAACTCTTGCATTATTCTTTCTGAGGTATAATGTGCATTTTTACTGTTAAAATGTTCTAAGTAAGAACAGCCCATAGCCTTGCACTGCTCAAGCAATTTTTCAAATAATGTAGTATTTGGTAACTCATTTTTCGCTAACCAATACATAGATCTTAAAGCTCCAAGAAAAGCATCTCTCTGCAAGTTATTCAAAATTGAAATTGATTTTTCAATTTACCCTATTCCAGTTTCTTCTAGTATATGTTTTTCAATTATATTTGAACAAGATTCAGTGTGTAACTTCCTCTCTTCATGGTCAACCAAGCTTTCTTTTCGAAGTCTTGTGCATGGCATAGTAATCCAAGTCACTTCCTTGTTTGTGGATCATCTCTTTTCGTATTTCATACATGTGGAATACATCATTCCATTATCTTTCACCACTAACCAATGGAATTTTTTAAACCACTCACTGTTAATACCCGATAAGCGGTGTTTAGACGCACGTTTTACATTTGAAAGATACTCTGCAGAAATCTATGATTGTGTTGTTGGTTTGGTGTCTTTGCCACCATGCTTACCGGTTTCATCTTTCTTAAAATAACTTAAGAGTGTGGTTTTCTGACTTGACATTTTACTCATTATGGGGTAATTTAATAAATACAAAATCATTGTTATTAAATTGATCAGAACAAATCACTGAATTGTGCACTGACAGTAATACCCGAGACACATAATGCACATTATGTCGCAGTTTTACTATTTATAAGTATTAATTACTAGGAATGGGAATTGGTATCACTCGAGACTGATGTCACGGTCTTCTAAAGTTTCGAGAAATCCTTGGGATCACAACTATATTTGATGCACAGGCCTATTTTCTTTTACACAATAAAATATTAAATACTTGACTCACGATCTTCAGACAAAAAACCATTATTAAGAAAAATAAATGTAGATTTTTAACATCGATTTTTGTCTTCGATTCGAATTTGCTCAATTTTCAAAATTTATTTCTTTCAAACATCAAAAGTATGTCTCTTTCGTAAAAGATCTTCTTTGCAACCAATACTGTTGTATTCAAGATCCTGATTTTTGTCTTCTTCCGCATATGGATTGGTGTGCATCAAAGTGAATATCCAAAGCTCTCGATCCAAGGCTTGCAATGCAAGAAATTGAGCTGGTCTCATGAGTATCGAGACTCTCCAGTTCGATTTTTCATCACTATTAATTAAAAAATAGTCTTAAATTATTTTTCCATTCTTGCTCATTATTTAGCAAAGTCAATTCACAACATTAATTAGCCAGGTAGTCAGTAAAACCAGCCAGGCAGTTTGCCCATTCAAAAGGTCCTGGGGAGAACAATAAACAAAATGCTTTTAGCATCCCAAAACACCAATGCCCTTTCCTGCTGATGGAATTGACTTTGTCTTCTTTGGCACTGAACAACCGGCTTCTGTCCACTGTTTTGACTGCTGTTTGGATTCTAGTGTGTAACGGTGAATCCTAGTCTCATCCATAGTAATAAATCAACGCACAAGATCAGTTTTATTCTTGTTAAAATGCTCCAAGCACTGTTCAGAGATTTTCATGTGAGTACATTTTTGATCTGTTGTGAGCAAGTGTGGCACCCATCTTGCGCAAAGCGCTTTTCCATTTGTAATTCTTCATGCAAAATATCCTACACATTCTTTTGAAATGCCTATGGTCTCAGCAATTTCACACACTTTGACTTGCCAGTCATCCAATACCATATCATGCACTTGATCAATGATTTCTGGTGTTGTGACACTTTTTGGACATCCTTCACGTGGATCAGCTTCGAGGTTGGTACGGCCACGTTTAAACATGGCAGCCCATTTCTTAATTGTTGAAAACGAAAGAGAAGAGAGCACATAAACTTTTATAAACTTCGAATGAATTTCTTTTGGTGTTAAACTTTCTTTTACAAAGAATTTTATAACTGCACGATACTCAATTTTATCCATTTCAAGGGATACAGACAACACTTTTGGTTCAGAAAGCTGTATAAAACTAATTACTTGATAGAATAACCTGTAATTTCGCATGGATGCTTATGACAGATGGGGCAACTTAGAAAATAAAAATCTTGCCGATAGTGTTGTCGTCTATGGTTGAGAACTTTTCAGACCACCCTCGTAAAAAAAAAAAAAGGAGACATGTTTACTATCAAACTACCAACCAATTGCCATCACCTCAATCCTCTCCAAAATAATGGGAAAGTCATCAAAAGCAAACTTCTCCACTATCTAGAGGCTTAGCAATTCATTAGGAACCACCAACATGGATTCTGCCATTCAAGATGCTTAGCTGACCTAGCTTACATCCCCTACCACTGGCTTTGCGCTATTGCTCTTCACATTTCAAGAGCTTTTTGTATAGCAGGCATTGGCATTCAGGCTTGCTATATAAATTGCCATCCTTTGGTCTGCCTGCTACCCTCTATAGTTTGGTGCCAGCTTCCTCTCTGGTTGTTCACTACATATCATGGTGGATGCTCACTCTCTCTTCAAGCTTCACCACAATTATAGAAGTTCCTGGAGCTCTATCCTGTCACCTATCCTCTTTCCTCATTTACATAAATGACCTACTCTTAATTGCAACTAATCCTGTCCACAGCTTTGCAGATGAATGATAGTACTCTATTCACCCTACTCATTCTTGCCTCTAATTTCGCTAAAGAAAGCAATTCCCTTACCCTCAAGTAATACATAAGTCAGCAGACAAGATCAGATCTCTCTGATTGGACTAACATTCACTTCCACTCTCTCCTGACAAACACACATCAATAGCTTCCTCAGCATCCAAAAAACTAGGCATTCTCTATTGTTCAAGATGTCATTTTACAACCAACCAACTTTTAACTATACTGAAATCCCAAATCTGGACACATGTTCAGGATGAAGTCCTAAAATTTCTCTAAAAATTCATCATGCTGTCCAGAGTAGAGCAATTCAGCTCATAGACAATTGCTCTCTTACAGATTCACTTCACCCTCTATCTCACAGATGCAATGTGTTCTGCTGTGTCTATTTTGCAGACAATTTAATTGTCACTGCTCCACCAAACTGGCAACCATAATTCCTCTGCTTTCTGTTGCACTTGTTAATAGCAAGATCAACAATTACCCAGACCCTTTTATTGTGCAACTGCAAACATATTGAACCTGTATTTACTTAGGAGAATTATATCTGCATTAAAGGAGAGTTAAATATCTCCAATTTTTGGAATTAGGTTTAATACAACTTTCCTTCATAATATGATGCTACAGAATGATAAATAAGTAATGCATGCACACCCTTGTCTTCTGCCTATTTGTTTAAATAATGGAATACTGGGAGCTTTTTTTTTGGCTGGTCAACCTATAGTACGTTAGTACCGTATATGGGTGATGGGTTGTGAAAGGAGAAACTTGTTTACATTTGATTTGAATGCCTGTATGTTGTATTCCTTGGGAAATACTACAGGGGGAAGACTGTTCCACAGTACTGCAGTAGCAGGGATGAATGAGGAGGAGAAGAAACTTGTTATGTGGGTTTTGATGTGTACTGTAAAAGGATGTTGGGCGGCAGCAGTACGTGTTCCAATGGGCTTGGTACAGGGTGGGAGAATAACTAATGCTGTTTCAGATGAATCTTTCCTGTGAAAGTATTTATAGAATATACAGATTGCAGAGACCAAGCATCTATGTGAAAGTGGGGAGAGCGAGTTGGTGAGGGATGGATCATTTATTAGTCTACTTGCTCTCCTCTGTATTGAGTCAAGCATTTTTTGGGAGCTTTTTGGAGCCCCACTCCAGATGTGAGAGCAGTATTCGAGAGCTGGGCAGATTTGTGACTTGTATAGTGTTAATAATATTCTATTAAGAGGTGAAGTAGCGTCTTGAGTGAAAGAGAAAACCTAGTTTTTTGGAAGCTGAGGATGCAATGGTTGTGATGTGTTTATGCCAGGAGAGGTTTGATGCCAAGGTAATTCTGAGAAGAGAAATTTCGTCTTGTCTGTGAATTTGAGTGTTATCGAAAACAATGCTGGGGGAAAATGGTTCTATTTTGTGAGAAATAAGACAGAACTGGGTTTTACTAGCGTTGAAGTTGACAAGGCTGTCTGAGCCCCATCGGAGGATGGCTTGGAGGTCGGAATTAAGGGCAGTGGTGGTTGATGTTCTGTGGGTTGAAGTGAGTTGTGTAGGTAGAGTTTGTCAAATGAAAGGGAGGAATGCAGTGTGCTGTCATCTGCAAAACTGTGTATTGGGTTAGAGGTCAACTGAAGTAGGTCATTGATATATAGAAGGAAGAGGGTCGGTGAGAGAACCGAGCCTTGAGGGACCCCGGCATTAGTTGGATGGTGAGAGGATAGGGAGCCGTCTACCATCACACAGTGTGCGTCCAGATAGGAAGCTGGCAATCCATCTGCAGAAGTCCTGAGGTAGTCCAAATGATGGGAGTTTGCTTAGTAAGCTTTTGTGCCATACTTGGTCAAAGGCTTTGGAGATATCAAGTGCAACTACTTGGGATTCGCCGAATTTCTCCATAGTGCTTGTCCAGTGAATGGTGATGTATGAGAGTAGATCTCTTGTTGAACAGCTTTGGCAGAATCCGTACTGGTGGTCGCTTAATAGCCAGGTACCTTCAAGGTAGATTAGTATTTGATAATTGATGATTTTCTCCATTACTTTAGATAGGACTGAAGTGAGTGAGATAGTGCAGTAGTTAGTTAGCAGTGATTTGTCACCCTTTTTAGGAATGGGTTGAATATAGGCCAGTTTCCAGGTTTTGGGATATATACCAGTGGAGTAAGAGAGTGTGTACAGGTGATCTAGGATAGGAGTTAGTTCAGATGCACAGATCTTCAGAATTGGAGGAATTCCGTCTGGGCCAGGAGACTTTTTTTGTGTCTAATTTAGACAGTAGGTTTGTGATCTCTTTTTTGGCAAAAGGATATAGGGGGCATTGTATGTTGGGCAGTTGGAATGACTGGAGGGCATTTGCCATTGTCAAGTTATGCGTGCATTGGAGGCAAAGTGTGATGCGAGGAGGTTAGTTTTTTCTATGGGTGATGTTGCAAATGAGCCGTCTCGGTATGGAATAATAATTGTTATTATTCCATATTATTCCAACTCCCAATAATAATTGGGAGTTGGAATAATAATCAAAAGAAATATAAAAATGGAGGAAAACTCATAAAACTTATTTAATGTAAAATTTTTGCCTAAGTGTCACAGGCGTCAACAGTACAGTATCAGAGACAGTAATTAAACGATAACAGACAATTCTAATAAGCACCTAAGTAGCTAATGTAAGATTATTATTATTACCCCTTCCATGGAGTCAGCAATCATCACAGAAAGTTCCATTCAACTGATAACATATCATACCAAATCTTAAAATCCTTAACACTCCTTGCATTAACAACACATTCTGGTAATGTGTTCTATTCATTGACAATTCTCCACATAAAAAAAAAATCAACTCCTTACATCCCTCTTCATTACACTCTTACATAACATCCAGGGATGGATTCATTTCTTACCCTCTGGATAATCCAATAAAATCACCTCACTAACTTAAACACCTCTATCATATCAACCTTTTTCTCCCATCTGCCAAACTCTGCAATCCACATTTCTTCAACTTCTACATAGTCAGCATTCCAAAGTCCTGATATTGTCTTAGTTACTCATTTCTAGACCATCTCCAATGTTTCTACATCAACACTGAAAACCAGGTGACCAAATCTGAGCACAATTGTCCAATGGTCTGACCAGTGCTTTATACAGTGGCAGAGCCACTTCCTTATCCCTGCATGTTAGAGCACTTCTTATCATAGCAGCACTATGATGTACAGTCTTTGCAACATGCCCTCTAAACTTCAGTCTACTGTTACCCAATACTCCCAAATCTCAAAATGGGAACTAGAGCAACTGGAGAAATGATTGTTGTCATACAGCAGGTGGAAGCATGAAAAAAAAAAAAAATGTGAATTTGGAAAGTACAAGAAATTGCAAATATGAACAAGGTATCAAATGGAGACTTGATAAGAGGTATACTTAATGAGCAAGTGACGAAAGCATATTTCAGAGGTGCAAAAATCAAGGATGTTAGTGCCACTGTTAGTTTGCAGAAGGGAGAAGTGAAAGAGATAATTGTTATGGCAGGAACAAACAATTCGAAAGGAAAGAAATATGCAATAAGAGAAGATATGAAAGAGTTGTTGCGAGAAGCAAAAATGAAATGGAAATAAAAACTGAGTCTGCTGGATCATTAAGATTGAGAGTTGAGAAGGGCCATGATCGTTAATGATTGTGCAGCTTCTTGATGTATGGAGTGAATTTCATGGACAAAAGGATTTAAAGGGTTTTGAAGTTAGATGTGTGGGAAAACTGTTGTTTAGTGAGAATTTAATTAAGTGCAAAACCAAAGAAACTAGAGATATTAGGAAAGATGCAATCATACATATGTTGGGCCACCCCTGATAACTGACATCACCATTGCATAAATGTGGCTCTAAGACAGAGGTTACAAACTACAGGCCAATTAACATATCAGGAGGGAGGGAGTGGTTGTTAAAGTACTGGAAAAGTTGGTTAAATGTTAAATCCAACATGGGGAAGATAGGTATGTGATACTCTATAATGGGTAGCAAGGCTTTGTAAAAGGTAGGTCCTGACTTAGTAATTTATCCGCATTTTATAATAAATGTGACAGCAGCATTCAATAAAGGAAATGGCTATACCATGA
The DNA here is from genome assembly GCF_054136105.1 of Typopeltis vanoorti. NCBI lineage: Eukaryota > Metazoa > Arthropoda > Arachnida > Uropygi > Thelyphonidae > Typopeltis > Typopeltis vanoorti. The sequence goes on along the minus strand of NC_143569.1, from coordinate 71,029,860 downwards.
TATTGCTGGACTTTGCAAAGACATATGACAGAATACCATGTGGAAAACTATTACAAACAGTAGAGCAAATGGGAATGGATATAAAGCTAGTAGCATGGATGGGGGTGTGGCTGACAGAAACAAGGGTAGTTTATGGTGGAGTAAAATCTATGTGAATGAGAGTGAGTAGTGGATTACCTCAGGGTTCTGTACTAAGGTCACTACTCTTTAATTTGTATATCAAATATAGGGAAAGATTTAAGAGGGGATATCAGTTGTCTGTTGATTATGCGAAACTGGGGAGAGCAATAGATGATAAAGGTGATTTAGATATACCACACTATAGGTTGATTTAAATAGATTGGCATTGTAGATAAAGGCTAATGATTGTCAATTTAATGTTGCAAAATGTAAGGTTATGCAATTGAAAAGATTGCATATAGTGTATCATATTGATAGTACTGGATTGTAATAAATAAATGAAGCTAGGGACTTGGGGATAATGGTGAACAGAGAATTGAAATTCAGGGGGAATATTGCAAAACTGGTAAAATGACTCGAAGATTACTTGGATGTTAAAAAAACAGGCTAACAAGTACAGATAGCCTGTTATTTTAACATCCAAGTAATCTCTGAGTCATTTTACCAGTTTTGCAACATTCCCCCTGAATTTCAGGAATTCAGGGGGGGGGGGGGGGATTCAGAGTGGGAGGCCACGTGGAAGGCCAAGGACTCGATGGATGGATTATATCCAAAACCTTGGGTAGACACGTTTGGGAATCCCACCAGAACACCTGAGCTTGGTGGCAGAGGATCGTGACCATTGGAAGTTCCTCTTGCAGCTGTTGCCTCCACAACCCAATTAGGAAAGGTGGGCCTTGAAGATGTATGTATGTATAATTATATGGTATCTCCATGGAGTACAGAGACTCATTGTGGGAAACCCGAACTAAATATTATTGTGCATGCGCACACACACACAACCCATCATACCTCTCCTTAAACTCATTCGCTGTCAGGGAACTCGCAACTAATTCTGGCAATCCATTCCACTCATTCACCACTCTACATGCAATAAATCTGGTCTTCACACCCTTACTAATCACACTCACACAGATGGTCCCAGGTTCTCTTACTACTTGTCATATATTAGAAAATTTTTTGTGCATCAATTTTATAAATCCCCTTTAATATCTTAAAAGTTTGTATCATGTCCCCTCTTTTCTGCCTATCAACTAAATTTTGTAACCCACAAAAATTCAACCTATTCTCATGGGGAGCATTCCACACACTTGTCACCAGCTCTTGGTAATCTCTGAATCCCAAACGTGTCCACCCAAGGTTTTGGATATAATCCATCCAGCAAGTCCTTGGCCTTCCACGTGGCCTCCCACCCTCTGGCTTGGCAAAGAGGGCCTGTTGAGGGCGCCTCTCTTGTGGCATTCTGACCGGGTGCCCGTACCAACGTAACTGTGATCTCTCAACACGGAGAAGCAGCGGTTGAGTATTGAGGGTTTCCCCGAATTGCAGAGCTTCTGACTCTGTCGAGTCTTGTCAGCCCCGCAACCCATCGAAGGAACCTCATTTCAGCCGCTTGGATTCTTGTCCGCATTCTTTCGGTTATTACCCAACTCTCACGACCATAGGTGAGGATGGGGACATAGACTGTATTGAAGACAGCAAGCTTTGCCTTCTGGCTTAACTCCCGCTTCAATACTACCGAACGGCCAAGCTCCCGCAATATTGAGCTTGCTCGGCCAATTCGAGTATCTAGCTCTACGTCCCATTTTCCATCATTCGTGAATATGGACCCAAGGTATTTAAACTTCTCCACCTGCCTCATTGGGATGGTTGTCTTAAGACCACAAATGTTTCAGTTTTGGCCACACTGATCTTCATTCTGGTATCTGCATAAACAGCTACAAACCTATCCAAGGTCCACTGGAGGTCATCTGTGGAAGAGCTAAGCAGAACTAGGTCATCTGCAAAAAGCAGACATCCAATGCTACATCTTCCAATTCTGACACACTCACTGCCTCAGCTGTGCCTATCAATCCAGTCCATAGATATTATGAAAAGGAGGGGTGACAGAATGCACCCTTGGGGGAGGCCAATGGAGACTGTGAAAGGTTAAGACTTTGTGCTGTTTACCCTGACACAAAACTCTGGGCATTCATACAGGGACTTGATGGCAGCTAATAGTTGGGCCATCCACTCCATACTCCTGTACTACTTGTCAAAGCTTATCCCGAGGAACCCGGTCATATGCCTTCTCCAAGTCCACAAAACGTGTGTAGACATTCTTGGCATATTCCCAAGATTTCTCAAAGACATGCCTTAAAGTGAAGATTTGGTTAGTTGTGCTTCTACCAGGACGAAAGTCAAAATTATATGGCAATATAATGGAATGTTATTCTACTGAACTTCATCAAATCAAATTAAAAGATTTCTTCAAATTAACAAGAAAAACAAATAGGACAAAAAAATATTACAAAATTATCAATATTGTAATCTTTCCTCAGTTTATACCATTGCATTGTTTTATGTATAACATCACTTGGCTCTTACTTTTTTTTCAAATCAGTCCATTTTTCTTTGTAATTAACTATTGTCACCAGTGATGATGGTCTGTAATATTCAGGCTGAAATATATGGCCTTAATTATTTAAGGCCATATATTTAAGGCCAAACCTTAAATATTTAAGGCCAAACCTTAAATAATTAAGGCCATATATTTAAGGCCATATATTTAAGGCCAAACCTTAAATATTTAAGGCCAAACCTTAAATAATTAAGGCCATATATTTCAGCCTGAATATTACAGACCATCATCACTGGTGACAATAGTTAATTACAAAGAAAAATGGACTGATTTGAAAAAAAAGTAAGAGCCAAGTGATGTTATACATAAAACAATGCAATGGTATAAACTGAGGAAATATTACAATATTGATAATTCACTAGCTATTTAAAAAATATATACATTGATGTATGATTAAAATAAGGCTTTCCAGCTGTTGCAATTTAAGTTCAGACCTGTGAAGTAAGGCTCAGCATTAAACAAGCATTCAAATTTATGCTGACATCAATGAAATAAGTATGTTTCAGACCATAGGATATTGTGGTCTATCTATTAAGTGCTGTGCCAAGTCAGATTTTTCAGATTTACAGTTGCTTACATTAGACAGGTGTTCTTCAATTCTCTTTTCTACAGAGCATCCATGAATTCCAAAGAATTCAAGATAGTTACAAGGAACTTAGTATACACCGGGGAGAGCTAGAGGAAACCATTTATTTTTGAAGATGAAAACAATGCTGATAATTTGTTGATAGGATGAAAAATAGCTACTAAATTGTATTCTTCAATTCTAGAAATGGGTTCTGAGATGCCAGAAATAAGGAATTGAAAGCACTAGTTAATTGCAAAAATAAAAACTTACATCAACAAATCTAATGCCAGCTATCATTTTGCACTTGCCCTTAGCAAGTGGAGCTGGCAAAAAATGGATCTTGTGCCATTAATTTCTTTACCTTCAAATTCTTTTTCTAAAATCTGTTCTATAGATATAAAAATATCTATAGAACAAGGTTTGGTAGTCGACTAATGTATATTTGATTTAGTTTGTTCTATCCATTTTTGTTTATATTTACATCATCAAATTCCTGCCATGTACCTTCAAGGGGTGTACTGGATATGATAATACTACATGAAAAATTTACATCATTACTAACTTCCTATCTACAATTTTCTTCCAGATCAGTCTGTTACGTATCAAGACTCCAATATTATCATTATCAGATCTTATATTTCTATCGTCTAAGGCACTTTGTACCATATCAATCCACCTATATCTTGGTCTTGCTCTGGGTTGTTTTCCTACCAACCTGGCAGAGAACACTTGTTTTGCTAATCTTTCCTTACCCATTCTATTTAAGTGACCATATCCCCTGATATTAGCTCTGCTAATGCATTCCTGGATGCTGACAATGTCAAGTTCTTTCCTAATATCCTTCTTTTTAATATGTTATTGCCATTGATGCCATCTGTTCACACCTATAATCTTTCTCAGGATTCTCATATCTGCAGTCTCTAGTCTTTGGTCAAGTGTTTTACTTCTGACCCAGCTCTCAGATCCATAGGTTAAAACTGGTTTGAACACTGTCTTGTATACAGCTAATTTAGTGTTCTGACTAATTTCTCTCTTATTCCATATGAATTTATTCAATTGACTTCCTACCATACCTGCTTTATTGATTCTGTTGTCTATTTCCATATTTAATTTACCATCTTCACTAAAAATCGTGCCTAAGTAGGTGAAATGTTTTACTTGTTACATAGGTTCTCCGTTCACAACACAGTTGACATTTTCAATGATTCTGCCTATTTTCTTTGTCTTTTTATTGCTGACCTTCATACCCATCTATTTATTTATTTTATGCTTATGGCTACATGAAACTGGTAAGGGACGAGTACAATTACAATTTCCAGCAACAAATGATGAAAATCTTAACACATAAAAGTTCATTACATAAAAGGCACAACCAGCTTTAAGTCTTTCCTTTTTTTTAAAAAAAATAAAGTAAAAGTAACTTGTCATAATCAAGCCAGGGGCAATTATTGTCCTACTGTAACAGGTATGACAAGGCTGCATGTTCTCACAACACAAATGTACCTGTATCCTAGGTTAAATAGAGAGCAGTTGTGTCTTGTGTGTGAAAACTTGATCCATTAGAGGGGGCCCATTTCATATTATATCATCTTCTAATATGAGGAGGAGTTCTGTTGATACCATGACGAGGACTATGAGAGTGCCTACGAGAATAATGTCTTCATGGTGAGGCGGGACCGTGATCTTCTGTTTCCTCCATAACCACCGCCATATCAACTACAGGTCAAGGACCAGACTGGAAAGCCAATTGAAGGCCTCATCCGTCACTTTGGATGTCCTGTAGGCCATCACCGTGAAATTGGCGTCTTGGGCAGTCGTACACAATATGAGTAATCGTCTGAGCCATGGGAGAACAATCACAACAAGGGTGATCTGACAGTCCCCATTTATGTAGAAGGTAGCCACATCTTCCCTGACTAGTTCTGATCCTGTTTATTGATGACCAAATCTTCCTAGGAATATCAAAACCAGGCTGTGAAGCACAGGGATCTTCTACCAGGAAGCTGCTTGTTGGACCAGTGTTCTCTCCATATGTCAGATATTGATGGCAGCACAGCTGAAGAGAGTTCGTCCATGGACTAGAGAGGCTTTCTAGATTTGAGGCATAGACTAGGCCGGTTTATGAGAGTCTGATGTAGGGGCAGGAGTGGGTTGCTCACTGCTTTATTAAATTCCTTAATCGAGGCTTGTCTTCTCCGTATGTGTGGTGGAGCAAAGTTAGAAGGGGCAGCCAGGAGTGCTTCTCACTATCCCACTAATTGTACGCATGGTAGAGTTTATCTGGGTATCTATGTTAGTGTATGTACTTCTTTCCCAGACAAGGGCACATTATTCTGCTGCAGAGAATGCGAGGGCTAGTGCAGATGATCTTAGGACATCTGCACCACAACCCTAGGTTGTTCCAGCAAGCCTTGAAATGATATTATTTCTGGTTTTAATTTTATTGGAGAAGTTGATGATGTGCCTTTTATAGGTTAAGCTTCTGTCCAGGCTCACCCCAAGGTATTTTGGGTGAGGCTCGTGTTCTACCATTTTTCCACACTTTGGATGTCCTGTAGGCCACCACCGTGAAACTGGCGTCTTGGGCAGTCGTACACAATGAGTAATCGTCTGAGCCATGGGAGAACAATCACAACAAGGGTGATCTGACAGTCCCCATTTATGTAGAAGGTAGCCACATCTTCCCTGACTAGTTCTGATCCTGTTTATTAATGACCAAATCTTCCTAGGAAGAGAGATAACTCAACCTCTCTTCCCAGAAAGAGAGGTTGAGTTATCGATTTGCCTCTACATTGTACAGGTGGAATACTGAGGACACTGTTTTCGTTGGATTTGGCTTCAAGTAACACTGCTTAAAGTACTCGTCCAGCGTGTTCAGGTCTGTATTCAAGGTTGGTAAAGGAGGTGGATTGATGTAAGATCACTAGGTCATCGGCATACATATACTTGCTTGATCTGGTATGAGGTAGATCATACACGTAGATGTTAAAAAGTATAGGGGATAACAGAGAGCCCTGAAGAAGACCGTTATGAAGGAATCTGGGCCTGCTCTTTTTTTCGCCAATATGGACCTGGATCTTTCTGTTGGAAAGAATAGAATCAAAAAGTTGTAACGTTCTTTCACTTTATATTTCCTGGTTTTTGGAGGAGGCCCCTGATCCAGACAGTGTCATAAGCAGATGTCAATGAAAGTGGCTCCAGATTTAAGTTTCTTCTGGAAGCCTTCTTCAATTTGAGTTGTCATGGTCACAGCAACTTCTTCCTGGCCTGAAGCCAGCTTGTTCAGTCGGGAGTGCTCTTTCGATGAGTGGTGAAATTCTTTTAAGGAGAATTCTTTCAAAGAGTTTAAAGGTGGATAGGTCGCAAAGCAAGGAGATAGGTCACAGGTTTTGCACATCATTTGGATCTTTCCCTTGTTTGGGCACGGCAATTATTTTGGCTTCCCGTCACAGTTTTGGTAGTTTACCAGTCACGATGATTTCTGAGAAAAGGGCAGCCAGCCATGTTGACCAAGATGTTTTAGGAACTCAGGGAGTATACCATCCACTCCTGCAGCTTTGCCATTCTTGGTAAGTTTTAAGGCTATTTGTAAGAGATACTGGGTGTACGAGTTCAGGAAACTCAGGTTCCATCCTCAGGATTTGTCTGGTGGAAGCTTGTACAGAAATTTTCCTGGTCGAGCTGGGATGAATCTTGGAGGTTTTCAATAAATGGTTAGCCATTTGATCAGGAGTTATCTCTGTTGTTTTGTGTGTTGTTGGCTCTGCTTCACCTAATTTTCTCAGAAGTGACCAGCTTTTCCGACTAGTTAAATGATGGTTGAGATCCATCTTTCCTTTTTGTTTTTATCCAGAGTTTATATGAGCTCCTTAGCAACAGTTGGATCTTCAGATTCCTCATATTTGGCTAAAAGTTCCTCACTTTCTCTACTCCAACATGGGATATATTGTTTTCTGTAGCCTCTAGGAATAGGCTTTTGCAGCAGATTTGAGTAGTTCAACAAATCTAGGAGAGCAATTAGGAGTGTGTGGAATTGCTCTAATGGTATGCTCGATTTGTTTCTGAAATGCAGTCCAGATGGACCTGCGGAGATTCCATCTAACGATTTGTGTTACGCTGATGACTGGGATTGATGTTCCTATCTCTATTAATGTAGGACGATGTTGACTATTAGGGAATCTGTTAAGGGTGGTTCTGGTTGATGGTAGAGGGTGGTCTTCAGAGTCTTTAGTGACTATGCACAGATCTGAGGTGTAGGTTCTGTTCCATCTGGCTGAATAAAAGAGTGCCGTCTTGCTTGGCATCATAATTCAAATACAAGTTATATGTATCCATCCAGTTAGCTAGATTATTACCATACCTGTTGTTAGAGGAATAGCCCCCACATGGTGCGATGGGAATTGAAGTCACCAACATAGATAGCAGGATGAGGAGGAGGTCGGTCCATATGATCAGGCCACGATTACAATGGAGGTTCATAGACATTGTATATGGTGATATTTTGAACTTTAATACCTATGGAATATTCTGTCTCAGAAACACTTTGGGTTATATCCTTGAGACCAGGTCGGATATAGGTTGCTAGGCCATGCTTGAGGTGGCAGTTATAAGACACGAGAATGAGTCCTGGGATCTTTAATCTACTGATGGCTGTGTCAGGCACATGGGTTTCCTGGAGAGCCAAGACATCAATTGTTTTATTTTTGGCTATTTTGCCGATGACTTCAATTTGGATTTAAATATCACTTCTATGTTTAGGGAAGATATTTTGAGGTAGTGTTGGGGACTGTAACATATTTTTCGAAGCTTGTACTCCACCTAAATAAGCGACGTGATCCGTGTTATTCCAGGCAACGATCGAGCCGGCATGGAACTTTTTATGGTTTGTATTCATCATAATTGTGAGTATCTATTACAACAGTTATTCAATTTAGTCAGGGAATCTTGCAGACTTGTAGTGGATTTATTGATAAGTATAACATCATCCACATAAAGCAAAGAGCTAACATTACATCTCCAATTCTGATATGTTTAATACCACTTTCCTTCATAATGTGATCCATATATTCTCGTAGACAGGCTTATACGTTGGTTATGCATTTCTAAATCACTTAAGGAATTGAACAGCGTAGATCCGAATATAACTTAAATTACACTTTAATAAATATTTCCGATATTTTGGTAAAGTCACGTTGCCATTTTCAAAAGGAACTTACAAAAAGGCATGTGCACACAGGCACTACAACACAGTAATTGAGAATGAAGAGATGAAGCTATTGTTCTCCTAGAAATCCTGATGGTGCCTTCTAGTGGGCTAAGTAGGTGTTCTTGGCCGTTGGGCTGAAGGTCTGCTGATGTATGCCTCCCAAATTTGGGGCAGTTGCATACAACCAAATTTGTTGAGGTTTGGAGAGTTTCTTAGAGCTGAGGCTGATTCCATCAATACTCTTTCGAATTTGTATTTGTCACGGTGTATTACTGTAGCTTTCTTCCACCGTATTCTGTGACGTGTATCCAGAGCATGGTCTGCAAGACCAGAATAGCTGTACTTGTGAAAGCAGATGCAGTCCTTGTGTTCAGAAATTCTGATATTCGCTGTCCTGCCTGCTTGGCCAAAGTAAGACAGTTTACAACTGCAAGGGACCTGGTATACACCAGGTAGGTCTAGGGGAAGTGGTTGGTGGATCCATATAGATAATGAATAACGGAAGAGATAATGTACATCCTTGTCTCACACCAGATTTAACATTAAACTATCCTCCTGTACTCCCTTCAATTCTAACTGCTGACTTACAACAAATAAAGCCTAAGTATTGCTTGATATGATGCCCCATTCACACCATATAACTGTAGCGTATTGAATAGCTTCTCTCTTGGCACCTTGTCATATGCCTTTTCCAGTTCAACAAAACTTAAATAGAGATCTTTGTTATATTCCCATGATTTCTCAACTACTTGTCGTAAAGTAAACTGATCCTGACAGCCTTTATTTGGCCTGAATCCAGCTTGTTCTTCACCAAGCTTTTCTTCCACAATTCTTCTCAACCATTTCTCAAGTATACTTGCATATATCTTACCAGGAACACTCAGTAGGGAAATACCTCTGTAATTCTCACATTCAGTTTTATTTCTCTATTTATATATGGGTACTATGAGAGCTCTACTCCAATCATTGGGAATTTGTTGATCAGTCCAGGCCTACTGAAAAGTCTTGCAGTGCAGCCACTGCAAGACTTTTATACCACCATACTTCAGCATTTATATTTGAATATCATCTACTCCTGCTGCCTTTCCACATTTCAAGCCTTTGATGGCTTTTTCTACTTCAAATATGGATATGTATTCCTGAATGCATGCCTGGTCAGTGTTTTTTACCACTGTGCTGTCATCACTGCTTGTTTCATTTAGCAATTTTTCAAAGTAATTACTCCATACTCCAAGGATATCTTTTTTCTCCATTTTCATGTCACCTTTATCATCTCGAACTCCTTTTGCAGCACTCTTTCCTCCATTTCTAAGCTTCTTCAACAACATCCAGAATATTTTGCCACCTTCTTGATATTTATTTTCTATATTCTTGCCAAAGTCCTCCAATGACTTTTGTTTAGCTAGTTAAACACTGTTTAAGAAGTTAAACAGTGTTTAACTTCTTACATTTGTCTCTGTATTCTCTAAGAGCACAAGTTGACTTATTTGCCAGGAACTTTTGATGTGCTTTCTTCTTTTCCTTCACTGCCTCTTTAACTTCCTGTGTCCACCATGGAGTTCTGATTTTTCTATCCTTGCAGACAACTTCATATGTATTCTCTTCACATGCCTCTCTGGCTGAATCAATCATGTTTTCTTCAAGGCTTGCCAACGAATCTCCAAGGTTTGGTTCCTGTTCCTCAAACTCTTTCATTTTTTCTTCAATAATCTTTGTGTATTTTAGTCTACAGTTCACATCTGAGAGCTGATCAACTTTTATTCACTTTAAAACTTTCTTACATGTTATTCTTTTCAATATTGTTTATTGAATTATTGTTCTCAGATTTGGTCCCCAGGATTTGAATGGGATAAATTAACTGTGGAAAAGATACAAAGACAGATGACAAAGATGGTCTCAGAACTGTACAAGGATAGTTATGAGAATCGGCTGAGGGAATGTGGACTGCAGAGTTTGGCGGATAGAAGGAGAGGTGATATGATTGAGACTTTTAAACTGTTGAGAGGTGGTTACAGGGTTGACACTGGGGAGTTCTTTCACTTGGTTGAACAGCAGGAAGGAGTGATGACAAGAGGCCATCCCTGGAAGTTATGAAAGGAAACTGTGAGCAAGAGGGTGAGGAGTGGTTTCTTTGCATGGAGGGTGGTTGAGCCGTGGAATGCATTGCCTGATAGAGTGGTGAGAGCGAGAACGGTCAATGAGTTTAAGGAGTGGTATGATAGACTTTGTGTTTCTTAGGGGGAACCTCCCCTCGATGAGTCTTGACAGACTTTGTGTTTCTTAGGGGGAACCTCCCCTCGATGAGTCTTTTGACTCCATGGAGGCCTGAATAATAATAATATGAAATTCAATTTCATCCTGCTCAAGACTAAATAGTGATCACTTCCAATTTCAAATCCCCTGTACACTCTGGTGTCCTGCACCAGGGAGAAAACATCACTATTAACTATAACATAGTCAATGAGACTTTCTTATTTCTTGCCTCCTCTCTCTATGTGAATTTGTGCACATTTTATGTTGGAACAAGGCGTTAGTAATAACCAGTCCATGTCCTAAGCAGCAATTCAACAGGTATTTGCCATTATTATTAGCTTTGCTCTTTACTCCAAATTTTCCCAATATATTTTTGTATGCCTGACAATCACTTCCTACTCTGCTATTTAGATCCCCAACGACCAACTTTTCCTTTTTCATTGTGTCAGCTGCTTTCTCTAAATCCTCAAAAAATTCCTCCACTTCTACCTTTTCTATTTGTTTATATTTACTTGTGTAATAATTGACTAGCATATACATGGAGACTATAAAATCTTTCATTTCTTTTATCGTCTCACATGATATATCAACTAGATTTTCTGAGAAATTTCATTTCTGCTGTCTGAATTCATTTCTGAACTTTTTTTTTTATGGTGTATGTTTAACATTCACATAAGAGGTGTTTTAGATGGGACATTTTATAGTCTAATAATAGCTTTTTTTTTTTAGTAGGAATAGCTTCAATATTTTATTATAGACCGACTAATAATTTAATATCTCTTTCACCTTCCGATGATAAATGAATATCCAAAAGATTTGTTTCAATATTTTATGATATATTATTTTACTTTTTACTGTCCCCCATATCTCCTTTGAAACCCATTATCATTTTTACTTTAGATATTCTCATAATACAATGTTCTGAGATTATACGAGGATGGTCTGAAAAGTTCTCGGCTTCGACTATAGATGACAACACTATAAGCAAGATTTTTTTTTCCCTAAATTGCTCCATTTGACATAAGCATCCTAGTGAAATTGCAAGCCATTCTATCAAGTAGTTTGTTTTATACAGCTGTCTGAAGCAAAAGTTTTTGTCTGTATCCCTTGAAATGGATAAAATTGAGTATCGTGAGGTTATAAAATTCTTTGTAAAAGAAGGTTTAATGGATTGAGTATTGTGTGGTTATAAAATTCTTTGTAAAAGAAGGTTTAACGGCAAAAGAAATTTATTGATATTCATAAAATTTTATGGGCAATCTTCTCCTTTGTTTTCGACAATTAAGAAATGGGCTGCCGAGTTTCAGCGTGGCCGTACCAGCCTTGAAGATGATCCATGTGAAGGACGTCCAAAAAGTGTAACACCAGTGAGTCAAAGTGCATGAAATTACTGAGACTGCAGGCATTTCAAAAGAATGTGTAGGACATATTTTGCATGAAGAATTGCAAATGAAAACGTTTTGTACAAGATGGGTGCTGCGCTTGCTCACAACAGATCAAAAACGCACTCGCATGAGAATCTCTGAACAGTGCCTGGAGCATTTTAACAAGAATAAAACTGATTTTGTGTGACAATTTATTACTACATGAGACTTGGATTCACCATTACACACTAAAATCCAAACAGCAGTCAAAACAGTGGATAGAAGTGAGTTGTTCAGTGCCAAAGAAGACAGTCAGTTCCATCAGCAGGAAAGGTCATGGCATCAGTGTTGTGGGATGCTAAAGGCATTTTGTTTATTAATTAACTTGAAAAGGGTAAAACAACAACAGGGGAATATTATTCCGATCTTTTAATCAAATTAGGTGAAAAAATTCATGAGAAAACACATGGTTTGCAGAAGAAAAAAATCCTCTTTCATCAGGACAATGCACCTGCCCACAAAGGTGTTCTGGCAATGGGAAAATTAAGGAATCTGAACTATGAATTGTTGGAACATCCACCCTATTCCCCAGATTTGGTTCCCTCTGACTTTTATCTCTTCCTTGGTGGTTAGCATTTTGCTTCAAATCAAGAGGTGATTGCAGCTGTATAGGGGTATTTTGAAGATCTTACTAGGAACCACTACAGAGATGGGATAATGTTGCTGTAGCATTGCTGGAATAAATGTATTAGTCTTAAGGGAGATTATGTTGAAAAATAAAAATAATTTTGAAATTATAAATTTGTTTTTTCATTGTTAGGCCGAGAACTTTTCAGATCACCCTCATACATGTCATGATTTTATTAATCTTTGTAAATCATCACTGGTCATCACTAAATTATGTGTACTTCTGTTTGTAGGTTTATCCATATATATTAAATGGGTTCTGTTGATTCCAGATTGCTATAGACAGAGTATACATCGTTGCCATACTCCTCTTGATATCTTTCTCTGGAATAAATGTATTAGTCTTAAGGGAGATTATGTTGAAAAATAAAAATAATTTTGAAATTATAAATTTGTTTTTTCATTGTTAGGCCGAGAACTTTTCAGATCACCCTCATACATGTCATGATTTTACTAATGAAGATCTTACTAAGAACCACTATAGAGATGGGATAATGTCGCTGTAGCATTGCTGGAATAAATGTATTAGTCTTAAGGGAGATTATGTTGAAAAAGAAAAATAATTCTGAAATTATAAATTTGCTTTTTCATTGTTAGGCCGAGAACTTTTCAGATCACCCTCATACATGTCATGATTTTACTAATCTTTGTAAATCATCACTGGTCATCACTAAATTATGTGTACTTCTGTTTGTAGGTTTATCCATATATATTAAATGGGTTCTGTTGATTCCAGATTGCTATAGACAGAGTATACATCGTTGTCATACCCCTCTTGATATCTTTCTCCACTCTGATATTCATTCTTTGATTGCTATTTATTGTATATATTTCTATTGAATAAATACTGTGACAAGAAAATCGATCCTAACATACAAAGGAAAATAAGATTTCTTGATTAAACTGTAAGAGTTGGTTTTGTATATTTCATCATCATGAATTTCCTGATATGTATCCCCAAGGGGTGTTCAAGATTATTATGACAGCACTACGTGATTAAGTGTACATTATTATCAATCTCCTATCAATAATTTTCCTCCAAATCAATCTATTATTTGTGAGCATATATTTTAAACAATTTTTGTCCTAATTTTATCAAAAGCTATTCATAATTAATAAAGGCCATATAGTATACATTTCTTTCTGATATCCTCATCTCTCCCTCTTTGCTTAAAATTGAGTCTATAAAGATATTTTTCAGAATTAAATCTACTTTGTTCTCCTAATAGTTTGTCCACCATAATGTTCCATAGCTTGTTTTTAATATCCACATTTTAATGCTAGACTGGTTGGCTGAGTGATTAACATATCTGCTCCCCATCCAAAAGGCTACAGGCTCAAATCCCATCATGGGCATGGATGTTTGTAATTGTCTGTAAAAATAAGTGTTGGTGATGGACGATGCCGTTGATGTAGATGATGCAGTTCACTGTGGTTAGTGGACCGAGTGGTGGAGACAGAAAGTTGTAGAGTAGGTACCCTGAGTGTTTGGGTTCCTTGGAGGTATCACATAATAATAACAACTTGCATTTAGTAGACTAATCCTCCCCCCCCCCCCCCTACAGTTATTACAGTCATCTTGATTTCCTTTTTTTATAAAATGGAATAACCAGTGTTAAATTTTTCCTAAAAGTTAGGAGCTTGACAACGTAATATTTTCTATTAATTATTCCTTGTTTTATACCTAGTCTAGCTGTAAGTAGTTACAAATTGAACAGCACATAAGCCTTTAATCTATCAGTAAATCATTTAGTTTTCAGCATATACAGCCCCATGTAAAACATGCATATAGCAGCACTCAATGTTCGAAATGTTTCTCTTCAGCCTTCATACACACATGAAGTCAGTGAGGCCACATATCAATGGTGGAATGCACAACATACAACAGAAACGCTGCCGCTGCTCACTCCAAATCCACCATCAGGCTTGTGATGAGGGTGTGTCATTTCTTGCAGGCTACTCTCTCAAGCTCCAACCACAATTTGAAGTCCAATGGATTTAGGTCGGTTCTTCCATAGCCAATTAGATGGTGATATGTGGTTGGGCACATTTGCCTCTAATCACTGTTGAGTGGTCCTTACTATGTGTGTGAGGACTGAGTCTCTGGGTGGAAGATCCACTGCCTACCATGAAACAAGGTGTTGTTCAGGGGCAGTACCACTGGTTCCAGCATGGTGTCTTGATACACTGTGATGGAAATTTGACCATGTTCTCACAGAAATGCAACTTTGACACCCCCGATACATCATCCCCCCCCCACCACCACCAAATCATCAGTGACAAGGAATGATGACCTCTGAATCCTATGGCATGTGCTGTGTGATCATTCAGGACATATACCGAATCGTTTTGGCAGTTAAACGATTCTTCAATGGTGAAAATCTCATCTGTGAAGAGGATGTCGTTGTTGCTTGCATACCTCTGCCACATAAGTTGTGGTGTTAGGAATTATCTAATAGAATGATAGACTCACACCCCCAGGTCATCATTTAGTATAAGTGACATCATTCTGTGCAAAACATTCATCTCTCGTAACATCACTTTCTGCATTCTCATAGGATTACAGCATAGTTGACCTGTTCTTTGGCAATCAGATATGCCTTCTGTATTGTTATAACTGTTAACAGTCCAATACACAAACATCCTACTGATCCCAAGTGTTTTTAGTGTGTTGAAAATAGCAAGAAGCTGCATTCCAAATTTGAAATACAGTTTCTGTGTGCTATTACAGCTACATGGTTCTCATAATCTCCCCAGTGAGTATGCTAGATAATTCTCTCTCTACTGACAAACACATGTTGACTGTGCACAGCGTCACTAACAGAACCGAGCTTATGCAATTCTGTAGGCAGTGCAGAAGTTGTAATGGTATTCATGGCAAGACTACGTATATTTTTACTTTTTTATTATCAATTGAGAGATTCTGTAAGTTACCCATTTTTATAATGACTATTGTTTATATTTTTACATTTTCTTTTATTTCTTTATTTATATATTTTATTATTTATAGGTTTTCAGTTGTGGGTCGGATATATCCTAATTACTTCTACTGCAAAACTGTTCCATCTTTCCCCTTTTTTCTGCAATAGCACAATTTCCCTCGTACTCTTTCTGTTTCTGTGTCCTATACATGCTAACCACTCAGACAGCCAAGCTGGCCGAGTGGTTAGCATGTCTGCTCTCCAATCAAGAGGTTGTGGGTTCGAATACCACCATGGGCATGGATGTTTGTGATTGTCTGTGGAAATACTAGTTGTCGGTTGGCAAAAAATGAAGTTGGTGTAGTTGCGGTCAGTTGGTGGATTGTGGGTGGTGGAAGCAGAGTTGTAGAGTAGATGTCCTCCTCGATGAGTCTTTGGACTCCCTGGAGGTGATAAATAATAATAACATTATTATTTGGCCAGTAAGGCAACTGACACTTTGTTTTTATAATATTTTCTATGTTCTAGTTATATAGTCCTCTTTCTATTCCATTCACTCTATATTTTGTCAGGATTTTTAAGATTCTGCTATTCCTCTGCTGTGACCCTGACTATCTTATTACCAAACTACAAAAGAAGCATTTTTTCGCCAGCCTGGATTCACAAGTTCACTGAACATAATGCATAATGATTAAATTTGAGATATTCAGTGATATATTAACAGCATGAGACCTAGCAAGTTAAAATACGATGTCCACAATAAACATCTTGAAATTAAAGCCAACTGTGAATTTTTGTCAGACAATTCAAACTATTACAAGTTTGTGGGGGAGCGTAGAAATTGTAACAGTGTTTATGGCAAAGACTATTTATTTTTATTTTAATATCAGTTTAGAAATTCTTTATATCATCATCATCAAATTCCTGCCATATACCCTCAAGGGGTGTACAGGATATGATAGTACTACATGAAAAATTTACATCATTAATAAATTCCTATCTACAATTTTCTTCCATATCAGTCTGTTACTTGTCAAGACTCCAACATTATCAGATCTTACATTTATATTGTCTAAGGCACTTTGTACCGTATCAATCCACCTATTTCTTGGTCTTGCTCTGTCATTTTCCTGCCAACCTGGCAGAGAACACTTGTTTTGCTAATCTTTCCTTGCCCCATTCTGCTTAAGTGACCATACCACCTGAGATTAGCTCTGCTAATGCATTCCTGAATGCTGACAATGTCAAGTTCTTTCCTAATATTCTTCTTTTTAATATGTTATTGCCATTGATGCCATCTGTTCACACCTATAATCTTTCTCAGGATTCTCATATCTGCAGTCTCTAGTCTTTGGTCAAGTGTTTTACTTCTGACCCAGCTCTCAGATCCATAGGTTAAAACTGGTTTGAACACTGTCTTGTATACAGCTAATTTAGTGTTCCAACTAATTTCTTTCTTATTCCATATGAATTTATTCAGTTGATTTCTACCAAAAAGCTTTGTTGATTCTGTTGTCTTTTTCTATATTTAATTTACCATCTTCACTAAAAACCGTGCCTAAATAGCTGAAATGTTTCACTTGTTCCACAGGTTCTTCATTCATAACACAGTTGACATTTTCAATGATTCTGCCTATTTTCATTGTCTGTGTCTTTTTATTGCTGACCTTCATACCATATCTATTACAACAGTTATTCAATTTAGTCAGTGAATCTTGCAGACTAGTAGCAGATTTATTTAGAAGTATAACATCGTCCGCTTAAAGCAAAGAGTTGACATTAACATCTCCAATTTTGATATCATGTTTAATACCACTTTCCTTCATAGTGATCCATATAGATAATGAATAACAGAGGGGATAATGTACATCCTACACCAGATTTAACATTAAACCATCTTCCTGTACTTCCTTCAATTCTGATTGCTGACTTACCACTCAAATAAAGACTAAGTATTGCTTGATATAATGCCTCATTCACACCATATAACTGTAGCGTATTGAATAGCTTCTCTCTTGGCACTTTGTCATATGCCTTTTCCAAATCGACAAAACTTAAATACAGATTTTTGTTATATTCCCATGATTTCTCCACTATTTGTCGTAAAGTGAAGATCTGATCCTGACAGCCTCTATTTGACCTGAATCCAGCTTATTCTTCACCAAGCTTTTCTTCAACAATTCTTCTCAATCAAGTATACTTGCATATATCTTACCAGGAACACTCAGTAGGGAAATACCTCTGTAATTCTCACATTCAGTTTTATTTCCCTTTTTATATATGGGCACTATGAGAGCTCTACTCCAATCATCAGCAATTTGTCCTTCTGTCCAGGCATTCTGAACTATGCAGTGCAGCCACTGTAAGACTTTTATACCATAATATGGAGATTCGTTAGTACGAGGTGTGATAGTAGAGAATTTGACAAAATTGTATCAACCTGGTGCGATCATTAAGGACGTAAGTGAGTCTATTAGGGAGCAAAAGCAAAGGGTGAAAGAATGATAGTGGTTTCAGGTACGAATGATTTGAAAGGAAATAAAATGGAAATGGTAGAGGACCTGAATGAATTGTTTGAGGTAGCAAAAGAGAAGAGTGACAGAGTGAGGATGATTAGTCTTTTTCTGTAGTATACAGTGAAGAGTTTAGAAGGAGAGCCATAATTGCAAATGACTTTATGCATGGATTATGCAGGATGAGTGGTGTGGATTTGTGGATGTGTAGAGTGAGTTCGATGGGTTAAAGGATCTATATAAGATGGATGGTTTGCATTTGAATGGATTTGGTATAAGGAGACTTGAAAAAGTGTTGTTGAATGTAGTGGATGTGCAGAATCAGGGAAACTGGATTTATTAGGGGGGAGGAAGTAGATATGCAGACCTTAGGAAGGAGTTGAGTGTGTAAATGAGTATAATATGCCTGAGCGAATAAGGACAACAAATCAGAATGGGATAGTTAGTATAAGGCATCAAAGTAGGGATGGGACTAATGGGCTTCTGCAATTCATGTATACTAATGCTAGGAGTATTAGGAACAAGAAGGAAGAATTTTTGGCCTTAATTGGCACTTCTAGACCACAGGTTATGGGCATTAGTGAAACATGGCAGACTGAAGATGATATAGCTGGTGGGATTGAATGTGAGGGGTATAGTGTGTTCAGGAATGACAGGAAGAATAAAATGGGGGGGGGGGGGGGGGAAGTATTACTGATGATAGCTGATGAGTTGCAGCCAAGGAGAATAGAAGATGAATTGCAGGATAGAGAAAAGAGCACATTTGAGGCCATCTGGTGTGAGATTGAGGCTAGCAGAACAAAATATAAAATTGGGTGCTGCTAAAGACTAGGTGATGGAAAAGATGGTGGAGATGGTATGCATAAGCAAATAGAAGAAATGAGTTGAAGGAGGATAATTATTATGGGAGATTTCAATTATGGTAGCATTGATTGGAGGGAGGAGAGGACACATGGGAAGAAGGAATTGAGTTTTATGCGGTTATTAAGGAATAACTATCTGCGACAGCATGTAATGGAAAATACTAGAGGTCAGAGTGCTTGACCTAGTAATTGCATCTGAGGATTTGGCTGTAATGAATATGACCACATTGCCACCAATTGGTGAGAGTGATCATAGGGTCTTGACTTGGAGGTGGCTAAAGGTGTGGAATTTACAATTAAGACAGTATATATGTGGAATTATTGGGCTGGTAAGTATGAAAAGCTTAGGAGTTTGATTGGTGCAGTTTTACATGCCAGTGCCATGGCATGTAAAACTGCAAGGGTATGTTGATAGTGCATGGGAGATGGTTAAGAAGTTTTTGCAAGAAGCAATGGCTGACTGTATACCTAGAATCTGAATGATTAAATGGATGAATAACACCATTAAGCTTGAGCTGGAAAAAAAAGAAACAACTGTGGAGAGAATTTAAGGAGAAAGGCGACCCGCAGGCACATGAACGGTATAAAGTCCAGGCTAGAAAGGTAACGAGTGTGGTAAGAAAAGCAAAAGTGGATTATGAAAGAACATTAGTCATGCAGGCTAAAGAGAATCCCAAACAGTTTTTTTCGATATGTTGCAAGTAAAAATGTATACAGCAGATTGATTCTAAAGAATGCCAATGGTAGGGATGTAACCAAATCAGTTGATATATAGTAGAATTACTGAGTGAGCACTTTGCAAGAGTATATCATCCAGGTGGTGACATTGCAGAAATGGAAGAACCAACAGCTTATACGGGAATTGTGGTGAATGAAGTGGAGGTGAATAGTCTATTACAAAACCTCAATGTCAATTCATCTGCGGGATTGGATGGTATACCAGCTCGTGTCATACGAGAAGAGGCTAAAGAATTGTCAGTGCCTTTGACCATTTTGTTTAATTTGAGTCTCGGGTCTGGGTTAGTTCTGCTGCATAAAGGAGGTTCCAAGACTGCTGTTGAAAATTACCGGCCGATCAGCATATCAGGAATTGTTGTCAAGGTCTTGGAGAAAATAGTCAAGAGGAAAATACAAGATTAGATAGATGAAAATGGGATACTCCATGGGGGACAGCATGATTTTGTGAAGGGTAGATCATGCCTCAGTAACTTGCACACATATTATAACACAGTGACGGTTGAATGGATAAGGGTAACGGGTTTACAGTGATTCTGCTGGACCTTGCTAAAGCCTTTGATAGGATACCACATGGAATTCTAATCAGTAAACCACAGCATATGAGAATGGATATAGGGTTGGGGAGATGGATACGAGGGTGGTTGATGGAGAGATATCAGAGTGTGGTTTATTCTGGACTAGAATCCAAAAGATGGCCTGTGACTAGCGATGTGCCGCAGGATTCTGTTCTTGGACCGCTATTGTTTAATTTGTTCGATAATGATATAGGAAAGGATCTGAGAGGAACTGTGCATCTGTTTGTGGATGATGCAAAGTTAGGTAGAGCAATAGTGAATGCTCAGGATGTCAAAATTTTGCAGGATGATTTGGATAGTTTGGAGGATGGACTAATGAGAATGGATGTCAATTTAATGTGGAAAAATGTAAAGTTTTGCATTTTGGGGTGAAAAGATTAGCAGCAGTATATCACATTCGTGGAACTGTACTCCAGGAGATTGACAAGGACAGGGATTTGGGAGTGTTGGTGGATAGGGAGTTGAAGTTTAGGGGGACACATCGCAAAAGTTACAAAATCAGCTCATCAAATCACTTGGTTGCTGAAAAACACTTTAACGAGCAGAGACAAACAGGTTATTGTTCCTCAGTATCGAGCCTTGATAAGACCCCATCTAGACTACTGTGCCCATATATGGGCACCAGAGTTTCTTCTCGATGGGGAGGTGGAGAGGATCCAGAGACAAGTGACCAACATAATAGCAGGACTATGGAATGAACCTTATGAGAACAGGTTGAAGATTTGTGGGCTGCAGGAATTGGTTGGTAGGTGGAAAACGGGTGATATGATTGAGACATTCAAAATACTGAGGGATTTCTATAAGATTAATTCAGAAGATATTTTTGAGAATAGGACTGGTAGTGGGAAGACTAGGGGCCATCCATGGCAGCTTAGTAAGAGTGTGGTTAGCAAGGGTGTTAGAGGTAGGTTTTTTTTACTTGGAGAGTGGTAAATGAGTGGAATAAGCTGCCAGAGTCTGTTGTAGGTGCCATGACTGTGAATGAGTTCAAGGCGAAGTATGAATAGATACTGTGTGAATGTTGAATAGTTGTTCTTCACATGATGTTGGGCCTCCCTCGATGAGTCTAAGGACTCCTTGGAGCTGCCCATAATAATAATACTTCAGCGTTTCTGGTCAAATATCATCTACTCCTGCTGCCTTTTCACATTTCAAGCCTTTGATGGCTTTTTCTACTTCAAGTATGGATATGCATTCCTGACTGCATGCGTGTTCAGTGTTTTTTACCACTGTGCTGTCCTCACTGCTTGTTTCATTTAGCAGTTTTTCGAAGTAATTACTCCATACTTCAAGGATATATTTTTCTCCCGTTTTCATGTCACAACTCCTTTTACAGCCCTCTTTCCTCCATTCCTAAGCTTCTTAAACAACCTCTAGAATATTTTGCCACCTTCTTGATATTTATTTTCTATGTTCTTGCCCAAGTCCTCCCATGACTTTTGTTTAGCTACTTTTACAGTGTTTAGCTTTCCTACATTTGTCTCTGTATTCTCTAAGAGCACAAGCTGACTTATTTGCCAGCAACTTTTGATATGCTTTCTTCTTTTCCTTCACTGCCTCTTTAATTTCCTGTGTCCACCATGGAGTTCTAATTTTTCTATCCTTGCAGACAACTTCACCACATGTGTCTCTAGCTGAATCGATCAGGGTTTTCTTCAAGGCTTGCCACTGAATCTCCAAGGTTTGGTTCCTGTTCTCAAACTCTCATTTTTTTCTTCAATAATCTTAGTTTATTTTAGTCTACAGTTCACATCTGAGAGCTGCTGGAGAGTGGTATTGATGTAAATAAAATGGCATTAGAAAAAGAGTTTTTAATTAAATTTATACTTAGTATTATAAAAAGGTTCCTACATAATATTTTAGAACTCTTTCTGGAATCATTTAGTTTTCATGGTATTAGTATGTTCTCATGCTGTGAATATAATATACAAAAAGAAATAAAAGAAAATGTAAAAATACCAACAGTAGTCAAGGAAGCAAATTCTTTATATAAGTTACCATTTTTATAATAACTACTGTTGGTATTTTTACATTTTCTTTTATTTCTTTATTTGTATATTATATTCACAGCATGAGAACATACTAATACCATGAAAACTAAATGATTCCAGAAAGAGTTCTTCTGAAATCATATGCAGGAACCTTTTATAATACTAAGTATAAATTTAATTAAAAACTCTTCTTCTAATGCCATTTTATTTACTTCAATACCACTCTCCTGATTTTTCATTTCATCTCTTACTTCTGAAATGAGGAGTGTACTGCTTACTCCCTTTATTTCATAAAGGAAGCAAGCAGCAGTTTTTTTTCGCAAATCATTCATTCGCCAACCTCAACTTAATTGTTACTAGATAATAAGTGCACTTTCTAGCAAGTGTGGTAAAACAATTTGTGTTCTACGATTAATTTTGCTCAGATGTAGGCCTAAAAAACGAAATTTCTTCCAGGAGTAAAAACCCTACATACCACTGCTGTAAATATTTGTCATAGAATAAATACAGTTTAATATTAAATTTAGTTATATACATTTATAACAATTTTGTACTTAATTACAATCTTAATTTTGATTATAACTCAAATGTCAACAGAGAGGAAGCATGTTTATAGTCATACTATTTGGATAAAAAAAACAACTTAACTTTGTATACTGTTTAAAGTACAAAGAAATTTATAAGGGCCTTTTGACAACGGATAAGTTACCTAGTTGCACAAGTTTTTCCTTCCAGAAATGACGGTTTTTAGTTCCTGCAAAATACAGCAGCAAGAGTATATACACACTGCTCTTAGATCATGGAGACAGAATTAAATGTCTTAGTATTATCAAAACACATTTAAAAGAAACTGACTTGTTGATAAGGCACATAATACACAAAAAGAATATGGGATGGAATCACACAGAAAAGTTGCAAATAAGACATCTTCAGGGATAGAACTTGTAAGTCTGGCAATATGTCATAAAATGAGAAACAATAACATTTCCTGGGCATTTTAAGCTATCTATTCAGTTATCACTACTAGTTTATTATTAACATCTGACTTCCATGAAGACAAACTCATCGTGTGAGGTACATACTATTGCACACAATGCTCATCCAACTGTGCCTTAAACCGATTCAAAATGTCTAGATTCACAACATACTCAGGCAATGCATTCTATTCACCAATCACTCTCCATGCAAAGAACCAGCTCCTCACACCCAATATTTTCCTGACAAATTATCTAAGTGGACATAAGGAGCATGTGAGGGCAAATATCAGGAGGTTATTGAGAAGAGTGAAAGATAACAGTGTGGTGGGAAAGGTTGTCAGTGTTGTTGAGGTATGACAATGAGCTGAGAGAGGCAAATCATGAATGGTATGCTAGCAGAACTGTGCGAGATAAAGGGAGTACAGTTTGTGGATGTATGGCATGTGTTTGAAGGAGAAATGGAATTATACAGGCATGATGGGTTACATTTGAATGGCTTTGGAGTGAGTACACTAGAAAAAGTGTTGCTATATGGAAGTATAGTGTGTGATGTGTACATGAGATCAGAAGAGATGAAATGAAAAATGAGGGGAGTGGTACTGAAGAAACAGAAGTGCTTTGCAGTGGAAATAGTAGTAGTATGAGATGAAGAGAGAACTGAAATACAAGAGGAACAGGGAAATGGGGGTAGCCCGGGTGGACAGAGAGACATGGCATAGGAGAGTGAATGTATGTATGAAGATGGAGTATATTGTGCGTGGGTGGAGAAGTTGAGACTGAATGGATATCATGGTAAGTGGCAATAAAAGTGATTTGGCAAGGGTAGGTGTAGTGAGGAAATCGCAACCAACAAGTGGCTTTTATAGGACTGGTTACAGACCTAAAAATAAACTACTTTGTTTCTTTATAAATGCCAAAAGTATCAGAAATAAGGAAGATGAGATGGTTTCACTGATTCAATTTAATAGTCCTAAAATCATTGGATTAAGTGAAACATGATTGAATGAAGATGACATTATCATGGGAATAGAAATGGAAGGATAGTATTTTTTGCAAGGATAGAAAGAACAAGATAGGAGGGGGGGGAGTGCTTCTGATGATAGCAGGAGAATGATCAGTACCGTCAACAGGGTGTAGCATAGAGGCAGCCTGCCTCACAGCGTGGCTTAATAAGGGTGCTTGTTCAGCCATATTACGATAGGCATCGTATCTACGCTAATAATTCCTGTTAGCATAGCAAGTGCGGAAAGAATTTTTTTTCCGATTAAAAATTATTTGCGAACAGCAATGACCCAAGAAACATTGGTTAGTCTAGCAACTATAGAGGTGAACATTTTGAATTAATAAAAGCTTATAAACAGTTTTATTGTGCGATATCCATGTGGAGCAAACATTTAATTGATATTAATGTAATCGTTTGGCATTAAT
Source organism: Typopeltis vanoorti (assembly GCF_054136105.1). Lineage (NCBI taxonomy): Eukaryota > Metazoa > Arthropoda > Arachnida > Uropygi > Thelyphonidae > Typopeltis > Typopeltis vanoorti. The sequence continues at coordinate 71,005,195 of NC_143569.1, read as the reverse complement.
GTTTCTCATGTAATAAAAATAAAATAGCAATTAGAGATTTTCTTATCTTTTTATCTCATAATCCATCAGATGCAAAATTTAACTGTTTGCCTCAGGGCACAATCTAATCTGGCAACAGCCCTAGGAATGATGTCCACATAAGGTTGACATAGAAGATGGAAATAGTGACAATAGTTATGAGACTGTGTGGTGTAATGTGGAGGTTTACAAGACATATTTAGTTGGATGTTGCTATGGGCCAGGGAATGTAGAGAGTGGTGATGAAGAAATGTATAAACAATTTGGATTAATAAACAAAGGAAGGGTCATTTTCATGGCTGATTTTAATTATGGCAGTGTAGACTGAAATGGGGAGATAGCATTTTGGAATAAGGAAAATGAATTTCTCGAGTTCTTGAGAAATATCTATCTCAGGTAGCATCTAAAGGAGGGCATGTCAGGATAAAGAGTTTTAGATCTGATCATTTAATCAGAGGATCTATTGCGAGTGAAGTTTCACACTTTCCTCCAGTTGATGAGTGATCACCTAGGTTGTGGCAGACTTTTGTGAGGAAAGGACATGTGAAATTATAAGGTTGGTGATTATGACAAGCATAAGAGACACAGCTTTTAGCATAGAATGAGGAGTAGAACAGTAAGGAAATAAATCTGCTGGGGAAGTGACAAAGAAATGCATAACAGCATCAGTGTGTGAATGTATTCCGAAGGCCAAAAGGTGAATAATGTATGTGTAAAATGGATGAATGAAGGGCTTAAGCATGAAATCTGGAAGAAGGTACTTTGAAGACAGTACAGGATAAATAATGGTAATAATCAGTTACATGAAGAATATAAAAAAAACAAAAAGCCAGGAGAGTCACTCAGTAAATAAGGAAAACAAAAGTGCAGTATGAGCAGCAATTGGCAAATCAGTAATGAAAAACCCTGGAGAATTTTTTTTTTTTTTTTTAGATATATGGCAAGTTGAAAGAAGAATGATTATGGCAAGATGATGTTAATGGATGAAAATGGTAGAATGGTAGCTGCTGCAGAATTTATACGGGTGTTTCATTCTGATCAGGATGGAATCATCAGGAACTTAGGTGAGGACATAGGAGAGGATGGCTTAATCATGAGTGAGCAGGAGGTATTTGAGGAAATAACCTTGAGGTCAAAAAAAGCGATAGGATTTGACATATCACCAAGTGTCTTAAGGAAATGTTCCAGGAATTGGCAGTAGCATTGCCATGCCTGTTTGATAAGTCTTACAACAGCATAGGTTCTAAGAGAATGGAAAGAAGGTAAAATTGTTTCACTGCATAAAGGCTTCAAATTATAGGCTAATCTGTATATCTGGAGTTGTGGTGAAGGTACTAGAGAGATTGGTGAGAAGTAGGATACAGAAATGGGTTGATAACAGCACTATTTTCTATGGTTATCAGCATGGGTTTGTTAAAGGGCGATCATGTTTTACTAACTTACTTATGTACCATAACAAGGTGACAAATTCTTGAACAAGGGAGATGCATATACAGCGGTATACTTAGATTTTGCAAAAGTTTTTGATAGACTACGACATGACAAGCTGCTGAATAAACTGAAAGAGATGGGATTTGATAACAGACTTTTGAGTTGGATCAGTGATTGGCTGTCAAATAGGTATCAGAAAGTTGTATATGGGGATGAAGTATCCCGAAAGAGGAAGGGCAATAGTGGTGTACCACAGGGGTCAGTTTTGGAGCCACTGTTGTTCAATTTGTATGTTAATGATATTAGGATGGGTTTGATTACTGATATGCAGCTGTTTGCAGACGATACAACATTGGGGAGAGCAATGCAAAGTCAAAAAGATGTTATGGCCTTACAGGAGGTCTTGAAGGATGGCAGGTAAGTGGAACTTTCAGTTCCACTTACCTGCTCTTTTTTGAAATTTGGTAAGCAACGATGGGATGCAAAGTATACACTTGGGGAAACTTTAAGGGAAATAGAGAAGATGAGAGAGTGGTGATGGACAAGGGGAGAAGATGAGAGATGAGGGAGTGGTGGTGGACAAGGAATTGAAATTGTAAAGATGTCTATTCAGATAATGGCAATAATGTGGAGGAACATGACATACAGAAATAAAAAGATTATGATGCCTTTATATAAGGCTAGTTGGGATAATATTAAACAAATGATAATCTCAGACTACTAAATGCTGTATTTATGTAACATAAAAAAATAGTTTTTATTTATGAATATTGTACTTCGAGTTATCGTAACTATTTAACCATGACTTCCTTTCTTACAGATTTACAAATTTAAAGTTGTAAATAGCAAACTATCACTACTTTGTGATCCAAGTTGGCAAAGTAGTTAGCGTATCTGTTTTCAAAACAACATAACATGGTTTCAAATCCTAAGTGGATGTTTGTGACTGCCTCTGGGTGGCAGAATTTCACTATCCAGTATGAGATAAACCAGCCCACTTATTGGACATTTGAAGTGGCTTGAAAAAGGTCCATGTTTGGTCTGTAGAGTATGAATTAAACTATGTAAAAAGATCTTTAGCCCACCTGGTACAAATGTAATACAGAGTTTGACAATCTTTCATGGGTGGGAGACACCTGGAAATATTTCAATATCACTTGTAGGCACTTCACTGGAAAGTTATATTTGAGAACTAGCAAAATCAAAACAATTGTTTCCATTCTAGTAAACATAAAATAACACTTTTTTTCATGTATCTTCTTTTATATCAAGCAAAAATATGCTATCACTAAATTTGCTAATGATGAGATCTGAACTAACTAACAAATGAATTAAGATATATTAATGAATTAAATAAATCTAGCAATAATTATCACTCTCATAAATGAAACCTATGATGATTACTGAATTTCAAATGTTGATACAAGATCTGAATAAAATTTCTTTCTCTATACTAAAAAAAAAAATTGAAACTAGCATAAAAAGTAAAAGTATGCATCCTTCTGCACACCTTATGATTATATATATATATATATATATATTCCTTAGCTTCTACTCGGTTGCTATGGTACATTTTAAAAATAGATATTTAATGACTTTAAACCGAGATAAAATATTAAGTTTTAATGAAAATGATACAACTAGTTTCAGCTTTTTACAGCCTTCATCAAGTATCCACTAAAGGTAGAACACAATAATAAAAATTTAAGTTACAAAAAACTGAGAATTACAGGCAAAAATGCAATACATAATTGACATAAAAAACATTGCGTTTTTTAAGTTGTTCTATCCAACATGCCATTGTTTGTTGCGTGTGTGCTTGAAAGTTCTCATGAACGCCAGTATTGAACAGCTGCAGCATGGTTATCAGGGATGTTGTAACTTAAATTGCTGTTCAAATGTTCAGGATTAAGGAGGATTTCCCTGGATTCCACGATTTTCCTTTCAAACTCATCAGTGCAGCGAAAAATGTTTTCGGATTTATCCCAGCAAACTGAGTGACTTTGTAGATCATCATGAGGATTGTTTGAGAAAAGAACATGACTGGATAGTGCAGATCCATGTGATCTTTTATAGGAGATGTCTCTCTTATGTTCTTCTATATGTAGTTTAACAGATTTGTTAGTCTGTGCAAAATAAGGAATATTACAATCGTACCATAATTTGTATACACCTGGATATTTTAGATTGTGATGAATAGGCTTCAGATGGCTTATAAGAGAATGGATTTTAGGAAGTGTAGTGAAAAATGTCCTGATGTTGTATTTTTTAATGACTTTAGCCAATTTTTGGAGACTGAACTAATGTATGGGATGGAGATGCTACCTTTAAAATTAGTAGTTTCCACAGTACACTGCCTAGGAGGATCCAGAAGAAATTTCTTAATCGTTTTTTCAGAATATCCATTTTGTTTAAAGATAAGAGAAAGGTGATTAATTTCTTTTTTGAGCTCATCTGGTTCATTTAAAAGAGAGCGTGCCCTGTGTCCTAAGGTGGAATTAGTTCCGAGCTTTTGTGGTGGAAAGTGATGAGATTGACAGTGCAGATATCTATTAGTATGAGTGGATTTTCTGTATATAGAGATTTAAATCTATATATATATTTAAATCTAGGAATCAAGCTGATGTCACACACATTAAAAATATGGGAAAGAGTAATTGAAGCAAGGTTACGGCAGGAAACGAAAATTGGTGAGGAGCAGTTTGGATTTATGCCAGGAAGAGGGACAACGGATGCAATATTTGCGCTAAGGCGATTGATGGAGAAATATAGAGAGAGATGCAAGTGGATCTGCACATGATGTTTATAGACCTGGAAAAGGCATACGACAGAGTGGCCAGGCAGGAGGTATGGAGGTGTATGAGGAAGAAGGGGGTGTCGGAGAAGTACGTGAGGTTGGTGAAGGAAATGTATGAGGGAACAGAAACTCAGGTCAGGTCAGGTCTAGTGTCGGCATGACAGAAGGGTTCCCTATTGTCATAGGGCTACACCGAGGGTCAGCTCTGAGCCCCTACCTCTTTGACCTGGTCATGGATGTACTAGTGGAGGATGTCAAGAAGGAGGCACCATGGAGCATGCTGTTTGCCGATGACATTGTTCTATGCGAATCATCCCGAGAGAAGCTTGAAAATACCCTGGAAGAGTGGAGAAAGGCATTGGAGGAGAGCGGCATGAGAATTAACCAGGTGAAGACTGAATATATGTCAACGGGGAGTGATGAGGATATCGTCAGACGACTCCAGGGTGAAAGGCTAATTTCAGGGAAGAAATTCAAGTACCTTGGGTTGGTTGTCGAGAGGAATGGTGACCTGGATGAGGAAATACAGCACCGAATAACATGCAGTTGGATGAATTGGAGGAAGATGAGCGGGGGTCCTGTGCGACAAGAGAGTGAGTTGTAAGAGGAAAGGAAAGCTCTATAAGATGGTGGTGAGGCGATGCTCCATGGTGCGGAGACGTGGCCTATAACCAAGGCACAGGAGAGGAAGATGGAGGTAGCAGAGATGTGGATGTTGAGATGGATGAGTGGTGCGACAAAGGAGGACAGGATAAGGAATGACTACATCAGAGGGACGGTTAAGGTGAGACCAACTGGCAAGATGATACAAGAAAGTAGGCTGAGGTGGTTTGGACATGTTGAGAGGAAGGGTGAGGAGTATGTTGGTAAACGAGTGGAGTATATGGAGTTGGAGGGAAGGAGAAAAAGAGGCAGGCCCAAGCTCAGGTGGAGGGATAAGATGACAAAGGATCTTAGGGAGAAAGGATGGAGTCCGAAGGACGCTCTGGACCCAAGAACTCGGAAGAGGAAGGTTAAAGATTGGTGCGTCGACCCCATTTAACATGGGATAAGGCAGAGTGAAAGAATCAGAGATTTAAATCTATCAGAGCATCGTGTAAGAATTACATCCAGAACGGAAGGCAGTTATTTCGTTCTAGTTTGGCAATGAATTTTATATTAGAATGCTGGTTGTTAAGATGAAGAAAATCCATGAGAGATGTGTGCCCGTGACTCTATATAATAAAAATGTCGTCAACAGAACGCCTCCAAAGTTTCGGCTTAAGTGAGAAGGACGATATGGCTTTCGTTTCAAAATCTTCTAGGAAAATGTTTGCTAGAACCGGGGATAAAGGGTTGCCCATTGCTAGGTCTTGGTTCTGTTTGTAAATGGAGTCCCTATATCTGAAGTAGCCAGATTGATTACAATGCTTTAATAAAGCAAATATCTTTTTAGACAATTTGTCCTTTAGTAATGTTAAAACCTCCTCAGTAGGGACGTTAGTAAATAATGAGATAATGTCAAAACTTGCTATGATATCATTTTTGCTGATGGAAATATTTTTGATATGAGAAATGAAATCTGTGGTGTTTTTGATGAATGATGAAGATTTATTGGAGAAACACTTTAGGTATTCTGCAAGATGTTTAGAAAGCTTATAAGTAGGGCCATCGATTCCTTCCACAATTGGGCGAAGAGGGGGTGTTTTCCTTGTGGATCTTCGCAACTCCATAAATGCATGGTATAAGAGGGTGTAGAGAGCGTAAAGAAAGGCGAATATTGTGAGGAAGTTCACTTGTAGTCTTTAACAGATTGTTTGTGCAGTTTTGTATTTCCTATGTTGGATCATCCTGAAGAATTGAATATGTAATGTTGTCTTCAAGCAATTGAAGCATTTTATTGTGGTAATCTTTAGAGTTGAGGACGACTGTGGCATTGCCTTTATCTGCAGGTAAAATAATGATGTTTTTGCTCTTTTTAAGATTCTTTAAGGCCTGTCTTTCAGCAGAAGAAAGATTATCTGTTGGAGGTTTAGCATTATTGATAATGAAGATGGATTCAATACGGAGAAGTTTTGCCAAATTATTAGGAATAAGTGAACTGGCTTTTTCTATTTTAATAAGTAGAGATTCTTTTGGAATAAACTTTGGTGAGGGAATGAAATTTAGACCTTTGCTCAGAATATCTTTTTCTGCAACTGTTAAAACATGTGACAAATTGTTTGCTACAACTTTGTCAGAATAATATTCCTTATTTTAGACAGACTAACAAATCTATTAAACTACGTATAGAAGAACATAAGCGAAACATCTCCAATAAAAGATCACATGGATCAGCGCTATCCAGTCATGTTCTTTTCTCAAACAAATCCTCATGATGATCTACTAAGTCACTCAGTTTGCTGGGATAAATCCGAAAACATTTTTCGCTGCACTGATGAGTTTGAAAGGAAAATCGTGGAATCCAGGGAAATCCTCCTTAATCCTGAACGTTTGAACAGCAATTTAAGTTACAACATGCAATTTAAGTGATAGTCATGTTGTTCAATACTAGCGTTCACGAGAACTTTCAAGCACGCATGCAACAAACAATGGTGTGTTGAATAGAACAACTTAAAAAATACAACATTTTTTATGTCAATTACGTATTGCATTGTTGCCTGTAATTCTCAGTTTTTCTTTGTAACTTCAATTTTTATTATGTGTTCTACCTTCAGTGGATACCTGATGAAGGCTGCAAAAGGTTGAAACTAGTTGTATCATTTTCATTAAAACTTAATATTTTATCTCAATTTAAAGCCATTAAATATCTATTTAAAAAAAAAAAAAAAATATATATATATATATATATATATATACATACATATAAAAGAAAAAAAGATAACAGGTTAAAAATACTAAGCACTCAGATAAAGAAAAAATGGGACTAAAAGCTTTTATTATAGTAGTCGGGAAGTTATTTCATGCATAAACTTTGTTTGCTTACACTTGGAAAGGATGAAACCAATGATATAATTTCTTGGTATCTTTAATTTATAGTATAACCAAGTGAAAAAACTATCAACATCTATCTCTAATCCAAAGTATTTCAGTAATAACATTTGACACCTTTTGTCTACTTTTATATGGAAATATGATTTCTGCATTATTTCAACCTTGATATTGCTTCTGGATCTGGCTCCCACTGATGAGATGTCGAATAAAGATTGAAACTGCCATTTGTAATAGGCATTAACATAATGCACAGCATTATACATATCCGTAAGGATATATGCCTTGCATTATGACTTCACATCAACTGCCACACTAAGGCAATTGATGTAAAGTCATTAGCCTCTGCATACAAGTAGCCCAGTCGTGAGGTTACTTCATGCACAAATTTTGTTTGTTTACACTTGGATAAAGAATGAAACTAAGAATGTAATTTCTTGACATCTTTTTCATACAACTCTTAAAGACATTATTTGTGCACATCTTAATGGACATGATATCACCAGCAAACTTCAGGATTATCTCCAAAATATATTTTCTGAGCAGCAGCATCAGCCTCGACAACCAAGACATCCCAGCCTTGAAGTCTGCCTTCATATAGGCAATTGAGGAAGAGAGCTTATGCAGAATGCAAGCCTTATATAAGAAACACGGGATGTGTGCAAAGACTATACTAGATGGGGCATCTCCACCTCACTCCTAAGATCAGCACAAAGATTTTGTGGAGTTTGGAGTACTGTCTTCTCTCACTCCACCACCACATTTATCTGATCAAGACCAGCCTTGTGTGATTGGATCTGTCCCTGAATCAGCCATTTATTCTCCCATATAGCATGAAGAAATATCAGCTTTACCTCCTAGTAATTCAGCTTCTGGAAGGCCGTAATGGCTTTCCAGTGTCTCATTTAAGGAAAGTGCCCATTCAGATCCTTCAAGATCATCTGAACATTTTCCTATCAACTAAAGTTATTCCATCTTATATATGGAACTCAAGAACTATATTTATCCCAAAGAAGGATACCGCTAGTAGTGCTGCAGATTACAGGCCTATTACAGTTTCTCCTGTTCTTCAACTTTATCAAAGTGTTAGTCAAGAGACTGCAAAAGCATATCCAACATGATGTTCAGCAGAGAGCCTTTGTCCCTTCAGATAACTATGCTGAGAACATTTATATTCTTTCCACTCTCCTTTCCGATTCCTGCTGACATGTTAAGACTTTGTTTATGGCTTCCCTGGATCTTCAGAAAGCCTTTGATAGTGTTTCTCTTCCTGCTATTTTAAGAGCACTATCTATTGCAGGCTGTCTAGATTCCTTTTCTTTTATGTTTTAGAGTTATACTCTAATAATTCTGTAACTATTAATATTGGGGCCTATGCGACTTCTATTCCCACAGCTCAGAGGTGTTTGCCAAGGTAACCCACTATCCCTCAACTGCATCATTGATGAGTTTCTTCATTCTCCACCTAACCATATCGGTTATTCTCTTGATGCTTCTTTTAATGCTATGGCCTCTGCAGGAACTATTTGACTGGGCAGTTGACTTCTTTCATGTCAGAGGTCTTACCATAAATGTACAGAAGTCCTGCTCATTAGCACTTGTCCCTTCAGAGCGTGACAAGAAGCTAAAGGTCAAAACTTTTGAATTTTTCCTGCACAATAGGCCATTGCATTGCCTCCATCCTGGAGGAATGGAGATACCTTGGTATCTTCTTTACACCAAAGGACGGTATTCTTTTTAGAAAATGCTTTGTCATCTTTAAGAAAAGTTCCTCTCAAACTCCAAAGGCTTTTCCTCCTTTCAAATTATTTGCTCCCCAGGTACTATCAAAATTTGATATTCAGGTGTACCTCAGTACCGTCCAGTATGCATAGGGCTATTAGCTCTGCCATGAGTTCATGGCTTAGGCTTCCTTTAGATACTCGTGTTGCCTATTTTCATGCCATGGTGAAGGACAGCAGACTTGGTATCTCTTCCCTCCATTATAATAAAATTAAGAAATTAGAAATATCCACTTTTCAAATTGGCAGAGATGGATTTCATTGTCCTGTTATCCAGAAGGACCTTCGGCATACTATAGGGTGGACCAAGTATCAAGGTCAACTGACAGAGACTGCATTGGCAAAGCATAAGAAATGGGCTACTTAGCTATATAGCTCTGTCGATGATGCATCACTTTAGAGATCTAATCTAGTGCCTCACCAGCATCGATGGGTATGGAAACTCCTATCTGGTTATGAATTTAATGACTTAATCAGGGCTAGGATCAATGCTCTGCCCATGAGGGCCAGCACAACCTGCAGCAGCAAATGTGACAAAAGTTGTAGGGCAGGCTGCCGCTACAGTGAAACCCTCTCTCATATTGCCCAATATTGGTTTCAAACTCATGGTATTCGGGTGAAGGGGCATGATACCGTGGTCGCCATATTAAATAACCAGCTGAAAAACAAAGGTTGGGAGTCTGTGGTTGAAGTATACTATAGGACTACAGCTGGTATTAGAAAACTCGATTTAACTGCAAAGAAGGATGAAAGAGTTTGGGTTATTGATGCACAGATAGTGGGTACTGAGCACCCACTTGATGTCAGTCATAGGAATAATGTCTTATATTATAGGTAAAATAGATCTTATTCAACAAACTGAAGAGGAGTTTATGGCAGCTCCTCATTTCACTAGTGCTACCATCTCCCTTTGTGGTGTATGGTGCAATGAGTTATAAAGACTTGACTTCTATAGGCATTATTTTGGCAGACATTAAAATCTTGTTGCTTAGAGCTTTGCAGGGCACACTGGTGGCTTGGCATCATCATCACCAACAAATGACTTCTAGAATACCTCATACCGGCGTAGGATAAATCAATGTATTTTGGTTTGGCCTTTCTGGCCTACTAGGGCAAAGGCATTGGCTTTTGCTCTGGTAGACCACAGTATGCAGCACTTCATTTCAGTGTGAAGATTTTTAAAATAAAAATAAATATAGATCAGTTAATATTTTAAATAACTTTCTATTAATTTTATCAAAGGCTTTTTCATAGTCAATGAAGGCCATGTGTATTTCTTTTTTGAAATTCTCTTTGCTTTTTAATTAATATTTTTAGAGTGAAAATCAAGTCTAAACAAGATTGGCCTTTCCAGAATCCATTCTGTTCTTCTAGTTTCACCCTCTACAATACTGTTTAGTTTCTCAATTAATATTCTTGCACATATTTTGTGCCTACATTTAGCAGACTAATTCCCCTATAGTTATTGCAGTCATCTTTATTTTCTTTTTCACAAATTGGGATATACAGTACTTTTTTCCAAGAGTTCGGAGTTTTTCCAGAAATCAAGAACATGTTAAAGAATTTCGGAAGTCTTTCATTAAAATTTTCACCTTTATTTTTTGTATTCCATGTTTATATCATCTTCTCCAGGTGTTTTCCTATTTCTTATCTCATTTATTGTATTTTTTAGTTCTGACATATTTTCTGTTAGATCATTCTTTGTTGTATAAAAATTCACTTCTTTCTTATCATCGGTCCAGAGATTTTGAAAATAATCTCATTTTTCCAAATCATCTAGTATTTGTATTTTTACCTTTTCTTTTATTCATGTATTAGCTCAGTAGAAGTGGCATTTGCACTCTACAGCGCTTGACCACACGACGAAAAGCGTTCAAATCTAGTCACCGACTGGAGGAATTTTTTCTAAGCTTTTTCTCGACCGGTTCCAGAGTTAGTCGATCTTTGGCACGTGCTAGCGGATTTTTCCTCCTGGAAACTCTGGTTTTTCATCCCATAAACTCAAGAAAATCTGCCGTCGAACCCACACTATTTTCAGACATTAAATATATTGTTAGGGACCACCAGATGGTGGCACTTATTAGCCGCCTTCTTCACTGCGTGCCAATTAATTTGCGATAGCCTTGGGTCAGCTATCTCTGATTGGCTACGTTTTCTGTTGCTGCTTTTGACAGGATTTGTTTCAGATTTTTTCAATTACTCTTCTGTCATTTGATTTATGCATGGTTTCCGTTTTCAAATCAGTGCAGTTCTGATACTGTTGCCTAGTATGGGGAATCATACCAGGCAACAGTATCAGAATAAAGTATGGGGAATCATACTTGTGGTCCCGAAATAGTGCCAGTCCTTTAGAAACTAGTATTTAAAATAGTGGTTACAGACAATCATAAAGTTGGGATCATTTTAAGGCCCTACAGAATTCAACAATGAAAGAGGAATTGATGTTTAGGTTCTAGAATACTGATCTTTGAGAATTTAATCCAGAGGAGCAACGTATTTTTTCAGATGAGCAAAAAATTTCAATCTTAGAAAATGATGCTCTGTCTAAACAACCACACTGTTGTGTGTGTGTGGGGGGGGGGGGGGAATCATCATACTTGTGGTCCCAAAATAGTGCCAGAGGTAAATAAATTATTTATCAATGATTGTTTATATGATGAAGCATTTATGAATAAGGTTGCTGCTGTGATGTTATTTTTTATTTGGATAATTTTGAAATATATAATAACAAATTTCCAAAAAGGAAGGAAATCCACAGTATAACTTGATAGCACCTTTAAACATCATCAATACATGACTCCAACACCTGCTGGTGTGTGTGTGTGATATAGTTTCCATTATAATACGAATTAATGACTGAAGTCATATAAAATTGTTTATTTGTAGAATTTCTGGCTGTTTCATAGCCATTTTCAATACATTACAGGAAGATAAATGCAGGTTCCACTATTTTTGCATCTCATTCTATCCACTACCAAGAGGCTTGACTTGAAATCTCACACCATTATTTCATATAATCTATTGTTTCCTTTTACACAATCTATTTTAAAATCAAAAGTTAGATCTTTCTGCTGTCATCCATCCTACAAATACGTCCAAAAATGTTTAGTTTTCTTCTAATTATTTATTTATTAGATTCTCTTTTAAATTTCCTTTCGTATATAATTATTCATTCCTACCTTTTGTATCCATCCAATATCTGATGTACCTGTAACCTTATATAGGTGAAACGGGTTGCACAAATCCAATACGAAAAGAGGAACACAAGTGAAATTGAATTCCACAACTGGGAAAGCAGGTCTTTCTGTTAATGCCTTTGATATAATCCACATAATATCCCTTTCCAATCATTTCTATAGAACTTATTGAAATGGATCTGATCATTACATTGTAAAGAAAGCTGAAATGAATGCAAATTTAAAGAAGCCTGTAAAATGTTAATCAACAGCCCTAATTTCAGAGTAATGATGGCTTAAAAATTTCAAGAATATAGTCGTCATTTGACCCAAACAACATTTGTTTCACAAGGCAATTAATTCTTAAGTAATAAAACTCTAGATCTTCATTTAAAAAACTGGAATGAAGACTAAGCTGCCTCATCATCATCAGATTGATTTTAATGTACTCTTTCCTCCATTCCCAAGCTTTCTCAATAGCCTCCAAAATATTTTACAATCTTCCTGATCTCCATCTTCTATATTCTTACCAAAAGTCTTCCTAATGACTACTGCTGCTGAACTACTTCTACACACAGTTTCTGGACAGGATATAATCATCAAATTCCATTTACCCTCAAGGGGTTTACAGGATATGATAGAACTACATGAAAAATTTACATCATTACTAACTACCTATCTACAATTTTCCTCCAAAACAATCAATTACCTGTCAAGGCTCCAACATTGTCAGATCTTATATTTCTATCTTCTAAGGCACTTTTTACCATGTCAATCCACCTATATCTTGGTCTCCCTCTGGGTCTTTTTACTGCCAACCTGACAGAGAACACTTGTTTTGCTAATCTTTCCTCTCCCCCTTCTATTTAAGTGACCATACCACCTGAGATTAGCTCTGCTAACACATTCCTGGATGCTAACAATATTAAGTTCTTCCTAATATCCTCGTTTTTAATATGATATTGCCATTGATGCCATCTGTTCATGCCCCTAATCTTTCTCAGACTCTCATTTCTGCAGTCTCTAGTCTTTGGTCAAGTATTTTATTTCTAACCCAGCTCTCAGATCTATAATTTAAAAATGGAAGTGTATAATACCAGCCATAATCTCACCAAAAGCTTAACAGAAGCTTCTGAGGGTGAAGGTCTTGTTTTGGCTGAGGTTTAGCCTATTCTGCTGAATGAACCCACTGCCTTCAGTCCTTAACATTCTTGTCAAGTACAGTGGTATCTAACTAATCTGAACCGCTTTAGTCTGAACCCTCCAGTAATCCGAACTGTGGTTTGAAAGAAAAAAAAGTTTTATTTATTACGTATTTATTATTTTGTGTACTATTATTTTTATTTAATAATTATTATTTTAACTATTATTATTATAATACAGTATAACTACATGATACACAAAACTAGGAAATTCAAAACATGCATAATTTGGTTAAAAATGGAAATCCAAATGTTGAAATTTCACAAACAGATATTACAAAATAGATTACAGGTAGAACCGAAAGCGAATTTGAAATCAAATCAGATGCTGAAATTATAAATATGATGCTACAGAATGAATTAGAAGATGATGACGACAAGAAAAAAAAAAGTAAAACACGAAGAGGCTGTTGACAGTTTTAACATGTGTATAGAATGGGCTAAGCAGAATGATGTGCCATTCAACAAAATTTTATTGCTAATGCAGCTCTGAGAAGAAGCATTCGAAAAAAGTTTAGCTTCCAAGAAGCAAAAGAAAATCAGTGACTTTTTTTTACAAAGAAATTAAAAAAACTTTTTTTTGTATTATTTTGCGAAGCTTTTTTTTGTGTTGTGTACAAGAAAGTGATTTTTTTACGCAAATTAAGTTATGTACTGAACTATGCAATTTTATTAAATTAGAATCCTCAACAATACATACAAACTAAATTTTTACTAAAATAAACTTGTGCACTGTATTATTTTTTAAGTTTTACATTACAGTATAGTAGCTTTTTTTTTCCTATCAGTTACTTCATTTATTTATGGAATTAAATTGATGTATCATTAGAATCTGATTATTTTTGTCTTAAATGCTAGTTATTGTTCTCTCTTGGGGGAAAATTCTCTAATCCAAATGAGCACGGTTTTTATAAGTTTGGATTAGCGAGATACCACTGTATTCACTTTTCATCACTGGTGACTACACGACTCAAAAACAGAGACTGAACCTCTCAAGAATGTAGAACAGTACAGATGTCGACGTGCTCTGTTCAAATGCTCATCATCAGTTCGGGAGAAACCCACTTGTCAAGCTTAGACACTATTCCAAGTTCTTGCAAATGGCAATGGAAGGTCGATGACAATGAATTAAGATCTTTTGCTAAATCTTCAACAGGTGCATTGCAGCTTCCAGCATATTATTGGGAGAGATAGGGCACCTAGAGTGAGGGGAGTCTTTCAAGCTAAAGTCATCCCCTTGTCGAAATTTCTGGAACTATCACTGGCACTTTTGCAGATATAAAACATTATCGTTATACACTTCCTGCACATTTTTTTTTTTTTTTTTTTTTTTTTTTACAGTGTTAGCAGCACCATTGCCTTTTTTTGAATTCAGAAAGTATGATATGCCTAATGTGCTCTTCAGTGACCTCCATAGTAATAAAGGGTTATTTAAACAATAACTTATGTAACATTACTTTTGGGATGACCTGATACAACTAAGAGATCATGGGTTCAAATCCCTCCATGGACATGGATGATTGATTGTTTTTAGGTAGGAGATGAATTTCATCACCTGGTGTGAGACCACCGCCTCACTTATTGGAAGCCTGAAGAGGCCCGAAAAAGTTCCATGTTTGGTCTCTAGAGCAAGGTTCTCGGACTATCTGAAAAAATAAAATAAATATATATGAGTTGCACTGCATATCCATTTAGGTTGGGTGTGTTCAGTGGCAAGCTATGGAAATTTTAACAAAGGGCTCGCATCGTCAGCAAAAAAAAGCCGTATTTCACACAAATACTTTTATTAATACAGCTTGTGTACTCCTTAATCAAACAGTATGAGGGGACAATCAATCTGTAAAGGCTATCATTTTTAAACAAATATTTCATGATCTAAACATAAAATTTTTGCACACAATCATCTGTGTTAATTTATCTTACATAAGAAAAACATTTTTATCTATCAAAATATAATAAGAATAAAATCTTTTATAATCGCACATATGCAATAGCCGCAATTTTTATAAACAAAATAAATTTGTTTGTTCGAGATAAGTTTTTATGACAAACAATCTATAAATAATAAATACATATTATCTAAACACAATGATATTGAAATATGTTATATTTCTCTTTTGTTTTTATACTTCATGTGATAATCAATGGTACCAATCAAGGGACATTATTTTATAGTCATGTTTATTTATATGTGATTACCAAAAGTGAATTCTTATTTGTAAAATGGTAGTAACAGTAACTATAATATTTTATTTAATAAAATCACTTTGTTAGGTAACCGTATGAGTTTGTTGCTTTATATATTTCAAAAAATTATGTTTTTTTTTTGAAAAAATAAAAAAGTTAACAAGAAGAACAAGGGGACTTGCAAATTTGAGAAAAATTTAACAAAGGGCTCAGGCGAGCCCTTTATAGCTCACCACTGGGTGTGCTGTTGTGTGGCTTATGCAACTTAGCTAAAAATGCACGTCAATATGACCGTATGATTGCATTTTTATTAATGTATGAAAGTTTTAAGAGTGCATAGTGCATCAGCACTCATCTTAATTGGTCCAATGCAATTAATTGTAGGAAAAATTTGAATACTTCATTACCAATTAATATAGTTTTAAATATGGAAAGCATAAAGGTCAAACGAACAATAGCTATGCTTCACATGCACCATTTATGTGAGAAGCACAAAGGGTTTATACTTTATGCTTTGTGATGAGATTATCATTGGCAAATACTACAGTGAGACAGATAATTTGAATTTCCACACGATTTTTAAATACAGCCATATAATCCTCACAGAAATCAGAAAAAAATCACTTGGGAAATTATTTTTCTGGATCGATCAAAAGAAAGGCTGAAATAACTAATTTTACTTATTTATACATAAGTTCCAATCTCCTTTGACTATAATCAAATCATACAATTCATGAAAGCTAACAGAAAATGGGACATTCAGTAGATCGTCAACACTGTTTCTAATTGTAAATTATTATTACACCTCCATGGAGTCCAAAGACTCATCGAGGGAGGGCACCAGCTCTATATTTCTGTCTCTTCCACTCAAATCCACCAGTTGACCGCAACTACATCAATGCCATCTACCACCACTAGTTTTTCCAGACAATCACAAACATCCATGCTCACGGTGGGATTAGAACCTGCAGCCTTTGGCTGTAGAGTGGATACACTAACCACTCAGCCAGCCAAAAAAGTTATAAATTATTTATAGAAAATTACTTGTCTATATCAGTGTTCTAAACATGTCAGTTCGCACTTCGGGACAGAGTGTGTGTGTGTGTGTGTGTAGACAGCATTTTTGCAATCTGGCCACATGGTTGGATGGTCGGAAAATTGAGAGGATTAGGATCTTGAGTTTTGAATTAGTGGATCAGAATTGATTAGAGTGGTGAATTAGATTACTATTGAATAGTTAAGATGAAATGATATATAGAGGTAAATGTTCTATGCTGTATATAATGGTTGGGACTTCTGATTGATATATTTAGAGGTAAGCTTTCTTCCATTTGTCTATTTTTGTGATTACACATTGCTTAGCTGGTAGACTCTTGCATGAGTCCGAGGGATTTGTCAATAGACCACCCTCCTAGATTGTCAGGAATAAGACATCGGAATCATCCCTCATTGTACACAAGGATGGAAAATGTAAAAGATATCAAGGACGCCATTCAACAGTTAAACAAAGCTATATCACTTGACATTCTCAAATTAATTCTAAAGAAATTTGAAACGGATTATCCTGGTTGCTTGAATCTCTTCACTCAAGTAAATGACACAGAAGATGATGATTTGGACATCGAAGAGTATATTACACCTGCTCCACCTACAAAGACTCCCCAACAGTTCGATTGTTCACAGGAGGAACAATCTAATAAAAGATGCAGAACATCAGAAGGTGGAATGGAAGATGATGTAACAACTCACCAAAATCAGATCACCCAAGATAGAAAAGAAAAGGTCCTCCAGTTATCCTTCGAGATAAAGATAAATGGACCTCAGTCTCAAGATCCATAGGAGAACAAAATATCAATTTCTCCTGGGCAAGAAATACTGAAGAGGGTGTCAAGATTCACCCTACCACTGTCACATATTATCGCATGATGATGAAAATGCAGGACAACTCTAAATTGCCCTTCCACACCTTTGTGCTAGCAAGCGAGAAGAACTTAAAAGTAGTTCTAAGAGGAGTGGCTGAGGGCATCACAACTGATGAGATCACAGCTGACCTCATCAATCAAGGATTGACCCCAAAGTCAGTAGAATGTTGAGGTCAGATAAAACACCAATGCCACTGGTGTTGGTCGAAATCTCCAACACACAAAAAAGAATCTCTGAAGTTACCGACATTTGTAAGCTTAAAATTACAACCAAACCTCTAAGGAAGAAGGCATCGGCAGGGCAGTGCCACAAATGCCAGAGGTTTGGGCATGCCCAAAAACTGTGCAGAACTGCCTACAGATGCCTAAAATGTGGTGAGGGTCACCAAACTAACTCCTGCACCAAGCCCAAATCCACACCTGCCTGCTGTGCCAATTGTAGAGGACCACATCCCTCTAATTACAAGGGATGCCTTTTCCATCCAAAAAACCGTGGATCAACAAGAACGAACCACGCTCCTCCAAGCAATGACACAAACAACGAAACAGGTCGCCCTCCAGATCATAATACCTCACATTCGGCAACACAGGAAGGCACTCGACCTTCATCCATGTCCAAATCATATGCAAAAGCAGTAAAAACCCAGACTCCATCGCAAGAGCGAACAAGCTCTAATCTCACATCAGCTTTAACCTCGTCACTTGCAACAATGCTGCATGAATTCAGCAAAGCAAGCACCTAACCATCTTCGAAAAAGAGATTCTATCTAGAAACCCAATCCATATTAACAGCTCTCTATAATGTTTAAAAAATTTAAACCAAATTCTCTTATGATAACAGCATGGAATGCCAATGGCTTAACAAATAAAATTCTCGAGCTGCAAGAATTCACAAAAAGATACAATCCAGACATAATCTTGATCAGTGAATCCCACCTCAGACCATCAAACAACCCAAAACTAAGAGGTCATATTTTATATAGGACAGACAGACTTAATTCTAATGGAAGCGGCATAGCTATTTTTATTAAAAACTATTTAAGCCACAACTTGCTGACCAACCCACAAACACCTCCACACCTTGAGGTGACAGGTGTGGAGGTGCACACTAATAACGCAGGCAAACTCAAAATCTATGCAGCGTACAATCCTCCCAGCATTCCACTACTGACAGCAGACTCAGACTTCACCCTCGGCTCCACGGATTCCATAATTATAGCAGGAGACCTCAACTCCAAACATACGGCCTGGTTCAGTTCGTCAATCAATTCCAAAGGCCGTACCTTATTCAACTACACGTTACTCAACTCATCAATAGTAGCTGGACCCACTGAGCCCACCCACTACAGCCCATAAGGAAGTTCTGATGTATTAGACATGGTTATCCTCAGAAACAAATATCAATACCAGCTGGAGACAGAAGGGCTTAACTCAGATCATAATCCCATCCTGCTCAGGTTAGGACTTCAAGATCAGCTCTCCCCATCATTCTTTACCATGGGACAAGCTCTCTAAGGTTCTCCCAGTCCACATCGGTCCACCCCCCCCCTCCCGTCATTCGTAAAAAAGAAGAAATAGACCAAGCTGTAAGCAATTTAACTAGGCAAATCAACACAGCAATAGCATTAATCACTCAAACCACTGTCTTCCACGCTTCCAACTGGATCCCAGAAGAGATAATGGACCTGATTAGGGCCAAAAATAAAGCCAGAAAGCGATATCACAACACCAGAGCCCCGCAGGATAAAACAACCTGAACAGACAGGTTCGAGAAGCCCTCCAGATGTACAGGAATTCAAAATGGGAATCCAAACTCAGGGAAATCAACCCAGAAGATAACTCCATGTGGAAGTTTGTAAAATATCTTCATACCAAAAGACAACCACTTCCCCCTTTGAAGACCAATCTTGGAATTGCACACTCAGATGAAGAAAAAGTAGAAGCTCTAATTGACAATCAGGAAAATCAATGCAGCCCATCTTACGTAAACTTAAATAACAATCTTATTTACAATGTTCATCGTAAAGTTAGAAATGCACTAAGACAGCCTAAGGATGATTCAGAAACCATCACCCCCACATCTCCAACAGAAATAGTAAATATTATTTCCCATCTGAAGAATAAAAAGGCCCATGGCCCTGACAGCATTACCAATAGAATAATAAAGCTACTCCCATGGAAAGCCATAATTCATCTAGTTAATATTACCCCACAGATTGGAAAATCTCTGACATTATACCTCTGAAAAAGCCTGGTAATAGCCCACAACTTCCCCAAAGCTACAGGCCCATCAGTCTTCTTTCCTGTCTTGGCAAAGTAATAGAAAAGGTCATCCTATCAAGACTACAATCAGCAGTGGACAAAAAGAAAATAATCCCAAATGAGCAATTTGGGTTTTGCAAAGCTCACAACACGGTGTAACAAATTCACTGACTAACAGAACATATCACTCATGGTTTTAACTGGCACCTTCACACTGCTGCTGTGTTTTTGGATGTTGCCAAGGCCTTTGATAAGGTCTGGCATCAAGGCCTTATCTTAAAACTAATTGAAAACAATATCCCAATTAAACTAGTGAAACTCATATATTCATATATTAATGAAAGATACATGCAAGTAAAACTCAATGGAATTGTGTCATCAAGATGCAAAATCCTAGAAGGGAGTACCTCAGGGTTCTCTTCTGGCCCCAATACTTTTCACAACTTACATGGCAGATATTTCTCTCAATTCAAGAACTACTATGGCCCTTTATGCCGATGACACCGCTATTCTAGCTAGATCGCTCAGCCCTTGCCTAGCAATCACTAGACTCCAAGGAAGTATAAATGAGCTAGCAAACTGGCTCACCAATTGAAGGATTCAAATGAACCCCCTCAAAAGCTCAGCCATGTTGTTTTCAAGAAGAAAGGTTTGCAACAAAGAAGACATCCTGCTCTCTGGTCATAAGATCCCATGGCAATCAGAGACCAAATATCTTGGGGTATTAATGGATAAGAAACTCCTTTTTAACAAGCACATCAATCTCATTGGCTCCAAATCTTCCAAAGTAATAGCACAGCTCTACCCATTGATCAACCGCAAGAGCAAATTGAACCTACATAATAAATTGCTTCTTTCCCGGATGGTAATACGTCCCATCATTACCTATGCCTCACCAGCATGGAGTCACACTTCAAGTTCAAACATTTCGAAATTGCAGAGAATCCAAAACAAATGCCTTAGGATGATCCTGGATGCACCATGGTTCATCAGAAATTCACAGATTCACCGAGAAACCAGCATTTCCTCCTTTCTTCGGAATCTTGCAGAAAAATTCTTCATGAAGTCAAGTTCACATTCAAACCCACTAATCGTACAAGCTGTCAATTACAATGAGACTGATTACTACAAACACAAAAGACCGAAGGTTATTCTTCTCTCAACTGATCATAGCTAACACAACTGCCCTCAGAAGGTGAGCTAACTGCTCACAAACCTCCCATTCCCAAATAACTCTCATTACAGATAAAGAGGAATATGAAAAGCACTAGTGCTTCACCCATCCTGTCAGTAATGTTAATGCTAGTTTGCACTTTATGCATGCAAAACAGATGAAACCCAGAATACAAAAACAGCAACTCATGACAAACGACAGCATTCAATTGGATTGGTTGACACAATAACCAATCACAGCTACTGATTTCTGGAGGCTATTGCCTCAGTGCACACCCTGCCTCACCTTTTGGGTTTAAAACCACTGGAACACTAAGAATTTGACCCACTGCACCATCTAGTTAAAGGGCTCAAAAGGTGTCCATATTTGTGTAGGCATACTCGGGCTATTAATGCGAATGCAATGTTCATGCGAATAGTGTCCTCTTCGTGAAACATTAGTATATTGTGTTTAATTTTAGGAATCACATGAAGCCAGGAAACAAAGGAGGGGGGGGGGGTCTTTAATAGAAATAAATGGGTTCTCCAAAAGATGTGCCAAGGCTGTACAAATGAAAAACCAAACATACCATAACAGACTCAAATCAAGAACTCAATCCTCCTTTAGAGCTTATACTGAAGCCCAAAATAGTTGCAAAAAACAATCAATGCTTCCAAAACAGAGTTCGAAAGAGCAAAAAGCAGGAAACTAGCAGCCTGTCCAAACGACAGCTGAGCTTTTTGGTCTCTCGCCAAAGCAATTGGCGATAACTTCTGCCCAACATTATTCCCACGCCTACTGTATCCAGATGGCTCTATTGCATCATCACAACAGAAAAAAAAGCCAATCTTCAGGTTTCACACTTTGCTTCCAATGAATGCATAACTGACAATGGTAAATGCCCCCCAACCATTCCAGATGCCAAAAACATGCCTACAATACCACTATATCCTTTTTCCAGAAGAGATCAGGAAAAAACTTTCAGGACAATTGGAGGAAATGCCATCATAGCCCTGATGGCATTTCCTCCATTTGTCCTGAAAGTTTGTGCACCAGAACTGACTCCTGTCCTATGTTGCCTGCATATACTCTCTTACTCCACTGGTATATATACCACAACCTGGAAATTAGCCCATATTCAACAAATTCCCAAGAAGGGCAGCAAGTCACTTCCGTCCAACTAACACCCTATCTTGCTCACCTCAGTCCTGTCTAAAGTAATTGAAAAAATCATCAATTCCCAACTTCTAGACTACCTTGAAGGCACCCACCTAATAAATAACCACAAGTATGGATTCCGTCACTGCCGATCAACAGGAGATCTGCTCACATACATCACCAATCTCTGGACAAATGCCATGGAGAAGATTTGCAAATCTCGAGTGGTTGCACTTGATATCTCCAAAGCTACTGACTGGGTTTGGCACAAAGGCTTACTAAGCAAACCACCATCATTTGGTCTGTCTCACTCAGGACATCTGTAGTTGGATTGCCAGCTTTCTGTCTGGATGAACATTGTGTGTGATGGTTATCCTCTCACCATTCAACTAATGTCGGGGTTACACAAGGTTCTGCTCTCAACAAGCCTCTTCCTGCTATATATCAATGACCTACTTCAATCCTCAATTCTGACCTCCAAGCCATCGTCCAATGGGGGTTCAGATAATCTCATCAATTCAATGCTAATAAAACCTAGTGCTGTCTTATTTATCATAAAAAGAACCATTGATTCCAAGTTATTTTTTGATGATAGCCAGATAATTTGAGATTTCTCTTCTCAGAATTACCCTGACATCAAATCTCCTCCTGGAATAAACACATTACAACCATTGCATCCTCAGCTTCAAAAAAACTAGGATTTCTCTTTCGCTCAAGATGTTCTTCACTCCTAAACAGTTGTTAACATTACGTAAATCGCAAATCTACCCATCTATTGAATACTACTCCTCTTACATATGGGGTGAGGCCCTAAAAGCTCCCTCAAAATCTCGACTCAATACAGAGGAGAGCATTTAGAATTATTAATGGCCCATCTCGTGGGCCATTAATATTTACAGGTTAGCACAAGAATAATGTTTAATTTGCCAAATATTTTGGTCTGAATATTACAGTCCATCTTCAGTGACTACATAGGAATAGTTTTAAAAAACAAAGTGGAATACGAACAATTGATCATTCATACATAAAACGTGCCGCGTGATGTCATATCGCTAAGTATTAGAAGAGTAAACATTAAAAAAAAAAACATAATTAAAGATATTAATTCAGAAATTCAAATAATGATCTTAAATAATATTATACTGATTAAAAAAACATAAAATAAAATAAAAAAAACGTGTATATATTTCTAATCATTATGTCACAAGTATCGTTAAAAAATCAAAAAATCGGAGAAAGGGTATGCAAAATAAAATCTTTCAACTTTTGCAGTAGGGCATTTTACAGTATTAGGAATACCTCTATTTCATACAAAAATTCTGTAATTCAAATTAGAATTGAAATGGAGCTTGAAAATAATCACTGACTGGAGCTCATTCTGTCAAAAAGTTTGCTTTGAATGGGCTTGGAAACATTCAGGACAAGTAGGATGAAAAGTGGTAGAAATAAATAAATCATATTGTATAGATGTGGTTCCAGGGCATTAGATTTTTGGTGACACAGAATCAGGTAGATGTTTCCATTCTGTAGAAAACATTTCTGGCCTTTACAAGGTTACGTTTGGCCAATTTGCACAAAAAATCACGTATTCATAGCATTAACACTTTTTGAGCTGATATTTGGCTAATAGCTAAATATCAGCTCAAATATGGTCAATGGGGCATTATATCAAGCAATACTTAGTCTTTATTTGAGTTGTGAGTCAGCAGTTAGAATTGAAGGAAGTGGAGTTTAATGTTAAATCTGGTGTGAGACAAGGATGTACATCATCCTTTCCTTCATAATGGATCACATTATGAAGGAAAGTGGTATTAAACATGACAAAATTGGAGATGTTAATGTCAGCTCTTTGCTTTATGCGAACAATATTATACTTCTAAATAAATCTGTTATAAGTCTGCAAGATTCCGTGAAGTGTGCTGTGAACGGAGAACCTGTGGAAATAATAAAATTTGAGCTATTTAGGACGATTTTTAGTGAAGATGGTAAATATAGAAATAGACAACAGAATCAACAAAGCTGGTATGGTAGGAAGTCAATTGAATAAATTCATGGAATTTATTCAATTCATGAAATAAGAGAGAAATTAGTCAGAACACTAATTAGCTGTATACAAGACAGTGTTCAAACCAGTTTTAACTTATGGATTTGAGAGCTGGGTCAGAAGTAAAACACTTCACCAAAGATTAGAGACTGCAGATATGAGAGTCCTGAGAAAGATTAGAGGCATGAACAGATGGCATCAATGGAAATATCATATTAGGATATTAGGAAAGAACTTGCCATTGTTAGCATCCAGGAATGTGATAGCAGAGATAATCTCAGGTGGTATGGTCACTTAAATAGAATGGGCAAGGAAAGATTAGCAAAACAAGTGTTCTCTGCCAGGTTGACAGGAAAACAACCCAGAGGAAGACCAAGATATCAGTGGATTGATACTGTACAAAGTGCCTTATTAAATGGAAATACAAGATCTGATAATGTTGGAGTCTTGACAAGTAACAGACTGATTTGGAGGAAAATTGTAGATAAGAAGTTAGTAATGATGTAAATTTTTCATGAAGTACTATCATATCCTGTACACCCCTTGAGGGTACATGGCAAGAATTTGATGATGATGATAATTTTAGACCTTCAAAAAGCTTTTGACTCAATATAACAAGCATTATGGAAAATTTTAGATTATGGTATAGACAATAAAATCAATAGGATTATTAAATCTCTTTACTTCTCATCTGATATGAGAATTGAAATTAAAAATTACAGCTGTGAACCATTCCGGGCAGAACGGGGGGATAAGACAGGGATGCATCTTGCGCCCTCTTCTTTTTAATTGTTTTCTGGAATATGTCATAGATGAAGCTCTTCATGAATATGACACTGAATAGTACTTGGCAGACTAAGAATAAACAACTTACGTTGCAGACGATATCGATCTTCTGGCAGAAAGTGAAGAAGAATTACAAGAGATAACCAGCCACATTTTCGGAACATTAAAAATGTATGGATTATACATAAGCCTGCAAAAAACAAAAACAACGATAACCTCAAAATTAGACATTGAACCCTTAAAGATACAAATCGACAATAAACAAATTGAGAATGTAAACAAGTTCACTTATCTAGGAAGCACCATGAGTCAAGATGGTCGCTAAAAAACCAACATCATCATCATCAAATTCCTGCCATGTACCCTCAAGGGGTGTACAGGATATGACAGTACTACATGAAAAAATTACATCATTACTAACGTCCTATCTACAATTTTCCTCCACATCAGTCTGTTACTTGTCAAGACTCCAACATTATCAGATCTTATATTTCTACCATCTAAGGAACTTTGTAACGTATCAATCCACCTACATCTTGGTCTTCCTCTGGTTCTTTTTGCAGCCAACCTGGCAGAGAACGCTTGTTCTGCTAATCTTTCTTCGCCCATTCTTCGCACATTATTGGATGTTGACAATGTCAAGTTCTTTCCTAATATCCTCATTTTTAATATGATATTGCCATTGATGCCATCTGATCACGCCTATAATCTTTCTCAGAACTCTCATATCTGCAGTCTCTAGTCTTTGGTCAAGTGTTTTACTTCTGACCCAGCTCTCAGATCCATAAGTTAAAACTGGTTTGAACACTGTCTTGTATACAGCTAATTTAGTGTTCCGACTAATTTCTCTCTTATTCCATATGAATTTATTCAATTGACTTCCTACCATACCAGCTTTGCTGATTCTGTTGTCTATTTCTATATTTAATTTACCATCTTCACTAAAAATCGTGCCTAAGTAGCTGAAATGTTTCACTTGTTCCACAGGTTCTCCATTCACAACACAGTTGACATTTTCAATGATTCTGCCATTTTCATTGTCTTTGTCTTTTTATTGCTGACCTTCATACCATATCTATTACAACAGCTATTCAATTTAGTCAGAGAATCTTGCAGACTTGTAGCAGATTTATTTAGAAGTATATCATCATCAGCATAAAGCAAAGAGCTGACATTAACATCTCCAATTTTGATATCATGTTTAATACCACTTTCCTTCATAATGTGATCCATATAGATAATGAATAACTGAGGGGGTAATGTACATCCTTGTCTCACACCAGATTTAACATTAAACCATCTTCCTATACTT
This sequence comes from Typopeltis vanoorti, assembly GCF_054136105.1. Classification (NCBI taxonomy): domain Eukaryota; kingdom Metazoa; phylum Arthropoda; class Arachnida; order Uropygi; family Thelyphonidae; genus Typopeltis; species Typopeltis vanoorti. The sequence continues at coordinate 70,978,996 of NC_143569.1, read as the reverse complement.
CCTTCAATTCTAACTGCTGACTTACAACTCAAATAAAGATTAAGTATTGCTTGATATAATGCCCCATTGGCACCATATAACTGTAGCGTATTGAATAACTTCTCTCTTGGCACCTTGTCATATGCCTTTTCCAAATCGACTAAACTTAAATACAGATCTCTGTTATATTCCTATGCTTTCTCGACTATTTCTCGTAAAGTGAAGATTTGATCCTGACAGCTTCTATTTAGCCTGAATCCAGCTTGTTCTTCACCAAGCTTTTCTTCCACAATTCTTCTCAACCGTTTCTCAAGTATACTTGCATAGATCTTGCCAGGAACACTCAGTAGGGAAATACCTCTGTAATTCTCACATTCAGTTTTATTTCCCTTTTTATATATGGGTACTATGAGAGCTCTACTCCAATCATCAGGAATTCGTCCCTCTGTCCAGGCTTTCTGAACTATGCAGTGCAGCCACTGTAACTCTTATACCACCATACTTCAGCATTTCTGGTCGAATATCATCTACCCCCTGCTGCCTTTCCACATTTCAAGCCGTTTTTTTCTACTTCAAGTATGGATATGTATTCCTGACTGCATGCCTGGTCAACGTTTTTTACCACAGTGCTATCATCACTGCTTATTTCATTTAGCAGTTTTTCAAAGTAATTACTCCATATTTCAAGGATATCTTTTTCTCCTGTTTTCATGTCACCTTTATCATCTCTAACTCCTTTTACAGCACTCTTTCCTCCATTCCTAAGCTTCTTCAACAACCTCAAGAATATTCTGCCACCTTCTTGATATTTATTTTCTATATTCTTGCCAAAGTCCTCCCATGACTTTTGTTTAGCTAGTTTTACACAGTATTTAGCATTCTTGCATTTGTCTCTATATTCTCTAAGAGCACAAGCTGACTTATTTGACAGGAACTTTTGATATGCTTTCTTCTTTTCCTTCACTGCCTCTTTAACTTCCTGTGTCCACCAGGGAGTTCTGATTTTTTTAACCTTGCAGATAAAGTCACCACATGCCTCTCTGGAAGAATCGATCAATGTTTTTTTCAGAGTTTGCTACTGAATCTCCAAGGTTTGATTCCAGTTCTCAAACTCTTTCATTTTTTCTTCAATAATCTTTGTGTATTTTAGTCTACAGTTCACATCTGAGAGCTGCTCAACTTTTATTCGCTTTAAAATAGTGATCTAAAAAGACTAAATAGTGATCACTTTCAATTTCAAATCCTCTTTACACTCTGGTGTCCTACACCAGGGAGAAAACATCACTATCAACAATAACACAGTCAATGAGACTTTTCTTATTCCTTGCCTCTTCTCTCCACGTGAATTTGTGCACATTTTTATGTTGGAAATAACCAGTCCATGTCCTGAGCAGAAATCCAACAGATATTTGCCATTATTATTAGCTTTGCTCTTTTCTCCAAATTTTCCCAAAATATTTTTGTATGTCTCACAATCATTTCCTACTTCTGCTATTTAGATCCCTCAACAAGGACCAACTTTTTCTTTTTCATTATGTCAGTTGCTTTTTCTAAAGCCTCAAAAAATTCCTCCACTTCTACCTTAGTAGAACCTTCTGTGGGACCATAGGCACAAATAAGGCTCATTGTCCAGTTCTCCATTCTCATATTTGCCCACATTACTCTACTTGAGACTGCCTGCCATTCAAGAAGATTAGCCTCGTATTTTGTGTTGAATACTATGGCTACTCCTTCTTTTCCTTGATTGTCATTGCCTGAATATAACATTTTGTATTTATTGCTCAGAAAGATCTCACCAGTTTTGGTCTTTTTTGTTTTAGTCACCCCTATTATGTCGATCTGGTACTTATCTAATTCCTGAGCTAGCTCCATTTATTTCCCATTCAGGCTTCTTATGTTGATAGTACCGATCTTTAACTCTGGTGATATTGAGTTGGGGTTTGTTTTCAGATTTGTTCCCGTAGTTGACTTTTTGCTGTTCGCCCTGGTTCCCTGGCAAAAACAACGGGGGCCTTGTTTAACCGGACAACGCCCCAGCCAGCATGAAATTATGTTGTACCATCATTTTTTATTTTGTTTTAACCAATAAGAATACAATTTGGTCGGCTAAATCCCAAATTGCCAGCCCATTCTCATTCGTTCAGTATCCAAATAGATACCCAACAAGGTGCACCACGAGAAGGTGAGGATTGGACATTAGGTCAGAAGCCCTGGTCGGTTCTCCGCATTTCTTTAAAGGCTATGTGGAGGTCTCCTCTCAGTTATACAGCTTTGATCCTTAAGCACTCCTCAAAACCGACATTAAATACCAAATTGCTAAGGCAATTGTGGCCCTACAAAAGTTAAAACCATTGTGGAGAGATAACAGAATAGCAATCACAACCAAACTAAGACTAATTGACACTTTGGTGAATGCTATCCTCTCGTATGGTTGTGAAGCCTGGACTTTACTGAGGGAAGATGAGAGAAGACTCATGTCTTTTGAAATGAAAACTTACAGAAGACTCTTGAGAATTCCCTATACTGCTCACGAAACCAATGAAAATGTTCGGAAACTGATTAATTTAATAGACGAGAAAAAAAGGGGAGATATTCTGACAGTCATCAGAAGAAGACTGATGAAATGGTTCGGACATGTGGAGAGGGCTAATGGCATTCCAAAACAAACACTAGAAGGAATCGTTCAGGGATCAAGGGATGGGGCTGACCTCAATTAAGATGGACAAATTCCCCCATTTCTCAACTGACATCAAGAACAAGAGACCGAGATGATTGGAAGAGGATAACAAAGAACATCATCTACCAGCCATGAATGACCCAACGATCCATTTATAAATGGAAAAGAAGAAGTTAAGTCATGTTGTTTATTCATCTATTATTATGTGATATTCTTTTCAGAATCATTTTTCATTATGGAACCAATACACACAAGAAAAATGGCAACCAAGACATCGATGTTGAACAATATCAACATGCAGAATCTAGTTCAATGTCACATGTTTTTAATGTATTGGGTGCCAAGAGTGAATAGTTTGTCACGAAAGAATGAAGTGATTGATAATAAAAATATAAGGTAGGACTGCCAAGGTATTGTGGAGAATGTAGCAGAAGCAATGAGTGATATTGCACAAAATATGCATAAGAGTTTGAAGGAAGTGTGCAATTTCTTTCCATCACGGAAAGAAATTGCATGCTTATGCAGACCCCTTTGCAGGACAAAATGTGAGCTTGAAAGAATGGAGAAATTATTGCCATGTGGTACAGAAGGATGGAGCATCAAAGAAAGAGCAAACGGAGAAATGCATAAAAGTGCGAGAGTGGGAGAAAAGGTGCACTTAAGAAAGTAACAAAAGCATGTTTTCCAGGTGCAATGATAAAGGATGGACGTAAGTATGCAGAAGAATGGAGCGAACAAGTTGATTATATTGGCTGGCACAAATTATTTGAAAGGTGAGAAATATGCAATGAGAGAAGATATGAAAGAGTTGTTAGTGAAAGCGAAAATAAATGGTGAGAAAATAAAGATTGTGAGTCTGCTGCCTCAGTATGATACTACAGAACTGAGAGGGGCCATGACTGCCAATACCAATGAGAAGGTTGTGCAGGAGGAATGGTGCACAGTTTATCGATGTATGGAGTGAATTTGATGGATGAAAGGACTTATATATGGCTGGTGGACTACATTTAAATGGTTTCAGAGTTAGATATTTAGAGAAGGCATTGTTCAGAGAGTGGGAGTGCAAAACCAGGGAAACTAGAGATATAGGGAGGATGAAATCAAGCATATGTCTGGCCACCCATGATAAATGAGCTTGGGTACAATAATGATTATGCAATGCAGAACGGGATTTCACAAGTCTCCAATTTAAACAGATTGGTAATGACATTACACAAGGATAACTATGGGTATTAAAGGGATGCTGAAATGCATGTACACGTATGCAAGCAGGGATAAAATGTAAAGACTATTGTATTTTCATTGAGAATAGAAGGAACAGGACCAGAAGTGGGGTATTGCTGATAGCTGCAGAATTACAACCAATAAAATTACAATTTAAAGAGGATATTAGGTCTAAGGGAGATGGTTCATTTGAGGCTGTCTGGTGTGAGAGGCAAATAGGACAAAATACGTTGTTGGGTCCACAGGAAGATTTACATGCCATATATCAGCAGATTAGCACAATGAGTATAAGTTGAACAATTATTATGGGAGACATCAACTGGAGAGAGGAAAGGGGAATGGCAAGATGGAAGTGGGATTTATACAGTTGCTCAAGGATAATTACATGAAACAACATGTTATAGAGGTGACAAGGGATTTGAGGGTGCTGGATCTGATAACAGCATCAGAAGATGCATCAATAACCAAGCTAGACACTCTGCCTCCAATTGGGGAGTGACCATGCAGACTTGTTCTGGTAAGTTGCAAAACATGTGAAGTTCTCTGTCAAGAAGGGGTTTATGCTCACTTACAAGGCTAGTAATTATGAGAGACTCAGGGAGTCATCTTGGAACAACCATGGCATCAGAAGCAACAAGAAAAGAATGTCAATAGTGCATGGCAAATGATCAGAAATTGCATGAGAGTAGCAGTATCAGACTGCATACCCAGAACTTGGTTTATCAGAAGGATAAACCAAGTTGGAATTAAGTGGATGAGTAGGGATATAAAGTTAGAACCGCATATAAAAAAAAATATTGTGGAGGAAATAAAGAAAAAAGTGATCAGCATACTCATGAGCAGTACAAAGTGCAAGCAAGGGTGACTAATATGGTAAGGAAGAACAAACCAGACTAATTCTCCATCTGATTTGTTCTTCCTTTAGCCAAACAGGCCAAAGTAAACCCAAAAGAGTTTTTTCATTATGCCATTATATGAATACCAGGATATGTTAATTATTATTTTTTCATTAAGTAAAATTACTATTATAGAATGACTTTAAACAATACTCATGGTAGGAAGGTGAAACTGAGTAATCAAATTGCAAAGGTTAGTCTCTTAAGTCAACTACTACTACCTCAAGAGACAACTTCTCAGTTGTCTCTTGAGGTAGAGCATATTAAAAAATATGAAAGTGAACACAGCAGTGGGACTGGATGACATATCAACCCATGTACTATTTGAGCGTGCAAGAGAACTGGCGTTGCCTCTGACAAAGTTGTTCAATCTAAGTCTCAGCTGTGGCAGAGTTCCAAGGGAGTGGAAAGAGAGGAATGGTGGCTCTGTATTGGAGCCACCATTCAAGGTGGCTCCAAGACAGAGTAGCAAACTACAGACTAGTTAATATATTGGGAGTGGTTATTAAAATATTGAAAAATTTGGCAAAATGTAAAATATAACAGTGGGTGGATAAGGATGCAATACTCTATAGTGGGCAGTATGACTTTGTAAAGGATAGGTCCTGTCTTAGTAACTTATTCACATTTTATAATAAATGTGACAGCAGAACTGGATAAATATAATTGCTAAACCATGATAATACTGCTTGATTTTGCAAAAGCATTTGACAGAATACCACATAGAAAACTATTACAAAAACTGGAGAGGATGGGAAGGGATATCTGAGTTTAGTAGTATGAATAGAGGGATGGCTGATGGAGAGACACCAGAGAGTAATATATGGTGGTGTGCAGTCTAAGAGAATGATGGCGACTAGTGGAGTACCTCAGAGTTCAATACTAGGGCCACTACTCTTTAATTTGTACATTAATGACACAGGGAAAGATTTAAGAGGGGGATATTCAGTTGTTTGCTGATGATGCAAAACTAGAGAGAGCAATAGTTGATAAAGTTAATGCAGATATCCTGCAGGATGATTTAAATAAATTGATACTATGGACAAACAATAATGATCATCAATTTAATGTTACAAAATGTAAGGTTAGGCACTTCAGGTTGAAAAAGTTGCATATGGTGCATTCATACTGATGGGATTATAAGAAATTGATGAGGCTAGGGACTTGGGGATAATGGTGAACAAACAGTTAAGTTCAGAGCATATTGCAAAAGTTGGTAAAATAGCTCAACGAATGAGTTAGATGTTGAAAAAACACCTTAAAAAGTAAAATAAAGAAGTTATTATCCCTCTGTATAAGACTATGATTCAGCCACATCTCGACTACTGCACACAGATTTGGTCACCTGGGTTTCTTGGTGACTAGGAGGTCGTTGGAATACTTCCTATGAGGATAGGTTAAAGGTTTGTGGGTTACAAAGTTCAGTTGATAGAAAAGAGGGGACATGATAGAAGCTTTTAAGGTATTAAATGGGTTTTATAAAATTGATACACGTGGTGAAAATTTTCAATATATGACATATAGTAAGAGAACCAGTGGCCATCGGTGGAAATTGTGTACGAGCGTGGTTAGTAACGATGTGCGAACCAGATTTTTTGTGTGGAGAGTGGCAAGTGGAATGGATTACCAGAATTGATTGCAAGTTCCCTGATGGTGAATGGATGCAAGGAGAGGTATGATAGGATTTGTGTGTATGATGGTTGATTTGGGTCTCCCATGATGAATCTCTGGACTGCATGGAGATGCTGTAAATAATAATAATAATAGTAATAATAATAAACCTCTGTTACCAGCATATGAAAAGTGAGGTTTCACTTCAGTTATGAACACCGGTGTTATTATGCAGCTGGAGCAAGTTAAAATAGAATTAGAGTGCTTATTATTATATGACACCTCCAGGTAGTCCAAAGACTCATCGAAGGAGGGCACCTACTCTACAACTCTCCATCTCCACCAATGCTATCTACTGTCCAGCACTAGTATTTTCACAGACAATCACAAACATCCATGCCCTTGGCAGGATTCAAAACCGTAGCCTTTTGTCTGGAGAGTGGATATGCTGACTGCTTGGCCAACCAGGCCACAAATAATAATAATCCATGATACTTGCCACGTATCCAAAGTTTGGGAGAGCATATATATTTGTATGTATGAGAGCATACGAATGAATGAAAGAAATCACAGACACATAGACAAGGAGGGATTCGAACCTACAGTCTTTTGGTTGGAGACTGGATACGCTAATCACTCGACTAACCAGGTGACTAATTTGGGGTACATTACAAGTTTTATGCGATATTTCTTTTATTTTACACTTTGTTCCTTTTAAATGAATAAAAAATGTGGAAGCATTGGAAAGAGTGATTAATTAGTAATTAGTCACTGATGGACAGAGGTTGAAAGAATGTGGATTGTTGAGTTTGCTAGATAGGAAATAAAGGGATGATATGATAGAGATGCTTCAGTTAGTGAGGGGATTACAAAAAGCACAGAAGGTGAGAAGGGAAGACCCACAGACCATCCCTGGAGGTTGTGTGTGTGGTGAAGGTGTAAGTAATAGAATTTTTACATGGAGAATTGCGAGTGAATGGAATACATTACCAGAATATGTTAATACAACGAGTGTTAAGGAATTTAAGATTCAGTATGATAAATATGTTGTCAGTTAAATGAACCTCCACAATGGCCAACTCCATAGAGGGTATAATAATAATAATAATAAATAGCATAAAATTCAGAAATTTTCTCTCAATTTTAGTGCAAACTCTGAATGTTAACACGTACTTGAAAATTATACAAGATGCCAAAAAAAGTACTATCGAAAACAGAATTACGTGGTAAATTATATACAGAGAAATATACATAGTCTATATTTAAATTGTAAGTCAGCAGTAACTGAAGGAGGTGCAGGAATGTAGTTGGATACAAAATCAAGGATCACATTATAAAGGAAAATAGCATCAAACCTGTTATCAAAATTGGAGGTACTTTAGCTCTTTATGTAGATGATTTCATACTCCTAAATAATTATGGTACAAGGCTTCAGGATTCTTTACCTAAACTGAATAACCTGCAACAAATTTGACATGAAAATCAGCAATAAAAAAGAAACTAAAAAAAAAAGGGTAACTTGTAAGACATTAACTACATTCTTAATTATGAACTTTTAGAATAAGGAAAATATTTCTATATTTAGGCATAATTTTATTAAGTGACACCTCTGATTCATCATGGGAGGGCACTCTGAACTACTTAATTCTTTGCATTAGGACACTAGCCATCATCTACAGCCCAATTATAATATCTTTGTCAGTTAATTGTGCATGTTCTTTGGCCAATTTGTCTTTTTAGCAAAGATAGCAAATTAAATCTTGAAAGAGATAATAGAATAAGCAAATGTAAGTTTCTGTGGTTAAGCAGTTCTTATAAGTAATTTTCAGTATTGAGACCACATATTAATTTAAAGAGTTTATTAAAAATAAACAAAAAACGCAAAAATTAAATTTTTTTAATTGTTTATTTTTAATAAACTCTTTTGATTAATATGTGATCTCAATACCAAAAATTCCCTACAGAATAGAATAGAATAAGCAAGTGCTTACATATATCAATAGTCAAGTGAATTCACATGCATGACAGAAATTGACCAAACAAATTAGTATTGTAAGAGTGCTTTATGCAAGTGTAGGATTAAGAATAAAACAGTTGACTGGGGACTAGACACAGTTCTAAGTAAATGAGGCAGAATTGAATGAAAAATGAATATATCAGGAAACAACTCAACAGCATTTAATTGCGTGTAAACAGAAATAACTTAAGGTAATAAGGTTAAACCAAATGGGAATGGTACATTAACAAAATAGGTCTTTTATGCTGGATTAGAGGAAAGATGTCCCAAAGGATGACTCAGCCAGTTAGAAGCTGAAATATAAGATCAGACAATACTGAATTCCTGAAAAAAACTAATTTGAAGGGAAATAATCTATGGGGTCATATGTTACATAACTGGTTGGAATGAATGAGTATCTCTAAATAAGAAAAATAAAATGGTTGGATATCTTGCATATTTGGGTTTTAAAATGACAAAAAGTGTTTCAGTATATAATAATGAGGAAGTGTAATACTGATAACCAACTGCCAGGTTAAAATGGTTGAAGATTGAATTGACAACAAAAACCAATAGAGATGAAGTGGTGGTGTTTAAGTAAATGTCTTTGTGCTTGGTAATATGTATGCCATGCTAATGTTATGTTCAGAGGAAATATCCAACACCTGCTCCACTTACCCTCCTTAGAGATTTTTTCTCCTGCACAAATTAAACATATTTATACACAAATATATTTCAAAAGAAAGAAAAGATGCTAAGATAATTTATTTTAAGCACCTCGTTAGCACAAACGGAAGAACAACAATACATTGCACCCTTCAATTGCAAAAGAACCAAGTGATTCTCGTCACAATGAGAGGAATCTTTACATGATCTTTATCAATTGAAGGTCAGTCAAATTTCAGTCAGTCTCATACGGAGATAGCATTATTCTCCCAGAAATCCGGGTTTTTCATCTCGCATACAGGCAAATCACAAACAAGGCACACAATTTACACTGATGGCAGTATATGGCACTGTGTGTGTTAAATGTCAGGGTGTAGTTGGAAGATGAAGTAGAGAAAACACTGAGGTGAGCTATGGAGTAGTGTGTACTCCCACAATGAGTCCTTGGAAGTGTCATTTAATAATAATGCATAAAAGCAAAGACAAATATAATGTGCCATAAATTCTATGTTAGTATTTCTGCCACTGTCAGTCTGGCCAGTAAACATCTAGAATTATCATGCATTCCAAATCAACACAACCAATCCAAAGAATTGTGGAAAGAAAAATAAATTAAATATAGGTAACCAATATTATACACACACACACATTAATGTTCATTATTTACTCGGTAGAACTGTATATAAAAAAGGAAATTAAATGACTCTACCGAGAATGACAAGTTTAATGTTAAGATACAACTAGTTTCGTTGAATACATCAACTTCTTCAGGTATCACTAGCAAAGAATTAAATCAAAAATAACAGAGACATGATAAAATACATTAACAGATCTAGAAATAAAGCACACAAGTACATTTACATTTAAAAGAGAGGAATGCGTGCTTGAGTTCCAACTGACGTTGACTACATGCGAGAGCTGACGTGAGTGCTCCAGTATCGGATAGTGGCAACGTGCGTGTCAGAGATATTATAGCTAAGGCTATTGTTAATATGAGATGAAACAAGCGATATTTCTCTAGATTCAATTATTTTTCTTTCAGTTCATCATAGCACACATGGATATTACAAGTTAGTGGCCAGTCTACGAGGTGTTGGCGGTCCTCATCCGAGTTGATAGAGAAGAGAATGGCTAGAGAGAACGCTGGCTCTGGTTCTGTTGTAGGAAATGTCTCTTTTGTGTTCTTCCATGTGTTCTTCCTTGCCTCCTTTTTAAAAAACCTTTGTGGTACTTCCTTTTCTCATATAAAAAAACTCAGCTGATTTTGTCTCTAAAATAAAAGACAAACTCTACGCATCAGATTTAATGGCAAGTTTCGATACTGTTTCCCTCTTTATGAATGTACCTACTCAAGAGGTTCTTAACCTTCTCCAGATAAAACTATCCAAAAAATTTTTCTCCTTACTCTCTCACTCTGTGAACTCAGGATACTTCAAATATGATAACAAAATTTATAAACAAAACTCGGGTTTAGCTATGGGCAGTCCGCTCTCTCCAATTCTTGCTGATATATTTCTTCAGGAGTTTGAAGAAAAAGCTATTAATTCCTCGAGTCTTAAACCTAAAATATGGTATCGTTACATTGACGATGTATTCCTCATCTGGGAACACGGCATCGACAACCTCAACAATTTTCATTGGAAAATCAATTTCACCTGTGAACTTGAATCCAACGAGTGTCTCCCCTTTCTGGACTTAAAATTTACGATGCGATGAAAATATCAAAATCTCCATTTTTAGGAAACCCACAAAACGAATTAAAAGAACATGTTCAACAGTACCAAGCTTTACACCCCTCCACCCAACATTTTACACTGTCCTTGCTGATGTTAGGTTTGTATGCAGCTGAGCAGCCATGGAAACCCATGTTCTTCAGCTCCTGACAAGCTGGTGCTGCTTGCATGGGCATTTCGAATTCAGTTTGAAGCTGAGGAAAGGCAATTTTTTTGAGCCATAAGTCTCCATAATTGGCAGTGCCATTCTGTGATTTTATGTAGCCAACCAAGCACAATTGTCATATTGTTGCTCCTAAGCATTTCTACTTCATTACAGAATCACTTAGTTGATTGAGACAGCTGCAGCAGGGCAGAGATTTCCCAAACTAAGGAAATTTCTGCCCTGTGATAGTGCAAGGCTGAAAATCACTCAGCTCTTCAGTACAGTCCATTTTACTGTTAATGCTTGTCTGTGAAGATTGCAAGACTGTACTTACTTTTATACCTGGATGGGCCATGGTTGTTTACACATGTAGCCATATCCACTACTACAAAGAGATATCTCATTCCACATCCTAGCACCAGTCATATAAAATTAACTTTGCACGTCATTTTTTAAACAAAAACCTGAGATTAAAGAAAAGAGATATCAGTGGCTCCGTTTGTGTTTTTAAATTATTAAATAATGACGTGATAAAGACAACTCCTCTAATATCAGTCATTTAATGAAAACATGCGTGGTAGACATAATACTATTTTTTAAATAACGGTTTCACACATGTAAAAGAAATATACAGGAGTATTTAATAAATTCTAGTTTCCTTTATGTGTGAAACCGTTATCTAAAAAATAGTATCTCCTTCGATAAAAGGTGAACATGAAAGGCAAATATCTAAACAGTAACCACTTCTTAAATATATTACATCAAATAAACTTACCTCAAAATTAACTCGCACAATTCATTAACTTGAAACTAACAAAAATTATTCCAGTTTCATCCTACTATTTGATATAACGAATGAGTACAACTGTTTTTACAGGACAAGACATCATTTTTATTGGTCACCGCTACAAAAACAATACACGCGATATGATTCTAAAAGGATAAATCCCTTCAAGACAATTTGACAAGTTTGCAGCTTTTCACTACCTAAAAAGGTTAGTGGGTTAAAAAAAAAACAAAAAATTAAAAAATAAAACATGCACCTCAGCTGCCTTAAAAACTGATCTTAAAACATATATACAATTAAAACAAAGAATATAATATAATATCAGCTAGCAAGAGGGTGCTGGATTCATTGACAACAGTAACTGTACCAACAAAACTTGACTACAAAATAAAATTTTAAATACAAAAGGGCAATCATCGGGAAAATAATCCATTTACCTTGGAGTCTGATACAACCTATGCAGGTAATAATATCACACTCGTTACTACACTTCACTTTCCAAAGTCACACGCGGCTTTGTCGGCAACATTCTTAATGCCTTTCGCTTAATCTTTCAGCGACTTCCCTCATGCGAACCATAACAATGACGTCACTTCTGCTACATTCGCCCTCTGCATTAACGAGGTTTTTTTATTTACTTTAAAAAAAAATCGTAATAATAATATCATCGAATGATTTTATTTCTCGTTGATATATATTATAACAGTTAAACGATCATTTTCTTCGCAAAAACTTGAGCTTTTAACTCACAGCTCAAAAAAATTGACGAGAAACCTCAAAGCTCAACTGTTTAAGTCATAGTAAAATAAAAATAAAAGACAACTAGTAAAATAAAACATTCATACCCTCGAGTACTCCAGCTGTGATGTCTAAAGGATGGAAAGTAGCTTACAGTTCCTCAAAAAGTTATTTAAGACTAGAGCCCGAGTATCGCAGTGCAAGTGGCGTTTGCATTCCATTGCACTTGACCACACGAAAGAATATTTGGGTTCAAATCGAGTAATCGAGTAGAGGAACATTTTATAAGCCTTTTTACGACGGGTTTTCAAATTAGTCCATCTATTATTATTACATCCCACCTCCAAAGAATCCAGAGACTCATCGAGGGAGGGCATCTACTCTATAACTCTTCGTCTCACCGACTACCACTACTATTACTTTCATAGACAATCACAAACATCCATGCCTACGGCGGGATTCGAACCCTCAGCCTTTTGGCTGGAGAGCGGATACGCTAACCACTCGGCCAACCAGGTATCTATGGCACGAGAAATCAAAACTTGAGTTTCTCGTTCAGTAAATTCAAGAAATAGACTTAGAACCCACACTATTTCAGACAGCAAAATATAATGTTAGGATCAGGGAGCACGAGATGGCGGCATTTGTCAGCCGCCTCTATTCTGGGTGTCCTATATAATTAATGATAGGCTTGTGCTAGCTATCTCTAATTGGCTACCGATAGAGATCGAACTTTGTCCTCAGACTCCAAAAATCAGATAGGGCTAAACGGCCTCGTCGACTTCCTATAGGGAATAAATGGCACTGGCGCTAGTAATATGCTACAGTAATGGTATACAGACCACGTGAGAAATGATTCTCTTTAGTCAGTATGAAACATCACTAACGTGCTCATTGAGGACCTGAAATGATGTTGCAATGTCTTGTTCCAAATCAGAAGTTCTGCTTTCTGCCGCCCCAATCTTTCAACATGCTGTGTAAGTGATTCCCATCAATGGCATGCCAAACATGCTGTGGAGATGAAGAACCCCCCCCCCCATCTTCGAGGATAATGCAGTGGCGGACTGGCCAAGGTGTCAGCTAGCCCGATGGCAAGTGCGCCCCCTCAAAATTAGACAATATGTTAAAAATGTTAATGACCTTTTAATAGTTTGAAAATATAATAGAAGTTCCAATATTATTACTATATGCAACTAAAATTTACGTTGTATTACTATTTTAATTATAAAAATAATAATAAAATCATTTTTCGAGGAGACTTTATATTTAAGAATATAATAAACAACTCTGAAAAAATAATTCTGATACGGGATATGTCAGGCCGACGCATACGTTATATAGGCTCGGATCTTTAATATTGCAATTGCGCAATGAAGCTTAGCTGGGAATCCTAGCCTGGAATCATGACGTGCAGCCGGAGTCAACTTTGTATCGAACTATTGCATACATTACAATGAGAGCAAATATTTCTGTGTCGGCCTCAGTTTGAGTGTGCTACGTCAGCTCTTCACCTGGTGCTTGCTGTGTTTTACAAAAGGTATGTATTTAATTAATATTTTTTATATACTGTGGCCCTATGCCCTTTAATTTAAATATAATGTATTTTCTTTCATTGTATAAAATTAGTATAAAAATAGTAGATGGTAAATATATTTAAGCTGCAGTCTCAAATAATCAGCATCATCATTATCATCATCATGCATATCAAGGATTTAGGCCTAGAATGGCATGGTCTGTTCCAGCCTTAGAAGTCATTGGTTGAATCGTTTAAATATCGTTTAAATCTCAAATAATAATATATACGCATAATGCAAGTTCAATAAAGAATGATACCTTTTATTTATTCTACAGTTAAAATTACTGTGCTTGTTAAAACTGTTATTAATAATAAAAGCATCTATAAAGCATATTTCGATTGATGCGTTTTTGGGACGCAATAGTAATTGCAGATGTTCATTTTTCTAAACGTGGATTATTTTTAATTAAGTTGAAATTTCCGGAATATTTATGCTTTTTCTTTTCCAGCATGGAAAAGAAAAAGCATAAATCTGGATTGCTGAAACGCAAAGACCAACAAGAAGCAGAAAGGCAGGAATCACTCAAGCGATGTCGGTCAATTACAGATTTTATAATATGATAACCACCATCCACATCAACGCACAGTTCCGCAACAAATAATCAAGAAGCAAGAATCAATGCTCATGGTGATGATGCAATGACTTGTGAGTTACAAGAACTGGAATGAGCTACTTTGAATGTAGAGACAAATACAGTAGCATCCTTTACTCTTCAACCCAAGCCCAGTACTTCTTCTGGCTTCAATATTCCGGTATTTTTACTACCTTTAGTTGCAACATGTGAACACACAGCTTCAACTAGTTACAGGGAATCAGATATACCTTCAGGCATAAATGACTTGGTTTCTGAAGCACATCCTATAAATGAACCTGCACAAGAAAATGAAAGATCAACTGCTGGAATTGCGATTCACAGAAATGAATCGGCGTACACTTTGGATAATGAGGTTCTGAATCATGGCAATCTTTTAGCTACAGTGCAATTGATAGCAAAATATGACCCTATTATGCAGCTCTCTGTAATACAAAACAAGACTACACACTTTACATTAAGCCTTTACTTGTTGTTCGAATCAAACGATTAGAACAACAAGGAAAGGCTTAAAGTCAAGGCCGTGTTGGACTTGTTAAACACCTGAATAAAACAACTATTAACATGTTAATCCAATTTATGGAGAATATGATAAAATAAACAATTAGTTGTGAAGTTTCTCAAGCAAAATATTATTCTGTTTAATTTGATTCAACACAAGATAATTCACCCATCAATCAATTTAGCATTATTATTCGGTATGTGCTTAAAGGTCTTATCTGTGAGCGACTACTTTCATTTGTGCCAAGTAATGATGGCACAGGACACGGACTTTTTGATCTATTGACTGAAACATTACAGCATCTTCCCAAAAATGTTTGTCTCATAGTACAGATGGAGCTGCTTGCAGCTAATCTACAATGGCCAGTATAATGGATTACAAAGTAAAATCACTAATGTGGCTGATCAACATGTTCATTTATGGTGCTGTGCCCATGTCTTGAATTTGGTGAAAACTGAAACAACAAAATATTGCATGCCTGTAGTTTCTTTTTTCAATTTGCTCCAGAATCTAGCAACTTTTGTGAACACATCATACATGAGAATGACTGTATGGATAAAAGTTGTTGAAAAACATCTAGGACAAGAGAAAATGAAACCATTAAAGCTAATTAGTGAGACAAGACGGTCAGGATAATCCAATGCATCAACAAATATATTTGGACGTTTTGATGATGCCGCTGTTAGTACTTTTGTAAATCTGTTGACACGCTTACGAATGATAAAAGTTTCAGACAAGTTTGATGCAAAAACAAAACAAGAAGCAAATATTTTACTTCAAAGTCTTCTAAAGATAGAAATAATACTGACAGCATTTACTTACTTGTATATATTTGAAAGTACAGCCTCGTTATCAAGTTATATACAGACAAGTGGTTTAGATATGTTTACTGTATGGAGTTTAATAGATTCAGCACAACAAAGTTGAAGGAACAAACAAGAACATTTGATAACATTCACAGCAAGGCACTGGAATTTGTAAATACAAGATTTCACAGTGGAATATGGATGAAAATAAAACATTGGAAATTGACTCTTTGAAAACAGCATTGCCAGTTAAGAAGCAGAAGAAGAAGAAAAGGATGGCACATGAGCTTATAGATGATGATGAAAGAAACTCCTCTGATTCTCTAGCTGATTTTGGAGTAAATGTGTTAAACCTAATAATGGACCGCATTGTTCAGTCACTAAATTCACGCTTTGTACCATATAAAAAGTTGTATAAGGATTTATCCTGCTTGGACCCAGCAAAGTTTAGAACTATTGCAGAGAAGGGCCTTGAAGATGAAGCATTGGAAGGTATTATTAAGCTGTCTCCACAAATCAGCAAAGATCAAGTAATATTGGAATTATTTTCTTTTGCTTCGAAATTTGATGTATTAAAGCTTTGGCTTAATGATGGTGAGAATATGGATACCAGTTGCAACAAGTGTAAAATTTGTAGCACTTGCCCATCGTGTGTACTAAAGACAAGGCATATGATAACCTTTATGAACTTTATAAAGTCATCTGCACACTATCAGTTACTCAAGTCTAATGTGAGAGGACATTTTCAAAGCTAAAGATCATAAAGACAAGGATAAGAAATTCACTGTCTGAGAAGAACTTGGAATCATACATGTAGTTATCCATTGAAAAGTAATTGTTAGATGAATTGGATTCAGAAGCAATTATTGACAGATTCGCACAATCATCTAGTGAATTCAAACGATTGCTCTCAATATAGTAGACTGTATGAAATATGCTTTTGAACTACCTGTTAATGTATAAAATGTACACATTAAGTACAAGCAAATTATTTAAAAATATTCAAGAGTCTGTGTAGCTCAGTGGATGTGGAGTTTGCACACCATGGCGCTTGGCCGCACGAAGGAAGACTTGGTTTCGAGTCTAGTCGGCGACTAGAGGAAATTTTTCTAAGCCTTTTTTCGACCGGTTCCCGAGTTAGTCGATCTCTGGCACAGGCAAGCGGGTTTTTTCTCCCGGAAATTCGGGTTTTTCGTCCCGTAAACTCAAGAAAATCTATCGTAGAACCCACATTATTTCAGACATTAAATACGAGTGTTAGGGTTAGGGACCACGAGTTGGCGACACTGGATGAGCCGTCACTCTTCACTGAGTGCCGATTAATTAGTGAGAGCCTTGGGCCAGCTATCACTGATTGGGTACCAGTGGAGATTGAACTGCCCACTCAGTCTCCAAAAGTTACATAGGGCTAAAAACGGCCTCGCCTACTCCCTATATATACGGGAATAAAAAGGCGTTAACTGACTGATTTTTGACCATTTATTTAAAATTAATTTTTTTAAAAAAATGCAATTATAACAATCTTTATTTATATTTAGTATCTACTGTATACTGCTAGTAATATGTATAATATATGTACACTGTAATTCCTAAAAAGTATACATTTATTTCACAAAAAATTTAATTGGGTAAGCCTCCTTTGTGTCCTGGCAAACAATATTTTTAGACACAGTCCACCTCTGTGCAACAGCTCAGCATGCTACTGTTATCAGATACTGTGCAGGAATGAACCAGATAGTAATAGATTTAGGATGCTTTCTGATCAGTTGGTACATGCAATCTAAGCTCGCAGATCGTTTGAAGGTGGCTATGTAATGATATACGACAGGGAGTCGAAACTACATTATGGAATGGAGACCCAATGCTTTCCGTATGGGCAACATGTCTAAGAATCTATATCCTCATATCAATTATCCCCCCCCGGTAGTTTTTCTCTGCACCTTTGATATATTACATGAGAGTAAACCAAAATAGAGTCATATGAGTTAAAAAAAACAACTATCAAAAAATGAAAAATTTTAAAACTCCTTACAAAAAATCGGTCCACATTCATTCAACGAATATTGATAGTTGGTCATAAATGGTTAGCTCCAGAATAGAGGACCAATAGATCACCACCTTAATTACCGAATGCATGCCTCCTGTGATCTGCAAGATAATGGAATCTTGAAAAACGTGGATACCAAACTCTTCTTGTCCCGACAGAATGTAAACAGTAGTGCCCAAGAGATGTCGTCCTACACTAATATGTGTCCTTTATCATATACAGCTATATACAGCTGGCCTCTCTCTCTCTCTCTCTCTCTCTACATCAAAGCAGGACCATATACAGCCAGTTCCAAATTACAGTAAATGGTAAATGTATATTTTCAAACTATTTATCTTTCTATTGCTCCTACATTATGAAATAATGTAGAATGTCATTGATAGCAAAATTCTTTGACACTAAGAAAAGTGTCAACTAATCAGTGACCAACAATATCGATTTTGCCAAGTAAGACCCATAGCAGATGTCCTCATACGTCGCAACTCTGACATGTACAATGGAAAGGTTTATAGGAAGATTTATAGAAAGGTTCATATTAATAACACATTTCCATTTAATTAATATGGTTTGGTCCCAAGGACTTATCAGTAAATTGCCATCGTATGATCAGCGTTCTATCAGGTGATTCACTGGGTGTAAAGGGGGAGGGTGTTCTCTCTCTCTCTCTGCAGATTTTCCTATTAATGTAGATGTTACCCGGGAATCTGCTATATAGAATATTAAAAAAAACCGCTGTCACTGACTATAAATTCTGTTCAGTTTTGCTTATGACAGAACTCTCATACAACGAAATTACACGGTTTAAACATCCAGCGCTTCAGGTTCATCTACTGTAAGTGTCCTGAATACTGATTTCTACACTATTCTTGAATAGGACAACCAGCAATTGTTCAAAAAAAATTATTATTTTTCTGAAAATAATGCCGAAGTTGTTTTCCCTTTACCTTTGATAATGCTCAGCTGTTAGGTTCAGCATTATCTCTTCTAGAACTGTCCGTTAATCTTAGCCTTTCATGACAACCACGCCATGAGGAATGAATCGAGTCTAGTGCAGAATGCGATGGGATATTTAGTGCAGAACAAAGTGGGATATTTAGAGAGATGTTTGTTAATTGAAGGTGCAAGAAGGAAGAAGCCAGTGGCAGACCAGTCAAAGATGAATGATTACAGTGGAATGAGAAAAAGTACTGTGTTTTAGTGCTGTAAGGGGAGACACTTTAGAGAGAGAGAGAGAGATGGAAAAAAAGAGAAAGGTGTCAAAAAGATGTCTGACAGGAGCTACTATAGAAAATGGGACTGAAGGATGGAAGGAGAGGGAATGCAGAGGAGTTGGCTGTGTTGGTTGAAACAAATGATTGGCGAGGTAGTGAAAAAAGGAGGTGGTAGAAGATTTGCGAGTGATTCTAGAGCCAGTGAAGCAGAAGAGTGTGATGGGGAGAATTGTGAAAGTGTTGTCAAGGTGTGACAAGAGGGAGCTGAGGAGAAGAGTAGTAAAAACGAATAGCATGATAGCTGGAATGCGCAGGAAGGAAGGAAGGACCAGAGTTTTTGGATGTACACCCTCTGTCCAAAACGAAAGCAGCAACCTTCCTTAGTGTTGTGTCAACGGTTTATGGTATTTGTTTCATTAGAAGCCGAGTTATAATGCCAAGAGTGACAGTGTGGTTTGTCTCACGAGAATTCTTCGGGTCCGGCATGAATATCGTGACGACCAACCGTTCGTCAAAACACACTGTCACTCTTGGAATTATAACTCGGCTTCTAATAAAACAAATATCATAAACAGTTGACACAACACTAAGGAAGGTTGTCGCTTTCGACAACAAAAAGAAGCAACAGGTGGCACCACTAGTGTCTTCTATTTTCGAAAAGTTCGGTTTCTTTCTGGACAGAGAGTGCATAAGCACAGTAGATTTACACCTTCATTCGCATAATTCCTTACCCCATCATTCAAGACCTTTGACTCTGCTTCTTCATTGAGGCCTTCCATATATTTCTATCTTGTCTTCCTTCCTCCTTATCTCACACCGATACTGGGATTTACACTCACTGTATCTAATTTTCATTTCATTGACTGTTCCCAACTGTTCCCTCTCATAACAATATTCCACACTTTTCTCTACTACTATCACTAAAATATAAACCATCTATAGCAAACATCTCCCTCTATCATGTCATACATTCTCTGTCCAAAAAGAAACAGAACGTTTCGAAAATAGAAGAAACTAGCGGCGCCACATGTATCTTTTTGTTGTCGAAAGCGGCAACCTTCCTTAGTGTTGTGTCAACTGTTTATGATATTTGTTTCATTAGAAGCCGAGTTATAGTGCCAAGAGTGACAGTGTGTTTTGACCAACGGTCGGTCGTCGTGATATTCATGCCGTACGCGACGAATTCTCGCTATCAATCGCTTCAAAACTTCGAGATAAAACTCACCATTGACCGTTTCGACAGAGGGAACGAATTCTCTGTGGATAATACCCTTGGAATTTGCTGTTTTAAGGATACTTGTGACATAAAACTGAATGATATATGAAAGTAAACACAAAAAAGATATTTAATTATCCAAATATTTCGGTCTGAATCGTAATGAGTGTATATCTATATCAAAAATCTGGGAAAGTCTAATCAAGATTACTCATTAATTTTTTTTTTTTCAATCATGTCTCTACTCAAAATATTCCGTTTTATACTTAATACTTAGTGATATAACATCACGCGGCGTGTTCTATTTTTAACGATCTATTGTTAGTATTCTAGCTTGTATTTTTTTAAAACTGTTCTTGTAATACCATTGAGGATGGTCTGCTATTTCCAGACCGAAATATTTGGTTAATTAAATATATTTCTTGTGTTTACGGGCATATATCATTCACCCTTGGAATTGTAGAAAAAATCAGCATTTCATTACTTTTGACTTCTCGAAGCGACTTTTTTTCGGATGCCCCTCTTCTGGTGGTTTCCACTCAGCACTCTGGTGCTTTGTTTCGGGCTTATACTCGAAACACGTTTCGTCACCAGTAACGATCGTTTCAAGGAAGTTTGAGTCCTTACGAGGGGTTTTAATGAGGGCCTTGAAGGGTTAAATTCAATACATTTTTTTGGTTGTCGGTCAACTTGTGGAGAACAAATCGCGAATTCAATTTACGAAGGCCCAAACTCTCGGTCAAAATGTTGTGCATAGTTGATTTTGGAAACCACAATTCATCTTCAATCAATCTCACGGACAATTTCGGGTTTTCTTTGATGAAATCATGCACTTTTTGAATGTTAACTTCGCTCAGTCCAGTTTTTGGACTGCCCTGTCGTCGTCCTCAAGCGTCTCACGACCACTTGAAATTGCTTAAACCACTCATAAACTCGAGCACGGGATAAGCATTCATTGCCATATGCTTTTTGAAGCAGTTGATGCGTTTCGGTAAAATAAAACTTTTACCAAGTTTAACACAATCGCAGCTCTCTGTTTGAAACTCATTTTCCGACCGTTCGTCAAAACAAGCAGTCACTCTTGGCACTATACCTCGGCTTCTAATGAAGGTTGCAGCTTTAGACAACAAAATGATACAACAGGTCGGGCCAGTAGTGGCTTCTATTTTCGAAAAGATCGGTTTCTTTTTGGATAGAGAATGTAGACCAATGCAAGGTGTATAAGAATAAGGATGCATAATTTGTGGACTTGATATATAGCCCGCAGATCACTGGTGTCAGTGAGACATGGTTAGTGGAGTATAGCGGAATATAATGTAAGGATTATAACGTTTTTAGCAAAGCCAGAAAGTATAAAAGAGTAGATGAAATATTACTAGTGATTCCAGAAGAGTTGTGTTGTCTCAATGTGGAATTTGAAAGTTGTCATAATGATTTGAGGCTATTTAGTGTGAGCGTTAGCGTGAAATTATGCTGATATTAAAAGAATGATAAACCGTTGTTGAAATTGAGCAGGAAGGGGATTAGTAATTCATGTATGGAGGTGCAGTAGCCCAAAAAGGGTTCCAAATGGTTCTATTCTGTCACCGTCGTTTTTTTTTTTTTTTATTTCTATATCAGTGACATAATGCAAGATATGAAAGGTGATATTCAGTTGTTTGCTGATAACGTTAAATCAGGAAGAGTAATGACAGGAACTTCTAAGATGTGGTTTTACCAGAAAATTTGAAAAAATTGGTGCTTTGTTCTAAAGGTTGGGGATGTGATATCAGTGTTTCTATTTACTTATTCCTCTTTACTCCTTTGGGAGCATACATCCTCGACCACGGACCTCCATCTGACTCTGTTTTGTGCTTCTCTCTTCATCTGTGTTGAGATCTTTTCAATCTTTCTGAGGTTTTCTTCTACACCTCTCTGTCAGCTCAACTTTGATCTACATCTCTTCCTCTTTCCTTGTGGTTTCCACTCTAATGCTTGTTTGACTTTCTCCTTTTCAGGTTTTCTTAGTCTATGTGCTATCCATCTCCATTTTCTCTATTCGACATCATACATTGTTAGTTTTTGTTTAGTTTTCTGCCATAACTCTTTAATGGGTATCATTTCTGGCTATTTTTTTTTTGAGAATTCTTCTTAAATATTTGCTTACAAAGCTCTGCAGTTTTTTTTAATTGCTTTTGTTATTATCCATGCTTCTGAATGCATAAACTAATTTGATATTTGTATTAAATAACCTGATTTTATTTTTTACGGCTATTTGCTTTGAATTCCATCTTTTCCATAACATGTTGATATTATCTGTGTTCTCTGTATTTTAGATTTTATATCTTCCTCTACTCCTCTCTGTTTATTTATTATTGATCCTAGGTAACTAAAGTTCTCCACTGTTTCTAAAATTTGATCATTCAGTATGGTCTTCTTTTTGTTTATTATTTATTTTCATTGTATTTATTCTTAATCCAAAAGTCAACACTTCTTCATTGAGTTTCATTGTTTTAGTCTTCTTATGTTGTATATGCGTGACCAATAACATCGCTCATTGGAAGAAATGCCAATGCTGTGAAGCATTTAATTTTCGTGTCGAATTCATCATCTGTTTGATAGCGTAACTTCAAATCAATGGCAGCAATTTTGCGATAAACATTTTGTGCTATATGAAATAAACAGCCAGTTATAGTTGTTGATGTATATATGTTAGAAAACGCGTTGACAGTTGCTTTCTCGAAGTCAACCATTAATGTTTCGGGATCTAATGATGAACATAAGCTCTTTAAGGCACTGAATAATCTGCTGTAAGTTAATTCTGATTTGCCAGGAAGCAAAGCAAAAAGTCACTATGAAATCCTTAGGGTTCTCATACCAGTCCGAAGCCTGGATAAAGGAGGAGGAGGGTCGGTCAGATGAGTGTCGATGCTCTGACCGTAAAGAAAAAACACGATTGTTATCTGATACCTATACGATGAACAGCTACAACGTGCCGGCTCGGACGTCGTCCAGATCAACAAGGTCCGTGATACCAATCGAGCAATCTGGGTTAGATCGAAAAGTGGGATACCAAAATGAAATAGAAACTGAAACTAACAGAACTATTATCAGTATAAACATGGGATGTACGGACATTTTGGATGGCAGGAAAACTAGAATTACTTCGCGAGGAAATGAAGAGATACGATGTGATATACTAGGACTGGCAGAGTTGCGATGGACACCAGCAGGAAAGATAAAAAAAAAAAATCAGCTAACGCCTTTTCATTCCCGTATATGGGAGTAGGCGAGGCCATTTAGCCCTATCTAACTTATGGAGACTGAGTGGGCAGTGCAATCTCCACTGGTACCCAATCAGAGACAGATGGCCCAAGGCTATCACTAATTAAGCGGTACGCAGTGAAGAGAGACGGCTCAAATGTGCCGCCATCTCGTGGTCTCTAACCCTAACACAATATTTAATGTCTGAAATAATGTGGGTCCTACGGTCAATTTTCTTGAGTTTACGGGACGAAAAACCCGAGTTTCCGGGAGGAAAAACCCGCTTTCCCGTGCCAGAGATCGACTAACTCGAGAACCGGTCGAAAAAAGGTTTAGAAAAATTTCCTCTAGTCGCCGACTACACTCGAAACTCGAATGTTTCTTCGTGCGGCCAAGCGCCGTGGTGTGCAAACGCCACATCTACTGAGTTACACAGGCTCCAGCAGGAAAGATAAATATATGTAAAGTCATATGATCAGGGCATGGCACGAAGCAGAAGTTTCTTCCTTCTTAACAAAAGAGCTAGCGAGGCACTATTAGGCTACAAATCATCAATGAACGAATCGTAGAAGCAAGATTTCAAGCAATACCATTTAATATATCAATAGTCCAGATATATGCACCCACATATTATTATTATTATTATTATTATTATTATTATTATTATTATTATTACGGGCAATCCAAGAGGTCCATCGAGGGAGACCCTAACATCATGTCAAGAACAACTATTCAACATTCACACAGTATCTATCATACTTCGCCTTGAACTCATTCACAGTCATGGCACCTGCAACAAATTCGGGCAGCTTATTCCACTCATTCTCCACTCTCCAAGTAAAAAACCTACCTCTAACACCCTTGCTAACCACACTCTTGACCAGTTTTCATGGATGGCCCCTGGTCCTCCCACCAAGAGTCCTGTTCTCAAAAATATCTTCTGAATTAATCTTATAGAAACCCTTCAGTAATTTGAATGTCGCAATCATATCTCCCCTCCTCCACCTATCAAAACCAATTTCGGCAACCCACAAATCTTCAACCTGTTCTCATAAGGTTCATTCCATAGACCTGCTATCATCTTGGTCACTCGTCTCTGGATCCTCTTCACCTCCTCTCCCTCAAGAAGAAACCCTGGCGCCCAAATCTGGGAACAGTAGTCTAGACTGGGTCTTATCAAGGCTCGATACAGAGGAACAATAACTTGCTTGTGTCTTCTCGTCAAAGTATTCTTCAGTAACCAAGTGATTTGTAGAGCTGATTAAGCCACTTTTGCAATGTGCCCCCTAAACACTTCATCTCCCTATCTACCAACACTCCCAAGTCCCTGGCCTCATCAATCTCCTGGAGTACAGTTCCACCAATGTGGTATACTGCTGCTAATCGTTTCCCCCAAAAATGCATAACCTTACATTTTACCACATTAAATTGACATCCATTCTCCTTAGTCCAGTCCTCCAATCTATCCAAATCATCCTGAAATTTTTGACATCCGGTGCATTCACTATTGCTCTACCCACCTTTGCATCATAAAAAAATGAACAGTTCCTCTCAGATCCTTACCTATATTGTTAATGAACAAATTAAATAGCAGTGGTCCAAGAACAGATCCCTGTGGCACATCACTAGTCACAGGCCGTCTTTTGGACTCTACTCCTGAATAAACTACTTTCTGATATCTCTCAATCAACCACCCTCCTGTCCATCTCACGAACTCTATATCCATCCCCATATGCTGCAGTTTACTGATTAGAATTCCATGTGGTATCCTATCAAAAGCCTTAGCAAGGTCCAGTAGAATCACTGTAAACCCATTACCCTTATCCAGTTCAGCCGTCACTGTGTTATAAAACGTGAGCAAGTTACTGAGGCATGATCTACCCTTCACAAAAACCATGCTGTACCCCATACAGTATCCCATTTTCATCTATCGATTCCTGTATTTTCCTCTTCACTACTTTCTCCAAGACCTTGACAACGACTCCTAATATGCTGATCGGTCGGTAATTTACAACAGCAGTCTTGGAACCTCCTTTATGCAGTGGAACTATTTTCCCCTCTTTCCACAAAATTACTAATGTTTCATCAATATTGACTTATTGACTGAGAAAGATCTGGAAGGGAGAGAATAGAAACAATACTAAAGCAAGTGCTAATTATTGAAGAAGATTGGAATGCCAAAGTCGGAATATATAATGATGGTTGGGAAAGAGTCATGGGCAGTAGCGGCTCATGGCTTGAAATCGTGGGGTGCAGCAACTTTCGAAATATACATACAGACTGCGAGTACAGTATATACGGGTTTGGATAAAATATCAAAATTATGGTAAAAATTGTAAAAAAAAATAAACATGAAAAAATAATGTTTATTATCGATTAAATTATACAGTTTGGTATAATTCAAAAGTACTTAAAAATAAAATATATTCTTCTTCTTTTGTTTCATGAAAAAATATTGTTTATTATCGATAAAATTATAAAGTTTAGTATAATTCAAAATTACTTAAAATTAAAATCCATTGCTTTAATTACAATTAAAGAATGGATTTACAATTTCTGGAAATTACAATTAAATCCTTTAAATGTAATGTCCAAATATTTAAAGAGACGGAGTAAACACGATAAGCATTACGAACACTTTACTACTGGCGTAAACTTGATATAAACAACAGTGGAACTGCGCGACGGGCAGTGCCGCATTACGCTAATAGCTCGCATCTCACTATTACGTGCGCATGCTTGCACGCGTAGCAATATGACACTGTGATGCTAGCGACCTTTCCCTTCCTAAGTGCTAAAAGATGTATTTTTATTATTTTTTATACAAAAAAAAAAAAAAAAAAATTAGCTAACGCCTTTTTATTCCCGTATACGGGGAGTAGGCGAGGCCATTTAGCCCTATCTAACTTTTGGAGACTGAGTGGGCAGTTCAATCTCCATTGGTACCAATCAGAGATAGATGGCCCAAGGCTATCACTAATTAAGCGGTACTCAGTGAAGAGAGACGGCTCAAATGTGCCGCCATCTCGTGGTCCCTAACCCTAATACAATATATTTAATGGCTGAAAAAATGTGAGTTCTACGGTCGATTTTCTTGAGTTTACAGGACGAAAAACCGAGTTTCCGGGAGGAAAAACCTGCTTGCCCGTGCCAGAGATCGACTAACTCGGGAACCGGTCGAAATATACAAAATAAGAGAATTGTATAGGATTGCTGATGATAAAATTAAATATTACAAGCAAATATAAATAAATGAATAAATATATTTATATATCGAGAAAAATTGGGGAAGCTGCAGTTCTGCAGTGCATGACCAGGGACAGTTCGTCCCTGGTCATGGGAAAATATGCTTTTGGAGAAAGAAATGATCGAGGTGAAAAAATCTTAGTATTTGCTGTGGACCACAAGATGATGATCTGTAACACAAGATTACAGCAAAAAGACTGTAGAAAATGGACGTGACGATCAAATGATGGGAAACCCAGGAACATGATTGATATGATTGTGATTAAAAGAAGATGGATAGCATCAGTAAGGCACCGTCGAAATTTTCAAGGAGCAGATGTAGACTCGGATCGTAGTTTAGTGATTTCAAACATCAAGTTGAAATAAAAACCCCATCATCAGAAACGAAGAAATACAGCAAGGATATGTGCAGCAGAAATAGAAAGAAGATACAAAACAGTGTTAGAGGAGTAAAATTGGACAAAGGAAAAAATTCGAATCTAAGAATCTAAAGGATAATGAAGGCCATAGAAGATGTAGTCGAAGAAACAGTACCAGAAGAAGAGAAGATCAAGAAGAAATGGAGTACAGGAGAAAGAAATCTTGAAGATAAGATGGGATACATCAGAATGCATTGAGATCAAAAAAGCAGTCAGCCGAAAGTTGAAATGGTTAGAAGCCCAATGCCATAATACAGAGAGTACTATGGGGAACATAAAACTAGTGAGATGTACAAAATGATTACAACCATTAATAGAAGGTGGTAACCAAAACAGACCACAGTTAAAGATGAAAAGGGCAAAGTATTGAAGAATAAAGACAAAACTGTACAGCGATGGACAAGATAATGTACTGAGTTATATGAAAAAATAAAAAGGATTTATATAGCGTTGGGAAGCTGACTGAAGAATTGAAGCAGATATCACCACCAGGTAATGCGTATGATAGGAAATCGCTCGATTGGTATCGCGGATTTTGTTGTTCCGGACGACGTACGAGCCGGCATGTTGTAACTGTTGATCGTTTAAGCATCAGATAACAATCGTGTTTTTTCTTTACGGTCAGAGCATCGACACTCATCTGACCGACCCTCCTCCTCCTCCTTTATCCAGGCTTCGGACTGGAATGAGAACCCTAAGGATTCCATGGCGGCTTTTTGCTTTGTTTCCTGGCAAATCAGAAGTAACTTACAGCAGATTATTCAGTGCCTTAAAGAGCTTACGTTCATCATTAGATCCCGAAACATTAATAGTTGACTTCGAGAAAGCAACTGTCAACCCTTTTTCTAACATTTTTACATCAACAACTATAACAGGTTGTTTATTTCATATGGCACAAAATGTTTATCGCAAAATTGTTGCCATTGGTTTGATACGCTATCAAACAGATGCCGAATTCAACACGAAAATTAAGGGCTTCACAGCATTAGCATTTCTTTCAACGAGAGATGTTACTGATGGATTTATTGAAGTGACGATCCGCAGCAAAAAGTTAATTATTTACGCAGCATCTCTTTTAATTTGCACAATTTAAATGATTTCATTATGTTATGAAAATTCTGACATTCACCTTAATAAAGAGTTGCCTTTTTAATGATTTTCTAATACCCTCCATCATCCATTGATTATTTACAAAATTAATTCAAACTGTCTTGCAGCGAAAATGTTAAAGGCGAATTTTCCTAGACCCGTACTGTCTGGTCTGAGTAAGAATTTCATATCTATTTTAACCTCTACTGCATACTTTTTTTTTTTTAGTTTCTATATTTTTTTAGCTTATTTTTGTTATACATTTTCTTTTCTTTATGTTCGTTAATCTTATTTTAATTTTCTGCTATTACTATAAAATGGTCAGTATAAGAATCAGCTCCTCTCATTCATCTCACGTTCAAAAGAGATCCTTTCCATTTTTTTTACATTATACAAAATTTCTATACATTATACAAAATGTATAACCAAATCGATCATATAATGATATCATTATATGATCGATTTGGTTATACATTTTTCCATCTGATGCTCTCCATGTTACTTTAGATATTTTTTAATGCTGATTAAATTACTAATTCATTTGCTATGCAGAAATCCCGTAATATCACTTCATTTTCATTTATATTTCCTATACCTTTTTAACTATAATCATTTCTCTACCTGTACGATAATTTCATATTTTAGCATTTAGATCTCTCATTACTATTGTTATATCTGTATAATTTGTGTCATCTATTGCTTTTTTAATATCAAATAAAATTCATATTTCACTTTTTCTTCTGCAGTATTGGTTGGTGCATCAGTGGCCCTGAGGATGGTGGTAACAGAGATGAGAATGTTTAAGTGGATGTGCGGTGTGACCAGAAAGGATCGTCTGAGAAATGACTATGTCAGGGGAACGGTGAAAGTTACAAACTTAGGAGCGAAAATATAGGAGGCAAGGTTGAGATGGTCTGATCATGTGATAAGGAGGGAGGATGAGTATGTGGGAAGAAAGGTCATCCAGATGAATATGCAGGGGAGGAGGAAGCAAAGAAGAGACGGAGGTCGCTGGTGGAGGAGGACTTGAGAATAAAGAAGTTCGATATGGTTACAGCACAAGACAGGAGGAGACTCGCTGAGAACAGCGACCCTACTTATGTGGGACAAGCTGCAGAAGAAGAAGTATTATTTGGTGTATATACATTTATAGTTGTTGGTTTATAGAATCTTGAGTTAAATCTTGCTCTTATGAACCTTTCTGTAACTGCTTCCACATTCTATCGTTGCAGCTCTTGCTTTACTGGACATCATTATTACCACTCCTTTTGCATGTGCGCTGTCATCTTTGTTTCCAGCATATATTATAGTTTCTCCTGAACTCAACTAGATTATTCCCTGTCCATTCGATCTTGTCTCCTCATTACCAATATTTCACTTTTGTAGTCATTCATTTCTTTGGCTATATTGGCTTCTTTTGATGCTTCACACAGTCTTCACATTCCAACATCTAATTCGTATTGTTTTTTTGACTGTTTGTTTTGGGTTTTGTGTCATGTCCGAATTTTCTGAGCTATTCCTCAATTCCCTAGTTTCTCCATAAGAGCTTTCGCTAGGGGATGTCATTCTCAACACTTTGTCTTCATTTAGTATTACATTTTGATCAGATATTTCTGTGGTCCTAAATTCCATAGCAAAGCACTTTTTTATGAGGATGGGTAGCTAGCCCTTCACTCAACCCGCACCTAATTACCCAGGCTTCGGACCAGCATCGTGTGGCTCTGCCACATGATGGCTGACTTTGAGTTGTGTAAAGTTATGCATTTTGGCCAGTGATGATGGAATGAGATTTACCATACAGGAATGTCATTTGTAATTGAGCAGTGTTATCAATGTAAGCCAGTGTTTCTTGACATTTCGTATGTTTGTGTGTACGATAGTGAAGTCGGTATTTGTGGAAATGTTGTCTGACCATTTCTTCAAAGAGTCTAAGAACTTTGAAGGTTATTTCCTGACTGGATATGTTTGCCCAGATTTGGGATCTTCATGCTATACTTTTTAGAGATAATTTTAAACATTTCTCTCAAGGATGGGAAGAGTCAATGTACTATATTGGTAGATTGCTTAGGTCGGATATTCTTGCAATTATATAAACTCGAGTATTTTCATTCTGTCTCATAAATATCTGTGAATCATAAATCCACAGAAACTTGTAGTTTTTTTTCTGTTTTTGTTTTCCCTACCTGGTACAGTACATTTTTAAAATATGAGGTCCAGTGTTTAGATATATGAATTGGAGTTGGGAGCAGTTTGTCTGTTAGAATCGATGTTGTTGGCCTTGTTTTCTTGATAGCTGCTAGAATGCAGTCTCTCAGAGTTTTATTAGTAAATTGAGCTGGTAAATAATAATAATAATAATAATAATAATAATAATAATAATAATAATAACCGCAGTTTAATATCTTTCAAAGAAATTACATGAGTGTAGGGTACATTTTGTTACATGTTATTAAAATTATTATGATTAGGACAATGTAGTACTATAATTAATGTTGAAATTAATAGTAATCCCAACATAAACAATTTAGTTACAGTTTTACATTAAAACAGTAACAGCTATATTTGCATTCTCTCATTTACATTTTAATTTTACAATTTATTTTTATCCACAGTTCACATTAATACTTACTTTTTTGTTGACATGCCTATGTAACTCAGTGGAAGTGACGCTTTTGTCCTCTGCTCTTGGTCGCTCGAAATTTAACTTAGGTTTAAGTCTAGTCGCCGACTGGAGGAACTTTTTCGAAGCCTATTTTCGACCGTTTCCCGAGTTAGTCGATCTCTTGCACGGGAAAGCGGGTTTTACCCCCAGAAAATCGGGTTTTCCTTCCCATAAACTCAAGAAAATCGGCCGTAGTACTCACATTATTTTCAGACAGTAACATATCCTGTTAGGAGTTAGTTACCAAGAGATGGCAGGCACTTGTTTGCCATACTCTTCATAGGTTGCTGTGTATAATTAGTGATAGACATGGGCAAGCTATCACTGATTGGCTACCGGTGGAGCTTGAACTGCCCACTCAGTCTCCAAAAGCTAGTTAGGGTATAAAGGCTTTGCCTACTCCCTATAAGGGAATAAAAGGCATTAGTTGATTTATTTTATTTATTTGTTAACATGAAATAGATAATGCTAAATGTGTTCATTTCACTTTTCACAATAATTTTTTAATAAAATGATAGAAACAATGAATAATGAAACTTTACAATTCTGTACTAACCACGTGTACAATTCGGTACATAACTTTACTTTCACTTTTCATTACCTCTCAGAAAATGACATATATTTTATAACATTTAGGCAACAGTGCTATAATTTCACTTTTTCACTTTAATATCTTTATTATTATTATTATAAAAACCTCCATGGAGTCAAAGATTCATCGTGGGAGATTCACTATTATACAACAGTGTATCATACCACACCTTAAATATATTTACTGTCTCTGCACTTACCACTCTCTCTCGGGCAATGCATTCCAATCACTCACCACTCTCCATGCAAAAAAGCTGCTCCTAATTCCCTTGCTCACACCCTCCTTATACAGCTTCCAGGGATGACCTCTTGTTCTCTTCCTATATTCACCCATTCTGTGCAAAACCTCCCTGACGTTAATCTGGTAATAACCCCTTATTAGCTTATATGTCTCGATCATATCCCATCTCCTCCTATCCACCAATTTCTGCAAATTGCATTTTATCAATGTGTCTTCATCCTCAACATTCCAGAGACCAGAAACCACCTTAGTCAATCGTCTCCGAACTTTTTCCAACATATCTTCATCATTTTGAAAATCAGGTGACCAAATCTGTGCACAGTAATCAACGAGCCTGTTGAGAGCCTTGTACAAAGGAACCATAACATCCTTCTACAAGTCAGTGTCCTCTGCATCATTCTCATTATCCATAATTTTAGTAAGATGTCCCGAAATTTTAGGCCTTGTCTACAATCATTCCCAAATCTCTCATCTCCTTTATCACTTCCAAGATATTTCCACCGACTGTACTCTACATCCCATTTCTGCTTCCCAAATTTCAAAACCTTACACTTTCCAACATTGAACTGACATCCCCACTCATGTACCCATTCAGCCAGTGTAATGAAGTCCTCTTGCAAAATGATAGAAACAATGAATCCTACAGCATCCGCTATACTCCAGATAGCTCTCCCCAACTTTGCATCATCTGGAAACAATGCATATCACCACTTATAATTCCGAAACAGACCCTTGGGATACACCACTAGTAACTTTCCTCTTCTGTGATATTGCTCGTGCATAGAAAACTCGTTGATACCAGCAAACAAATCTACTGTTCAGCCCATTCGTTCCAGTTTAATTACCAGCTTGTCATGTGGCAATTTATCAAATGCCTTTGAAAAATCTAAATATACCACTGTATATGCAACACCCTTATCCAACTTATTTGTCACTTTATTATAAAAAAGTAAGCAAATTGCTAAAGCACGATCTTCCTTTAGTATCCATGTTGGCTTCAAGAGTAATAATTAATATTATTAATTAATAATAATAATAATAATTAATATTATTATTATTATTATTAATTATTAATAATAATAAGATTAATAATAATAATTAATAATATTAATTATTACTCTTGAAGCCAACATGGCTTCAAGAGTAATATTTTTCTTCTTATTATTATTATTAATTATTATTATTAATATTTTTCTGTTGTTAACCCAATTATGAATCTTAGTTCTAACTAACTTCTCTAATACCTTAATCACCACTCCAGACACACAGACTGATCTATAATTCAAAACCCTACCCTTTTACCCTCCTTATGAATTGAAACAATTTTACCCTCTTTCCACTCTTTTGGAACGTGACCCAGTGAGAGACTGATGTTGGAAAAATGAGTCTGTCACATATGCAAAAGCTGTTGTTAACTTTCTGGAATGCTCCCTCAAAACACGTGGTGAAATTATTATTATTATTATTATTATTATTATTATGTGACACCTCCAGGGAGTCCAAGGACTCATCGAGGGAGAGTGTGTCAACAGCATCGAACGATTGAACCCCTTCCAACTACTAACCGCGCTCAAACTTGCTTAACGTTTTGCGAGCCATTAGTAGCAGAGGCTCTACCAATCGACCAACCTTTCACAGCTTTATTTACATCAAGTCTATTCAATTCCTCATATACCTGCTGTTCACTTACTAACAGTTCCTCCTCCTCCTGATCCTCATTCTTTCCCACTGCTTTCAAGTTCTGCATGATGTCACATTCATAAGAATGAAATACCCTTATAAATTGCTCATTAAATATCTCAACTATATCCTCTGCAGCGGTTATCATTCCTCCGTTTTCACCAATCAATCCCATCCTACCATAATCATTCCTTCTTCTACTGACCATATATCGAAAAAAAAAACTCCTAAGGATTTTTTTTTTGGCCGCTTTAATTAACTACTCCTCATACCGCACTTTTGCTACCCTTATCAATCGAGTCACTTTCCTCGCCTACTCTTTGTACCTCTCATGCAACTGGTTGTTATAACTACTAATCTTGTGTTTCTTCCATAATGCCTTCTTCTGCTTCCAGATTGCATATCTTATACCTTGATTCATCCATTTCATACCTTCTCTATTTATCCTCTTAACCTTTGGAATACATTGTAATATTGCCTCCACCAAATAGTTCTTGGGCCCTACTCAAGAACTCTTTGGTTGATATCCATTCAATCCAGCTCCCCTTTCCAATTTATTATCGCAAGCCGTTTCCTTGAGCTTTTCATAATTACCAGTCTTATAATTCCACATATACACCTTCCTAACAGGCGTCCTCGAATGATTGGTCACCCTGCAAGTGATCACCTAATTTGCATAATGTAGAATTCATATCACAGAATAATAACGATCACAGTAACCGTTTGCAAAAATAGTTCGTAGTTACACAAGGTACGTAATATTATTACATGCTGCATTTTTACATTTATTATATATATATATGTTACGGTTAAAGTGATAAATCCTGTTATTATTTATAATTACCGGTTAAAATGAATAATTAGAATTAATCACTTTAACCGGTTAAAGTGAATAACTTTAACCGATAGAGGAGTCTGGTAAATGTAATAAAAACATGTCTATAGGTTTTCATTCTCAATAGAAATTATAACAGCTTAGGTTAGTTTATAATGAAAAAAGTATTTCTTTTGCACTCAATGAAATCAGAAATCATTATAAACTAACCTAACCTAAGCTTTATCGGTTGGAAATCATTATAAGCTAACCTAACCTAATCTAACCTAAACTAACCAAACCTTTATTGATTAGGTTAGTTTAGGTTAGCATATAATGAAAAAAGTAAAGAAAGTACTTCTTTTGCACTCAATGAAATCAGAAATCATTATAAACTAAACTAACCTAGCCTAAACTAATCTGGATGTCGCATGTCGAACCAGAGTGAAGTCGTAGTTTGTCGTGAGCATATTAATGGGGATGAAAGATAAACGTTGTTGTTGGCCGAGCTTAATGATCGCGGGCAGATAAATGGGGATAACAAACAAAAGTTGTTGTGGATAGATGAATGGGGATAATAGATAAATCAGAGAGGAACTGCTTAGTGTTTTTCTCCATTGATGAGGAAAGAAGTACAGCAATGACGTTCATTTATAATCCCCATTCATCTGCCCACAACAACTTTTATTTGTTATCCCCATTTATCTCCCCGCAATCATTAAGCTCGGCCCAGAACAACGTTTACCTTTCATCCCCATTAATCTGCCGACGACAAACTACGATTACACTTTGGTTCGAAATACGACATCCAGGTTAGTTTAGGTTAGGTTAGTTTATAACGATTTCTGATTTCATTGAGTGAAAAAGAAGTACTTTCCTTACTTTTTTCATTATAAACTAATCAATAAAGTTAGGTTAGGTTAGTTTATAATGATTTCTGATTTCATTGAGTACAAAAGAAGAGCCCGCTAGAGGGCCAGACGGATGGTTGTGTTTTCAGAGAGCTCCCGAAAGCTAAGTGCAATTTTGAGTAAAAATTAGAATATAGGTTAAAATCATAACGTAATATTGCTTAATTTTGGTAGCTTGTTGTGTCTGTGGGATTTCGGAATTAATTTAGTATATAACGTTACGTTTCATAGATTTGAATATGGCGCCAATGCGACGTAAGATAATGGCATCCAAAAATACGCCACGCCATTGTTCAAAAACTATAATGTGAGAGAGTTTATCCAATGTGATGTGTGTGGGATGTATGCATTCCCGAATGAGGCTGGAATTTGGATTGAAAGTGATAGTAGTTGGAGAATGTGCAGTAAGTGTAAGCAAAGTGAGGAGTTGAAGTATGTGTCAGGTTGTGAGATAGTTATGGTTGAAGAAAGCCAGAATGTGAGTGAAAATAGTGGCTTGATAGGGAATTGCGATGTACAAGATGGCAATGAGAGCGGTGATCTAAGAAAGAGTGAAAGCAACCATACAGAGAACGAAAATGGTTTAAATGATAAAAATAATGAGGAATTATTTGTAGGAAGTCAGATCGCTAGGTTGCGCGCAGTGATACAAAATGCGCAGCGGCAATTAGAGCACCTGCAAAACTCTTTCCAGAGTGATTCGGCTAACGTAAATAAACAGCGTAAGAATGGGAGAGTTTCTGAAATGAAGGAAAGAGTGTTGTATGGTGACTCGTTATTAAGAGGGGGTGATAGATGGCAGTGTAGCTAAATCATACTTACCGGGTGCGAAATTTAAGGATGCAAGTGAGAGTATTAGAGTGTGCAAAAACAGAGGGTGAAAGAATTAATAATTGTGGCGGGTACGAATGAATTGAAAGGTGATAAATTTTTTTATGAGAGAGGACTTTAAAGTATTGTTAAAGGTAGCGAAAGAAAAGAGTGACAGAGTTAGAATGGTTAGTCTGTTGCCGCGGTATGACAGAGAGGAGTTTAGGAGGAGGGCCATAATCGCAAATGACATTATGCGCAGGTTATGCAGACGGTGTGGTGTGGAATGAGTTTGAAGGGCGAAAGGACTTATACAAGATGGATGGCCTGCATTTGAATGGACTTGGTGTGTGGAGACTGGAAAGAGTGTTGCTGAATGAAGTGAAAATGGATGTGCAAAACCAGGGAAACTAGAACTACCAAGGAGGGGGGGGGGAATGGATATGCAGACATCAGTGAGACAGATGAGTGTAAGAATGTATATAATGTACCCGAGCCAGCACTAAGGACAAAAAATGGGAATGGGTCATTTAGAATAATGCATCAATATAGGGGTGGGACTAAGGGATCACTGCATTTCATGTATACTAATGCCAGGAGTATTAGGAACAAGAAGGAAGAATTTTTGGCCTTGATTGGCTCTTCCTGGCCACAGGTTATTGGCATTAGTGAAACATGGCTGACGGAAGATGATATAGTTAGTGGGATAGAATGTGTAGGTTATAGTGTGTTTAGGAGGGACAGAGAGAATAAAATGGGCAGAGGGGGTATTGTTGATGATAGCTGATGAACTGCAGCCAAGGAGAATTGAAGTTGTATCTCAGGATAGTGAAAGGAGCTCATTTGAGGCTATTTGGTGTGAGATTGAGACTGGCAGAATAAAATATACAGTTGGGTGCTGTTATAGACCAGGTGATGGAATAGATGGTGGAGATAGCATGCATAGGGAAATTGATGAAATGAGTGGAAGGAGGGTAATTATTATGGGGGAATTCAACTATGGTAACATTGATTGGAAGGAGGAGCGGACACATGTGAGGAAGGAAAAGGATTTTATTCAATTATTAAGGGATAACTATCTGAGACAGCATGTAATTGAAAATACTAGGGGTGTGAGAGTGCTTAACCTGGTAATAGCATCTGAGAATTTGACTGTAATAAATATGATCATGTTGCCACCTATTGGTGAGAGTGATCATAAGGTCTTGACCTGGGAGGTGGCTAAAGGTGTGGAATTTTCGATTAAGACAGGGTATATGTGGAATTACCGTGCTGGCAAACATGACAAGCTTAGGAGATTGCTTGGATCAGTGCCATGGCATGTACAACTGCAAGGGCTGGACGTCGATAGAGCACGGGAAGTGGTCAAGGAGCATTTACAGGAGGTTATGGCTGATTGTACACCTAGGGTCCGAATAGTAAAACAAGTAGGGGTTAAATGGATGAATAACACCATTAAGCTTGAGCTGCAAAAAAAGAAACAACTGTGGAGGGAATTCAACGAAAGGGGTGACCTGCATGCACACGAACGGTATAAAGTGCAGGCCAGAAAGGTAACGAGTGTTGTATAAAAAAACAAAAGCGGATAAAGGAAACTAGCTATGCAAGCAAAAGAGAATCCCAAACAGTTCTTTCAATATGCTGCAAGCAAGAAAAAACTGTACACGGCAAAATGATTTTAAGGAATGACGATGGTAAGGAGGTCACTGAATCAGTCGATATAGTGGAGTTACTGAGCGCGCACTTTGCAAAAGCATACCAGGTGGTGACATTGGAAAAATGAAGGAACCATTAGTTTATACGGCAATAGTGATGAATGAAGTGGAGGTGACCAGTCTATTACAGAACCTTAATGTGAACACATATGTGGGATTGGATGGTATACCGGCACGGGTCTTGCGTGAAGCGGCTAAGGAATTATCAGTGCCCTTGACCATGTTGTTTAATCTGGGTCTCAGGTCTGGTTTAATCCCGCAGGTGTGGAAAGAGGGGAAAATAGTTTCACTGCATAAAGGAGGATCCAAGACTACGGTTGCAAATTACCGACCGATCAGCATATCAGGAGTCGTTGTCAAGGTCTTGGAGAAAGTAGTCAAGGGAAAAATACAGGAATGGATTGATGAAAATGAGATACTGTACAGGGGACAGCATGGCTTTGTGAAGGGTAGATCATGCTTCAGTAACTTGCTCAAGTTTTATAACAAGGTGACGGCTGAACTGGATAAGGGAAATGGGTTTACAGTGATACTGCTGGACCTGGCAAAGGCGTTTGACAGGATATCACATGGAATACTAATCCGTAAACTACAACATATGGGAATGGATATAGGGTTGGTGAGATGGATAGGTGGTTGGTTGATGGAGAGATATCAAAGAGTAGTTTATTCAGGAGTAGAGTCTGAAAGACGGTCTGTGACTAGTGGTGTGCCACAGGGTTCTGTTCTTGGACCACTGCTGTTAAATCTGTTCATTAACGACATAGGGAAGGATCTAAGTGGAACAATTCATTTGTTTGCTGATGATGCAAAGTTGGGTAGGGCAATAGTGAATGCAGAAGATGTCAAAGTCTTGCAGGATGACTTAGATAGATTGGAGTTCTGGGCGAAGGAGAATGGATGTCAATTTAATGTGACAAAATGTAAGGTTATGCATTTTGGGGTGAAAAGATTAGCAGCAGTATACCACATTGGTGGAACTGTACTCCAAGAGATTGATGAGGCCAGGGACTTGGGAGTGTTGGTGGATAGGGAGATGAAGTTTAGGGGGCACATTGCAAAAGTAGCTAAATCAGCTCATCAACTCACTTGGTTGTTAAAAAATACCTTGATGAGCAGAGACAGGCAAGTTATTGTACCTCTGTACCGAGCCTTTGATAAGACCTTCTCGACTACTTTGCCCAGATTTGGTCACCTCGGTTCCTTCTTGATGGGGAGGAGGTGGAGAGGATCCAGAGGCGAGTGACTAAGATGATAACAGGTCTATGGAATGAACCATATGAGAACAGGTTGAAGATTTGTGGGTTGCAGAAACTAGTTGATAGGCGGAAAAGGGGAGATATGATTGAGACATTCAAATTGCTAAAGGGAGTCTATAGGATTAATTCAGAGGATATTTTTGAGATCAGGACTGGTGGTGGGAGAACTAGGGGACACCTATGGAAGCTAGGCAAGAGTGTGGTTAGCAGGGGTGTTAGAGCTGGGTTCTTTACTTTTAGAGTGGTAAATGAGTGGAATAAGCTGCCAGAGTCTGTTGTGGGTGCTATGACGGTGAACGAGTTCAAGGCAAGGTATGATAGATACTGTGAGAATGTAATCGCATAGTTGTGTGGACATGATGTTTAGGGGTCTCCCTCGATGAGTCTAAGGACTCCTGGAGTCGACCGAAATAATAATAATAATAATAATAATAAAGTACTTTCCTTACTTTTTTCATTATAAACTAACGTAACCTAACCTAAGCTGTTATAATTTCTATTGAGAATGAAAACCTATAAACATGTTTATATTACATTTACCAGACTCCTCTAGGAATTATTCACTTTAACCAGTAATTATTAATAATAACCGGATTTATCACTTTAACCGTAATATATATATATATATATATATATATATATATATATATATTTTTTTTTTTTTTTTTTTTTTTTACTTGACACAGAGTTATCATTATCATACGGCTATTTACATTTAGACTATTCACATATATTTATATTTTCGGTTTAGTACAGAATGTTATATAATAATAATATATATTTTTTTACATTGCATACATTTGTTACAGTTTTTACATACATTTGGTTACATATGATATATCTTGGATGAGAAGTAATTTCTCTGCTTTCATCCTCGAAGCTTATCTGAGGATGGAACCAGTTGGTTATTATTTATTGTTTTTTTTTTTTTTGCTGTGTTGGGAAGCTACGAAATCTATGATTGAGAAATTCGCGTGCGTGTGCGCACACACACACACATACAATAACTTGGAATGTATTCATGTGTCGCTGAACTGGAAGCCAGAACGAATATATTGTGTGTTCATTAAGTTTGTATGGTATTTTGGGTGCGTGTTTCTTGTTCATAGTATGTCCTTAGAGCTCTTTTCAGGCTATTGTAGTTTGTAAGGTTTCTGTATTCAAACGGTAATTTGTTTATCATGTCTGGGATGTAGAAGTTTTGTGTGGCCTTTCCGTAGTGATTATTGTATTTATATGTGATATAATTAGTTGTCTGAGATCTTGTTATGCAATATGTGTTTCTGACTGTCCTGTAGTTGCCATCGAAATAATCTTTTAGCAAAGCTGCATAGTGACATAAATGTCTCGCTGTCAGTATTTTGTGTTCTGATATTGCAGTGTATATAAAGTCGTTATTATCTCTTTGTTCCCAAAAGATCAGTTTATGATTTTGTACTGTAACGAGATTAATCTATTTAGTTTGTGGATGCACCGAGAGCATACGTTGTTATAGCGTATCTTAGTATATTTTGGAATAGTGCTTTGTATATTGGTGTTTTTAGGCGTGTGGGGACTATGTCTTTTAACCTGTAGAGTTTGCCAGTTATTGTTCGGAGTTTGTTGTGTAGATGGTTTATGTGGCTATTCCAGTTCATATCTGCATCGAAGTAAATTCCAAGGTATCGTATTGTTTCAATCTGAGTGATTATAGTGGTTTCCCTGTTCTGTGTGTTTTATGTTGGAGAGTGGATGTTGGATGGTTATATATTTGTTATCAACTGGTCGAGTCAGTGAATTTCTGAATATCATTAAATTTGTCTTATCTAAGTTTAGGTGTATGGAGTTTTTCGTGAGCTAGTCTGTGATCAGATATATGTCATGCTGCATATTTGTTTGGGCTATGCTTGCATTATTATGAATGGATATTATCGCTGTATCGTCTGCGTATTGGAATATCTTACCCTTGAGAGGTAGCTGATTAATATCGTGAGTGTAAATGTTGAATAGATTTGGGGAGTACAGATCCCTGTGGCACTCCATAGGTTACTGGTAGCTCTCTACTTCGGTTTGACCCAATACGTGTGATATGCTTTCTATTTTGGAGGTAGTTTGTAAACTATCTGTGCAAAGGCCCGTCTATTCCAACATGCCTCAGCTTTTCTAACAAGGTTTGATGATCAATAAAGACTACCATGGAAATTTTGTTTTTGTCTAAGGCGGTGTTAATTACTTTTGTAAAGTCTTCCAAGAGAGATGTTGTTCCCTTTTTTTTCTGAAAACCATATTGTGTTTTGGGGATAATATGAAAGGGCTCTGTATATGCTGTGAGTTTCTTCAGTACGCTCCGCTCCATAATTTGATTGATAATTGGTAATGTTGCTATTGGTCTGTAATTGCTGATTAAATTTTTTCCCCATGTTTGTATATGGATTATGGCGGTCT
Source organism: Typopeltis vanoorti (assembly GCF_054136105.1). Lineage (NCBI taxonomy): Eukaryota > Metazoa > Arthropoda > Arachnida > Uropygi > Thelyphonidae > Typopeltis > Typopeltis vanoorti. Next base: position 70,937,489 of record NC_143569.1, on the reverse strand, counting down.
TTAGCATACTTGGTATATGTCCTGTTTTAAATATGTTGTTTATTAATTTTAGTAGGATAGGACCTAAGCTAGTTGCATGTTGCTTGATATCCTTAGGTCTTATACCATCAATTCCTGGGCCTTTGTTTGGTTTGATTTGATGTATTATAGAGAGAAGTTCTGCTTCTTTTATCGTTGGGAACCATAATGTCTGTTTTGATTGTGGTCCAAGTGGAGGATTACGTTTTGTGATTGGGGGAATATTTCTGTGCAGTTCTTGGATGGAGTCTGCAAAGTATTGGTTAAAGTCATTTGCTAGTTGGATAGGTTTTGCGTCTTTCATGAAGCTGTGTTTTATGGTTTCGAAGGTGGTGGTGATCTCGTTGATCAGGTGCCAGGTTTGTTTCATGTTGTTTTGTGCAGAGGTTGGTTAATTTGTCTTTATAGTAGTTTCTTTTTGCATTTCTTATTTGTGTTGTAAGGCGATTCCTTGTTATTCTATTCAGTTTTTAAAACTGTGTTATTTGGATATCGCTTTAATTCTTTCCATAGAGCGTCCTTTCTGTGAATTTCTAGGTTTAAGTTTTGTGTTATCCAATGATTTGGGGTTGTTTTTGAGTGAATTCTAACTTTCTTTGCAGCTTTCTTATATATTTCCTCCTGTGTGAGTCTAATGTTGTTGTTGTATAAGATATCTGCTGAATAAGAAAATTTAAAGAAACTGCGAATATGCTAAAAAAACCCACCCAATGCAATAAAAATCAAGGTTTAATTCTCCATCAAGTGTGGTCAGCTCTAATGAAAAAATCTACCTCAATCTGAGCTCGGACTGTATGAACGAGAACAAGAACACGTGACATCGTCCAGTATTGTTCAACGTCAATAACGTTTTATATCTGCATTCTGTTATTTGAGTTTATGAATAGTCAGGCAGTTATGATTTGTATTTATTAATTCTCTTGTTTAAACTTTAAGTTATACTATTTACCCCCTGAAGATGTAAATCCTACGATTTACGAAACTTGTCAGGAACTATTATTTCAGTTTTTTGTATAACTGAATAATAGAAAATGTGGTGTAATCACCAAAATATATCTTTTAATTCCAAATAATTTAGTGATTTTAGGATCCATGAGTGTGGGAGAGAATCAAATGCTTTCTTGTAGTCTATCCATGCATGTTTAAGTTAGTTTTTCGTCTTTTTGAGTTTCTGAGAATCATTTTATTAATAAGGATCTGGTCTTTTGTTCCTCTAGATTTTTGAAAATTGCCTTTTTGTTCAATCGGATAAATCTGATAACTACTGGTATATGGAATTTGCTATGATTGCAGTGAACAGCTTAAGCGTAGTTGGTAGGCATGTTATTGGACGATAGTCACTTGGGTCTACATCCTAATCTTTTATGAAGAGAAAAGTGCACCCAGATATCATACAGTCTTCCACTGAGCCTGACTACAACAAATAATTAAATTGTTCTGCCATTCGATCATGTAGACTGGTTAGATGTTTTAACCAAAATCCATGTAGTTCGTCAGTGCAGGGGCACTCCAGTTTTTTAATTTTCTAGCTTGAGCACTGACCGTTTCTTTAGTGATAATGACATTATGCATTTGTTTTTGTTTCATTTCTGTTTCTATTTCCTTAATCTATGAAGCATCTTTATTGTGTTCAATAGGATTATCCCAGATTGACTTCCAAAATGTTTCTTCTTTTCCTGGTGAATAATGGTTTGCATTTGTATTTCTCTGGAGAGACCGAAAGAACTGACGCTGGTTCTGTCGAAATTGCATATTTAGTACATATTGGTTTATTCTTCCTTCATATCTTTAAATTTTCTGTGCAGTTGCTGTAATTCTTTGTTTTAGCTCTTAGGTAACTTCAGCAATTGTTTTGTTGGCCAAATTATGTGTTAATCAGTTTGTTTTTGATGTTATTATTTTTCAGCCGTCCTTCTTTAAAACTCTTTAAGTTGCTTAGATCAGCTTGAAGTTTGTTGATCTCTCGTTCTAACCGGATTTTCCATGGTGCAGATTGTTTCATCCTCGGCTTTTGCTCTTTCGGTTTGCAACCAAGCTTCACTGAAATGATATAGGCGGTGCTGTATAGGAGCTGATTTGTTTCCTTTATACTATTGGTTGTGTTGGTTTCAATTACAGCATTGGGGTCTAAGAGGAGCTGTTTTAGCTTAAATTGTTGTAAAGCTTTTAATGGTGGTAGTCGTATACGGTCATTTATGGAGTTCATATGTTCCAATATCCCTGACTTCATTTTACACTACACTTCTGTCAAAACGTTCTGAGGTATGTCGTCAGCATGATATTTACTGAGTTGAATTCCAAAGTTTGATGTAGCTACCTCCTGATGATTTTCTGTTACTGGAGTTGTTGGTTTATTACATAACTCTTGCAGCTCAAGTTCAGTAAATATTTTGTTACGGAAAATGAAATTCTTTTGGTCCATAAGTCTTTGTTTTGTTATTGCAGATTTTGGGAATTTTTGTTTCCAAATTAAATGCATACGTTTTCTGAAACCTCGTTTTTCTGGTGTTGATCTGTAAAAACATTTCATAACTTCTCTGTTTTCTTCTACAGTCCATTTTTTTCGTTTGATTTCTTCCAGTCGCTTTTCAGCTTACTGCCCTGATTGACCAGCAAGGAGAGCTGGGTCCCGTAGTCCACTTGTCGCCTGATGCCCAGGATCCCCAACATCTGGCGTAGTAATTGATGACCTGAGGGTCGACTGATCCGGTATGGATCTCTTCTTCCTTTTCACTATTAAGATGGGGGATGGAACACTGTTAGTCTGGCTCCTCAGTTGAGACCTGTCTGATAAGGGTGGCCCTGCTGGCAGCTATGCGACCACCAGAATAGCTCTCAACATCACTGAAGCACGTAAGCTCCACCGCCACGACAAGGCCGTGTTCCTTCGGAGTATTATTATTATTATTATTATTATTATTATTATTATTATTATACGAATATTGCCATGAACACAAAACCATCATCGCGAAGACCCACAGTAACCGTATTTCACACAATACCCATGATATACCTGAACTTGCTAATTATTGGGGTCGTTACAAATAGTACCTCTGGAAAACAATTCCACTCATTCCATTTTCCAAGTAAAACGCCTCCTTTGCAAACCCTTACTGCCTACACTCTTACACAACTTGCAGAGTGACTTCTTGTTATTACCAGTGGCGGCTCTCGGCTTGGAATCGTGAGGTGCTGCAAGTTTCGAAATATACATACACGTATACACAAACAGTGTATTAGTGTTTGGATAAAATATCAAAATCATGGTAAAAATTTAAAAAAAAATTAAACATGAAAAAATATTGTTTATTATCGATAAAATTATACAGTTTAGTATAATTCAAAATTACTTAAAAATAAAATCCATTCCTTTAATTGTAATTAAAGGAATTTTGATTTACAATTGATTTACAAGAAAAATTGATTTACAATTTTTGGACATTACAATTAAATCCTTTAATTGTGATGTCCAATTATTTAAAGAGACGGAGTAAACACGATAAGCACTACGAACACTCTACTACTGGCGCAAACTGTATATAAACAACAGTGGAACTGCTCGACGGACAGTGCCGCATTAGCGCATTACGCTAATAGCTCGCATCTCACTATGACGTCTATATGCTTGCGCGCGTAGCAATATGCACTGGGGTAAACACAGTGCTGTTGGCGTCCTTCGTCCTCCTAAGTGCTACAAGATGGGTTTTTATTATTTTTTAGACAAAATAAGATAATTGTATAGGACTGTTGATGATAAAAGCAAATATAAATAAATTAATAAATATATTTATATATCGAGAAAAATTGGGGTTGCTGCAGTTCCGCAGTGCCTATACACGAGCCTCCTCTGGTTATTACTCTACTACTCCTACATTGAAAAAATTCTTTTGCGCCAATTTTAGAGAATCCTTTTGTTTCTTATAAATTATGTCGCTTCTCTTCCGGCTGTCAACCAATTCTCATAGGAAGCATTCCACAGTTTTGTCACCAGCTTGGTCATTCGTATCCGAATTCTCTCCACCAAGAAAGTAACGCGACCAAACCTCTGTACCATAGTCAAGATGGGTCGAATCATAGTTTTATTAAGATGGATAATAACCTCGCCATCTTTATCTGACATTGTGTTCAGTATCATCCAAGTAATCCTCTGAGCTACTTTTTTCCAGATATTTCAATATGTCCTATGAATTTTAAATCTCTATCCAAAATATCACCCCCAGATCCTCAGACGTCAATTTCTTGTAATCCCATATCAGACGTCAATTTCTTGTAATCCCATATCATCAATATAATACAAAGTATGGAACCTTTTCATCACTTCGGGATGAAAAGGTTGCATTACAAAGATTACCTTACATTTTGCGACATTAAATTCATAACCATTGTCTTTTGCCCACATTGCCAATTTATTTAAATCGTTATATCAGATATCTATTCACCTTTATCTAGTATGCCTCCCCAGGTTTTGAATCATCTGTAAACACGTGAATACCCCTTCCTTTAAATTTTCTGCTTTATGATTGATAAAAAAATCAAAGAATAGTGGTAATAGTACAGAGCCCTGCGGCACTTCCCTACAGATCCTCATTCTCCTATATTCCCCTCCACCATCAAACACCACCATGTAAGTCTATCAATCACCTTTATCCATTCCCAGTTACTCCAAATTATGTAATAGTTTCTATTCCGTAATCGATCAAATGCCTTTGCAAAGTCCATCAGTATCATGGTGTAGTCATTTCCTTCATCAAATGCCTCTGTAACCTTACAAAAAGTCATGAAATTTCTAATGCAGATCATACTTTTAGAAAACCATGCCAACTCTATAGAGTATCGCCTTCTTATTCATCCGTTTCTGCGCTTTACTTTTAACCAACATTTTCAATACTTTAACCAGCTCTCCAGAGACACTAATCTCTGAAGTAGGTAATTTCCTACTTCAAGACAGAATATCAGAGTGGAGAAATTATCTTTCTCCACTCTGATATTCATTCTTTGATTGCTATTTATTGTATATATTTCTTGAATAAATACTGTGACAAGAAAATCGATCCTAACATGCAAAGGAAAATAAGATTTCTTGATTAAACTGTAAGAGTTGGTTTTGTATATTTCATCATCATGAATTTCCTGATATGTATCCCCAAGGGATGTTCAAGATTATTATGACAGCACTACATGATTAAGTGTACATTATTATCAATCTCCTATCAATAATTTTCCTCCAAATCAATCTATTATTTGTGAGCATATATTTTAAACAATTTTTGTCCTAATTTTATCAAAAGCTATTCATAATCAATAAAGGCCATATAGTATACATTTCTTTCTGATATCCTCATCTCTCTCTCTCTCTCTCTTTGCTTAAAATTGAGTCTATAAAGAACTGTCTGACACTGAATTTACCCTAGGAACCTTTCCAAAGCTGAGATTGAAATTGAACCAGTTCATCAGAAGCTCTGTCATTTCTCATGTACAATTTTGTAGCAGACGAAATGACACACTGTCAAGTCCCTTTGCTGTATTCACATTGATATTTTTAAATATGTTGATTACTTCCAGTTCTTCTACCTCAATTCTCACATTAGTCTGTCACATCGGTAACTGTAAAGTCACCTGGATGATACACACGTGAAAAGGGATCATTTAGTAAATCAGCTATTTTTCTGTTGCTGTCACTTTTCCACCATGGTTATCCTTCCATGATCATTCCTTCTATTCCTTGCTGAATAGCGGAACAACTCTTTTGGATTTATTCTGGCCTGCTTAGTTAATTTTTTCTCACAGTCTGATTTAGCTTTCCTAACAATACTAAAAAAAAAAAAATCAGCTAACGCCTTTTTATTCCCGTATATACGGGAGTAGGCGAGGCCATTTAGCCCTATCTAACTTTTGGAGACTGAGTGGGCAGTTCAATCTCCACTGGTACCCAATCAGAGACAGATGGCCCAAGGCTATCACTAATTAAGCGGTACGCAGTGAAGAGAGACGGCTCAAATGTGCCGCCATCTCGTGGTCTCTAACCCTAACACAATATATTTAATGTCTGAAATAATGTGGGTTCTACGGTCGATTTTCTTGAGTTTACAGGACGAAAAACCCGAGTTTCCGGGAGGAAAAACCTGCTTGCCCGTGCCAGAGATCGACTAACTCGGGAACCGGTCGAAAAAAGGCTTAGAAAAATTTCCTCTAGTCGCCGACTAGACTCGAAACCAAGACTTCCTTCGTGCGGCCTAGTGCGGTGGTGTGCAAACGCCACATCCACTGAGCTACTCAGGCTCACGTAACATATACTAGATTTTATTTATTTATTTATTATATATATTTTTTTGCCTGAGAGTGGTATTGCTTATGAGCATGCTGCAGAAGCGGCAAGAGTTAAGCAGAGCTGAAAATAATAAGAATCGACCGAATAAACAAGAAAAACAAGTTAAGGAGAAAATTATGTATGGAGACCCAATAATCAGGGGAGTACTTAACAAACGTATGATATAATCATGTTTCCCGGGGGCAAAAATTCTCGATATTAACCACGTCATCCGGATGCAAAGAGGTAAGTCTCTAGGAAATTATTGTCTTGGTTGGTTCCAATGATTTGAGAGGTGAGAAGTATTCTATGAGGGAGGATGTAAATGAGTTGGTATAAGAGGCAAAACTGAAGAGCAAGCAGGTGAGGATTGTAAGTCTCCTACCACGCTGTGATAGAGGCGTACGAAGGAGGAGCGCATTGATAGCAAATGAGTCCATACGTAGATTGTGCAAAAGGAATGATGTCGAATTTGTGGTCTCTGTTTGACAGAAAGAAGGATTTGTACAATGAGAATGGAGTGCACCCGAATGGTTTTGGTGTTAGGTATCTGGAGAGAACTTTGTTCACCGAGCATGTTGACGTTCAAATTCAGGAAAACTTAAGCAATTGGGGTAGAAGCGAGTGAGTTTGTGTGAAGGCACCTATGAGGCGAGTGAGTGTGAGAATGACCAAGTATCATTAACCAATGAAGAATCTATTCTCTCAAGCAAAAATATTGAATGCGGTAGTCAATACAAAAAGTAAAGGTGGTGGAGGGAATAAAGGGATATTTCCGTTTCTATATACTAATGCAGATGATGTAATTACAGGGATTGAATGTGAGGAGTTTAGTATTTTCGGGGAAGATAGGATAGGGAAGGAATACTGCTGATGATAGCAGATGAAATGTATCCAAAAAGAATAGGAGACAGGTGGGAGGATGGCTGTTCATTTGAAGCAATCTTGTGTGAGAAAGAACAATAAGATAAATTATACAGTTGTTTGTTGCTATAGACCAGGGAGTTCCACAGACGATCTGAAAGGCATGCATCTCCAAATTAGTACAGTGAGTACAGGTCGAGTGGTTATTATGGTGGACTTCAACTATGGAGATATAGACTGAAAGGAAGAGAGACAGCATGTGATGAAGGTAACTAAAGGTGGGAGAATATTGGACCAGAAGAGCTATCCATAACCAAGGTGACAACATTGCCTCCAATTGGCAAAAGTGACCATGCAGTCTTGATTTGTGAGATTATAAAACATGAGGAATATTCTATCAAGAAGGGGTATTTTTGGAACTAGAAGGAGGTGATTATGACATGCTTAGGATAAAACTTAAACAATACCTCTCCTTAAACTTCTCTGCTATTTTGGCCACTCAAAACTCTCTGACAATCTTGCCACTCATTCACCACTCTCCAAGCAAAATACCTGATCTGCACATGCTTACTGCTCTAGCTCTTCAACAACTTTCAGGGGTTACCCCTTGTTCTCACCCTATTACTCATGCATTGATAATTTTCTTTTGCATCAATCTTATAGAATCTTCTTCTTCTGCAGCTTTTCCAACTTAAGTAGAATCGCTGTTTGTGGTTAGTCTCCTCCACAACCCCCTGTCTTGGGCTGTAGTTCTTCATCCACAACCAAATGGAAGTTCTTCATCCCCAACTCCTCCTCCACCATCTCTTCTTTGGCCGTCCGCACTTCCTCCTCCCCTGCACATCCATCTGCATGACCCTTCTTCCCACATACTCTTCCTCCCTCCCTCCTCATCACATGACCAAACCATCTCAACCTTGCCTCCTGTATCTTTGCTCATAAGTTCATAAATTTCACCGTTCCCTTTACATAGTCATTTCTCAGATGATCCTTTCTGGTCACACCGCACATCCACCTAAGAATTCTAATGCTACTGCAATCCTGTTGATGTTATTTTTCCTCAGGGCCAGTTTCCATAGCATACGTCATAGCTGGTCTCACTCGTCCTGTAGATTTTGCCTTTTAGATTGATTGGCACCCTCTTATCACATAGCACTTCAGCTATCTCTCTCCAGTTCCTTCATCCCACTTCCTTCTCAGCCTCACCATCCTCTTTCATTGTTGAACCTAAGTATCTAAAGTCACTGACCTTCCTGATGACATTTCCTTCCAGCTCCAGATCTATCTCCTTGCTGCAATCCACTTTGTAACACATATACTCAGTCTTACTTCTGCTCAGTCTCATACCTCTCTCTCTTCCAGTACTTACCTCCAACTTTTCAGTTTAGCTGCCACTTCTTCTCTTGATTCTGCACACAGCACAATGACATCTGCATACAACATAGTCCAAGGCGCATCTTCTCTCACCTCCATCACAATATTAAACAGAAACGAACTTAATGCTGACCCTTGATGCAAGCCAACTGTGACTGGAAAACTTTCTGTGTCTCGCAGGTTCGAACTCTTGTCTTCACATTTCTGTACATTCCTGCACCAACCTGACATATTTTTTCTGTACCTTCTCCCTCAAACACCTTCAGACTTTTTGCCTTGGCACTCTATCATACGCTTTCTCCAGATCAATAAATACCAGATGTAGCTCCCTTTGTTTCTCTCGATATTTTTCCATCATCTGTCGTAACCCAAAGATAGCATCTGTTGTCGATTGACTAGGCATGAAGCCAAATTGCTCCTTTGCAATCTCCACCTCCTTCCTCAGTCTTCCATCAAGAACCCTCTCTAGGATTTTCATTGTGTGGGACATCAACTTTATTTCTCTGTAATTCTTACAATCTTATGCATCCCCCTTTACTCTTGTAAATGGGGACAAGAGTACTTTTCCTCCATTCCTCAGGTATATTTTCCTGTTGACAAACTTTTATTAATAGGTCCTACAGTAAGTCAATTCCGTCTTCCCCCAGTGCTTTCGATGCCTCCACTGGGATCCTGTCAGGGGGGGGGCACCGATTTTCCATTCTTCATCTCCTCTTTATGGCTTCCTTCACTTCCACTCTACTAGTGTTCTGCACCATCCCCCTCATAAGGCTCCCCATCTTCTCTGTGAGTACTTGCATTTTCTTCATTCAAAAGCCCTTTAAAGTATATTCTCCATCTGTTTCTTATATCCACATTCCTTCTTAATACCCTTCCTCCAGTCTTTGATCTGCCCCACATGTATGATGTTCTTTGATGCCTTATGCCTACATTTTGCCAATCGATAAATCTTTCTGTCCTTCCTTTGTTTCTAATTGATGATAAAGGTCTTGATATGCCATGGCCTTCGCAACAACTCTCTTGGCTTCTCGCTTTTTCCCTCTCTCCTCTTCCACTTCTGCTTTGCCTTCCTCTTAGCCATCACTGCTCCTTGTACATTATTCCACCACCACCAGCCCTCCTTCTGCTCTCTAATCTTTCCGGATGTTTCACCAAGCACCTCAATTGCACAGCTTAGAATTACTTTTGAATTATGTCTCCACCAGTCTTGTACACTCTCTAGTCCATCTGAAATCCTCTCTTAACCCCTTAACGTACCAATTAAAAATCAGAAAGCGGTCATTTTTCTGCCAATTTTTTGGGCGAGGGTGATTTGCAGGATCAAATTTATCATTATTTGAAAAATAATGATGAATTTGTGCAAACGCAAACGAAATAGCTGATACATGCCGTTGGCAACTTTTCTCGGCTGAAAGGAAATAGGCACAAGATTGTCTAGTGTCTATATTCGGTTGTATTTATATGTGAAACCAAAATTCAAAATCAATTTTGGCGCAATAAACAAAAGACGTGTCACAGACGTCTTTGTATGTTAAGGGGTTAACACCTCCCTAAAACGGTTCCTCACACTCTTCTTTTAAGTGAAACCACTTAATTTTCTTCCTCCCATGGGTTCCAAAGGTTCTTATCTTCGACTTTATTTCAAAGTGCACACAGCAGCCAGTGTTGCTGCGGCACATGATCTGTTGGGATTACTTTACAATTTGTTACTGCCTTAAGATGTTTTCTAGTCACAATGTAGTCAATCTGTGAACTATTGATTCCACTTCTAAATGTTATCAAATGCTCTTCCCTCTTACAGAAAAAGGAGGTCACAATTGCCAGATCATATGCTAATGCAAAGTCCAAAATCCTCTCCTTCCTAGTTCATCATTTCCACTCCATGGCCACCATTCTTTCAGTCCCTATTGTCTCCCTGTGTCCTATCAAGTCTCCTGTGACAATTACCATCTCGTTTTCTTCCAGTTCCCTCATTCCTTCATCTAGTATGTTCCAGAATTCATCTTTCTCTTCTGCCGTACAGCCAACTTGTGGGCTGTATACACATAAGACAACCAGTTGCTCTTCTCCAAGACCCAGTTTCATTCGCATGATCCTGTCGTTCCTCCTACCCACTTCCAGTACTTCGCCCTTCATTCTTCCACACATAATTCCAACACCATTTCTTCTCTCTTTATTTGCTCCAGAGTAGAACAATTTATACCAGTCTCCTAGTTCCTTTGCCTTTCCCCCCTTCCACCTGGTCTTTTCTGCATGCATAAAATGTCCAACTTCCTCTTCCTCATCATGTCTGCGACCTCTTTCCCCTTCCAGTCATGCTTCCAACATTCAACGTTCCAACTTCTACATCTCCGCTTGCTGGGCTTGCTTCTTTAACTGCACCCGCCCTTGTCCACTTCTCACATGTTATCAAATGCTCACAGCTGTAGGGCGATGTGGCTGCACGTTGCTTAAGGGGTATGCCCTAGCCCTTATATCACTTTCTTTTCGACTCATTTAATCATATCTAGAGCTGGCAGTGAACTTTTATGACTGGATGCCCTTCCTGACATCAACCCTTGCCATTTATCCGGGCTTGGGACCGGCACCTATTGGGGCTAGCTTGCCCCCTTTGGTGGCTGCAATTGGCGAAATGAAATAGCAAGATAGGAAAGATTCACCCCTAGCCCTCAAATACTCTAATAATATTGGGGGAAAGGAGCAAGAAGAGAAGAAAGAAGGGTAGAGGACCAGTCTACAGATAATATAACAGATGTATATTACATGAAGTAAGGCATGGTCCAGTATGAGGTACCTCGGGTTTGCCATGCCCGCACTAAAGTGAGCCCATGAGAAAATGCTCATCAATCTTATAGAATAGAATCCATTTAGTAACTTAAACTTCATCATATCTCTTCTCTGCCTGTCACCGAAACTATGCAACCCACACATTCAATCTATCCTCTTAGGAAGCATTCCACTGAGACATGTGGTCAAATCATAGCCTTATAAAGAGGAATGATAACCTCTTCATCTTTACTTGCAATATGTATTAAGCTCTTAAGAGGTGTTTAGCAGATGGATGCGAGAGAATTTTCATATAGTGGAACAAGAGGTAGGGCAAGAACTAGAGGTCACCTTTGAAAACTGCACAAGGTAGTAACCAATGAGATGGAGAGTATTTTTTTTTACGTGGAGTGAGTGGAATGCATTTCCTGAGTATGTTGTGAATGCTGAGAGTGTGAATCAGTTTAAGCTTCGGTATGACACTCATTGATAAGGATGAGCGATAAGATTTAGAAGTCAGTATCTGAAACCAAATAGAAAGGAAAAGATCAAGAAAAACAATTTAGAATAATTCTGTTATAAATTATATTATAAATGCCTCAGATAAATGCAAGAACTGGCTATTACTCATGCATTTTCTACAATCCAGTAGAAAAGCTGACAGAAAACTATTAATGAAATTTTGCATTGGACTATATCTTCTACATTATATTTTATATCCTTAGAAATATAAAGATACTATTATAGGCCAATACATTTCAGAAAATGATGGGCAACTTCATTTCTGATCACTCTACTCGGCATAGAACCTTGTCAATTTAAAAAAGGTGGGTGGGCAAAAATATCCAAGTATTCCAAAGTCATGGAAAGTATCTTCACTAACAGATATGAATAATGTATCATCCAACCTTGAGTGGTAATAACTGCTTCAATGCATTATTAAATCTTCTTACTAATTTCTAGCTGAACATTCAAGCATCATGCTTTACTCTTCCCTTGAAGCATTACTAAGTTCTGCTAATTAAAATTCTCTAATGCTGTTCCAGTTTATTCCTTAGATGTTCTCTGGGGCACAGGGCTGTGCTATAGGTAGTCACTACAATATTGCAATATTCTTTCTTCCATTACATATAAAACATCTCTTTGTAAGATAGCAAGTTAAAGAAGGACAGAACATCAACAAAATTTATTCATGGCATGAAAACAAATTTAGGGTGACAGCATGAATGGAATACCTCATGCCACAGTATTCTTCACATTAGCATGTATGATTTGGAATATACTGATTCTCAAATGTTTTGTAGTCTTAGATTTGTATCTGCTGCTAATTTTTACACTTTGAAAGACACATCTCAGGTTATCATTTTTAGGATATCACTTCATTAAAATTTAAGTTCACATTTTTTCTTACAAGTCTCTTTAATGTGTAACATCTCTGTACTGTTATTTCACTGTTCTAGCCTTCTGCTACTGATACATATTTCAATGCAGAATAATTTGATAAAGATCAGGATGAACATAACTGTATATTCCGAAAATTAAATTAATGGAGATCTGCAACCAAACTCACTGTCTTCAAAATACATTATAACCTAACCTATCTTCTAAATATGTGAAATAAAGTTCAGAGAAATTTGTGATAATGCACTTGACATTTCAAAAGATCTGTCATGCAGGATTGCTGAGTAAATTATCATCTTATGGTCTATCCTCCACTTTTTCAAAATGGGTAACTGTTTTTTATCTGGTAGCTTACTATGGTGGATAGCATTCTCTCTTTAAATTTCTCTATCAATGCAGCCACTACCTCAATCAGGACTCTGTTCTATTGTTTTCTTTTTTTTTTTTTTTTTTCTTTGCTTATTCTTCTCTCAGTGACCTGAAACTCTGATGGTAGTCTGTTATAAACCTGCACATATCACAAATCTTCAGTGCTGTCTTATATAATGTATTGCTAAATAAATTCATTAAAATTTAAGTTCACATTTTTTCTTATAAGTCTCTTTAATGTGTAACATCTCTGTACTGTTATTTCACTGTTCTAGCCTTCTGCTACTGATACATATTTCAATAATTTTAAACCAATCCGATGAATGATTGAACTTTATCATTCATGTTGATGTTTAGTGGGGAAAAAAAAGTTTAAAGAAAACTAAATTTATTTAATCAGATTCCAAAGCTAAAATTTTACCTTGGTGACCAAGGCATCTTCATGGGCACAAAGAAATATACTAAGCAGATACAAGAAGGAAAATACAGGTTGATTACAAAAGGCAGCCCCTACAATCTTAATTAGCCCTCTAAGGGTATGATAAAGAAATCTTGTTGATGGTTGCCCAGATATTTAGTGATGTGACGTAGCTGAATTTGTTTTGTTTGGGGAATGTGTAGTGCTGGCAGATTCCAGAAATAGTCTGATTTAAATCTGTTTCTGTATAAGAGGGAGATTCCAACACTGGATCTGGTGATCTGTAACACATAGCACATCTGACCAGTGATAGTGCTGGTCAGATGTGCTATAGAAAAACATAACCTTAATGTTTTTCTAGACAGCCATTAGCAGTTCTTCCAATTTGTCCAAAGTATGGAAGTTTGCAGAAGCAATGAATACTGTAGACCCAGAGTAACCTAAATGATGGAAAGGATTTTTTTTTTTTGTGAGTGGATAAAGGTAGCTAATTTTTGGTAGCCTGGAGGTCTGTATGTTATACCTTTTAACAACGAATGCAATGTTTTCAGAAGTGTCCTGGATGTAGTGGGGAGAAAGTGATGTTGATCTTATGAAGGGGGAAACCATTGACTAAAAAGTATTATGAATAATAATTTGATTTCGATGGAGAGGATAGTGTGGTCCAAGCCAGTGGCACACCCAGAGGGGGCACCAAAGGGCCTTGGCATACCCCCCCAAAAAAGGAGGAAAAAAAAACACTAGAAAATTTTCTAAAAATCTTTTCCTAATTAAAATTCATTTTTTTACTTATGTTGTGTCGTGTCTTCTATACTACTTATGAATTAGCAGTCACATAAGGTGGGAATACCCTATAGCTCTCGGGAATCACGGCTGCTGTGAACACAAGGCGAATGAAGTAGTGCTCAGGCAGACCGAGCGCTACTTCATTTGCCTGAGCCGGGCCAGAGGAAATCACGGTATCATGTATTGGCGATCATTGCAGATGCTCAGTCATAGGTCATATGCGATGAATAGTGTGTATTCTCAAATTGTCTACTCAACCCCCCCCCCCAAGATTAAATCCCGTGTGCACCACTGGTTCCAAGCAGATGGTTCTAGCTCTACCTGCTAAGGTTTTGATAACACCATACTATTGGGAAAAGTGGTATAGTTTACAGCACTATGTAGAGCTGCACTTGGCTTGGTGCCAAGAATAGTCGATTCATGCTGAAGGGGAGAAAGAAATGAAGGACGTACGAATTGGTTGCCAACACGAGAAATTATGCTTTATAGATAAAATTTCCCAACTGTTATACAAGCAAAATAGTTACCACTTTAAAAACTACAATGATCATAAAAGAGAAATTAATTTTCTGACGTGTAATAATAAACAACTCATCCCAGAAGACGGATTGATTACCCTATTATCAGAATGGATTCTCCTTTTTGTGATATGCACAGAAGTGTCGAAGGGTCTCGAATCTGTGGCCATACTATAGTACAATAGATGATGGATCTACCTTCTAGAGTGGGTGAGATTTCTGTAGACCAAAAGAGGATATGGATCTGTTGAATAACCAGAGTGACTACTGTCAAGGAACAGCAGATATTGTTTTCCCTTTTCAATGGTGAAACAAATCCTCCAGCGTTTGCTGTTGAGCCGTGATAAAAATGTTTCTAACATATCCATGGCACATGGCCAAATGGAGAATATGTCCAACATAGAATAGCCATATTGGGGATTTGAGAGGGATGAGTTTAGGTCCATATTTCCAAAATGTTTCATGAAAAGATTGCCAAGTAGAGAGGAAGAGGGAGCAGAAATCTGTGCCTTCAATCTGTTTGTTGTTTTTTTTCTTCCAGATAAAACAAAATGCATGGTAAAAGTGAATAACGCTGATATGTCAGGGGGAATAGATAGCATGAATGAGGTCTAAGATTTCTGTAACGGTACATCAGGGAATTGGAAGGCTTTTTATCAAAATTGACGATGATGGTCAGTTTTGATAAAGTCTCCCTACCCCATCATCATCATCAATTTTCTGATATGTATCGCCAAGAATTGTTCAAGCTACTATGACAGCACTACATGATTAAGTTTACACTATTATTAACCACCTATCAGCAATTTTCCTCAAAATTGATCCATTACATGTCAGCACTGCAATATTGTCAGTATCAAACTTTTTTGTGATTTGAAGACACTTCTGACTGAATCAATCCACCTAGACTTTGATCTTTCTCTGAGTCTCTTTACTGCCATCTTGGTATCAAACACCGGTTTTGCTAACCTTTCTATTTCAGTAATCATACCACCTTAGACTGACTCTACTCACAGACTTTTGAATGCTAACAATGTTAAGTTCATTTATAATATCTTCATTTTTCATATGATTCTGCCATTAATGCCATCTGTTCAATCCCTTAATGTTTTCTCAGAACTCTCATATCTGTGGTTACTGATCTTTGATCAAGTGCTTTATTTCTAACCAATTCTCAGCTGCATAATTTAAAACTGGTTTGAACAGTGTCTTGTATAGAGCTAGTTTAGTGTTTGGACTAATTTCTCTTATTCCATATAAATTTATTCAGTTGACTTCCTACTACATTAATTCTGCTGTTTTCTGTTTACCAATTTAATTTGCCATCTTCACGAAAAACTATGTCTAAGTAGACAAAACATTTTACTTGTTCTTTATATATATATATATATACAGGGTGTTCGAGATAAATTTGACATATTTATAATTAATTATATTTTTCCGTAAGTTACATGTATTAACACACACTTCTCTTCATTTAAAAGTTTGGACCCTTCTTCATTCATATACAAGATGTCAGAAAGGATGGATAGCTGGAACCCACCTGAATCATGGAAGAGAATAACTTGTATCATGATGATTCGTGCCCGCCATCAAAATAAGGATATTACGACTGCTGCCCAATGCTCCCTGAATACAGTAAAAACAATCAGGCATGAACTAGAGACTTGCAATGGTGACTACGAGGATGTAGCAAGAAGAAAGATCCCTAGCAGACGATCTGATTGCGTTCGTACAGCAGAATTCCTCGCAAATCTGCAGGAACAGGTGTTGAAGAACCCTGGCATTGGAATTCGGGCTTTGTTCGTGGAGTTGCTAACTGTAGTCAAGCCCTGGATAACAAGGGTAGCCAATGGTAGGCCGTATGTATGGCAGCAGGATTCGGCCCCTTGCCACACCTCTGGGAAAAGTCAAAAATGGTTGTCTGAAAATTTCTACGACTTCACCAGTCCAAATGTTTGGCCTCCAAACTCCCCAGACCTTAACCCCATGGATTATTTTGTATGGGGCGCAGTTGAAAAAGACACCAATCGCACTTCCAGTAATACAAAAGCCCAGTTAATGGATAAAATTAAAACAGTTTTTGCGGCCCTTCCCAGGGAGACTGTAGCATCAGCTTGTTCGAGGTTCCGAAGCAGAATTGAAGCTGTGATCGATGCTAATGGTGGTTATTTTGAGTAAATCTTGTTGATAGTATTGTAATTAACTCTGCCTGTAATGTTTTTTTGTCAATTCATTAAATTTAATAGATACAAAGAAGATTTTCTTTTTCCTTACGAAACTGTCAAATTTATCCCGAACACCCTGTATATATATATATATATATATATATATATGAAAAAGCTTTGATGACTGATACCGAGAGAAAAAAAGATGACATGGTATATTTGAAAAGATACTACTAGTTTAGTTCGTCTGAGTTAACTCAGACGAAGGCCGCCAACACATTGTGAACTGGACTCAAACTTCTACCATCCATGTGTGCTATGATGAACTCGAGAGAAAGATTGTCGAAACTAGAGAAATTTCTCTAGATTCTTCTCATATCAATAACAGCCTAAGTTTCAATCACTCTGGCGCACATGTTGCTTCTGTTCAGTATTGGCGCACTCGAGACAGCGCATAGTATACGTTTGTTTGGAACTCAAGTTCGCTTTTTGTTTTCAAACACGCTAATGTCTTTTTAGTAATTTTTCTGTTATTACAATTTTAAGTCTCTATAATTCTTTATATATTTCTTTGATTGTGATACCTGAAGATGTTGATCTATTCAACGAAACTAGTAGTATCTATTCAAATATGCCATGTCATATTTTTTTCTCTCGGTATCAGTCACTCAAGCTTTATCATAATATTCCAACCGAGTAAAAATGAATTCTGAAAAAAAAAAAAGAAAAAAAAAAAAAAAAATATATATATATATATATATATTATTATTATTATTCCGGGCAACTCCAAGGAGTCGACAGACTCATCGAGGGAGGCCCTAACATCATGTCAAGAACAACTATTCGACATTCACACAGTATCTATCATACCTTGCCTTGAACTCATTCACGGTCGTAGCACCCACAACAGACTCTGGAAGCTTATTCCACTCATTCACCACTCTCCAAATAAAAAATCTAGCTCTAACACCCTTGTCAACCACATTCTTGTCCAGCTTCCATGCATGGCCCCTAGTCCTCATAACACCAGTCCTATTTTCAAAAATATCTTCTGGATTAATCTTATAGAAACCCTTCAGTAATTTGAATATCTCAATCATATCACCCCACTTCCACCTATCGACCAATTTCTGTAATCCACAAATCTTCAACCTATTCTCATAAGGTTCATTCCACAGACCTGCTATCATCTTGGTCACTCGTCTCTGGATCCTCTCCACTTCCTCCCCATCACGAAGAAACTCTGGTGCATAACTGGGCACAGTACTCCAGATGGGGTCTTATCAAGGCTCGATAGAGAGGAACAACAATTTATTTGTCTCTGCATGTTAAAGTATTTTTCAGAAGCCAAGTAATTTGATGAGCTGATTTAGCCACTTTTGCAATGTGCCCCTAAACTTCAATTCCCTATCCACCAATACTCCCAAATCCCTGGCCTCATCAATCTCCTGGAGTACGGTTCCACCAATGTGATATACTGCTGCTATTCTTTTCACCCCAAAGTGCATAACCTTATCCTTTGCCACATTAAATTGACATCCATATTTCTTAGCCCAGTCCTCCAAACTGTCCAAATCATCCTATAAAATTTTGACATACCGTGCACTCACAATTGCTCTACCCAACTTTGCATCATCAGCAAACAAGTGAACATTTCCTCTCAGATCCTTACCTATATCATTGATGAACAAATTGAAAAGCAGTGGTCCAAGAACAGAGCCCTGTGGCACACCACTAGTCACATGCCGTCTTTTAGACTCCACTCCTGAATAAACCACTCTCTGGTATCTCTCCATCAACCACCCTCCTATCCATCTCACCAACCCAATATCCATCCCCATCTGCTCCAGGTTACTGATTAGGGTTCCATGTGGTATCCTGTCAAAGCCCTTGGCAAGGTGCAGTAGAATCACTGTAAACCCATTACCCTTATCCAGTTCAGCCGTCACTGTGCTATAAAACGTGAGCAAGTTACTGAGGCATGATCTACGCTTCACAAAACCATGTTGTAACCCATACAATATCCCATTTTCATCTATCCAATCCTGTATTCCTTCTTTGACTAATTTCTCTATGACCTTGACAGTGATTCCTGATATGCTAATCGGTCGGTAATTTACAACGGCAGTCTTGGAACCACCTTTATGCAGTGGAACTATTTGCCCCTCTTTCCACCCTCTCCGGACTAACCCAGACCCGAGACTCAAATTAAACAAAATGGTCAAGGGTACTGACAATTCTTTAGCCGCTTCTCATACGACACGAGCTGGTATACCATCCAATCCCACAGATGTATTGACATTGATGTTGTGCAATAGACTTCTCACCTCCACTTCATTCACCACAATCCCGTATAATCTACTGGTTCATTCGTTTCTGCAATGTCACCACCTGGATGATATATTCTTGCGAAGTGCTCACTCAGTAACTCAACTATATCAATTGATTCAGTTACCTCCCTACCATCGGCATTCTTTAAAATCATTCTGCCATATACATTTTACCTTTTCCTTGCAACATATCGAAAAAACTGTTTAGGATTCTCTTTAGCCTGCATGGCCAATGTTCCTTCGTAATCCATTTTTGCTTTTCTTACCACACTCGTTACCCTTCTGGCCTATGCTTTATACTGTTCATGTGCCTGCCAGTCACCATTCTCCTTAAATTCCCTCCATAGTTGTTTCTTTTTTTGCAGCTCAAGCTTAATGGTGTTATTCATCCATTTAACCCCTACTTGATTTATTATTCGGACTCTAGGTATACAGTCAGCCATTGCTTCATGCAAACACTTCTTAACTGCCTCCCATGCACTATCAACTTCTAGTTCTTGCAGTTGTACATGCCATGGCACTGAACCAATCAAACTCCTAAGCTTATCATACTTTCCAGCCCGATAATTCCACATGTACCCTGTCTTAATTGTAAATTCCACACCTTTAGCCACCTCCCAAGTTAAGACCCTATGATCACTCTCACCAATTGTTGGCAATGTGGTCATATTTGTTACAGCCAAATCCTCAGATGTAATTACTAGGTCAAGCACTCTCTAACCCCTAGTAATTTCCATTACATGCTGTCACAGATAGTTATCCCTTAATAACCGCATAAAATTCAATTTCTTCCTCCCGTGTGTTATCTCCTCACTCCAATCAATGCGACCATAGCAGCTAAAATCTCGCATAATAATTACCCTCCTTCCACTCATTTCTTCTATTTGCTTGTGCATACTGTCACCACCATCCTTTCCATCACCTGGTCTATAGCACCACCGAATTGTATATTTTGTTCTGCTAGCCACAATCTCACACCAAATGGCCTCAAATGAGCTCTTATCTGTATCCTGCAATTCAACTTCCATTCTCTTTGGCTGCAGCTCATCAGCTATCATCAACAATACTCCTCTCTCCCCATTTTATTCTTCCTGTCATGCCTGAACACACTATACCCATCACATTCAATCCCACTAGCTATATCATCTACAGTCAGTCATGATTCACTAATACCAATAACCTGTGGTCTGGAAGTGCCAACCATGGCCAAAAACTCTTCCTTCTTGTTCCTAATACTCCTAACATTAGTGTACATGAATTTAAGACCTCCATTAGGCCCAACCCTACCTTGATGCCTTATATTAACTATCCCATTCTGATTTGTTGTCCTTATTCGCTCGGGCATATTATACTCATTCATACATTCAACTGCCTCCCTAAGGACTGTATATCTACTCCAACCCCTTAATAAATCTAGTTTCCCTGATTTTGCACATCCACTACATTCAGCAACACTTTTTCAAGTCTTCTTACACCATATCCATTCAAATGCAAGTCATCCATCTTATATAGATCCTTTCGCCCATCGAACTCACTCCACACGTCCACAAATTCCACACCACTCGTCATACATAACGCATAAAGTCATTTGCAATTATGGCCCTCCTTTTAAACATTTCACTGTCATACCGTGGCAAAAGACTAATCATTCTAACGCTCTCACTCATTTCTTTTGCTACCTCAAACAATTCATTCAGGTCTTCTATCATTTCTATTTTATCTCCTTTCAAATCATTCGTACCTGCCACAACAATCATTTCTTTCACCCTTTCCTTTTGCTCTCTAATAGACTCAGTTACATCCTTTATGGTCGACCAGGTTGGTACAATTTTGTCAAATCTTCTACTAACACACCTCGTACTAACGCGTCTTTATACAGCACTCTATCCTTCTTTTCATGTTCACATTCATACGCTTATTTTTCCTATCATACTTTTTATTATTGGCTAGTTCATTCAGTCGACTTTTGCTCATACGCTCTAGCTGCTGTTTTGCCCTTTGTATCGCACCACTCAACAACGCGATCTCACTCATTGCATCTATTTCATCTTTTTTATTCTCTGAAAAACCATTAATATGCTCTGAATTAATACTATCATTCACACCCTCACAGTTCTCTGGTACAACTTCGCCATTTCTTGTCATATCACTATTTTCTTCATTCTGAAGTTTGACAAAAATATCACACTCACGACCCGAAATACACTTTAATTCCTCATTCTCCCTACATTTTCTACACACATATTCACTCCTTTATTATCATCTAACCACACTCAGACTGCACTCCGCAAAGCGTACATATCGCAGATAGTACACTGAATCATCTCCTTTATATTACCGTTCTTGAATAAAGACGGCGAACTATCATTACTGGCCTCCATTTTCCTTCGTAGGGGGGGCCATACTCACTTCTAACGTATTTTATCAAATTATAAGAAAGACCAAAAACACACAAACAGACCACTAAAATACGCAAGGCAAACAAAACTACGTAATATTCAAGTAATTTTATCAACAATAACTTAAAATAACACTTATCTTATCAGGAGCTTTCAACACACACATACGCGATAGATACGTTCCTAAAAATTACGCGTAAATAGAATTCGCGCAAAAAGAACTACTGACGCCATAGAAAAAGTGAAGATTGGTTCCAAACCTGAAATATAAGCAAAATAATTTAAAAAAACAAATATTAAATTCGTTAGGATGATAAAATTTTTATTTACATTTCATGGAGAACACACATACATATAGTAAAATTCGGACTTGTGATGAGTGGTAAAGCTGGTGAAAGTCTTGATCATTACGCAGAATGAATGCTCGCTTATACGTATACTTTTAGAACACATTCATACGCATTTCACTGATGTAACTCTAGTGATGTTATTTATTTCTGAAAAACTTGACACAAACTTGCTTTACAAGATTCTTGAAACTACAAAAACATTATAATTTGCCTTCAAACACTAATGTTGTACTTATTCTTTCACTTCGGGCACATTTAAAAAAAATGGATACCACACACACAGCGGAAACTTTGCTAATCAAGTCCTAAGCGTCGTCTGCTTCTGTCACGACTGCAGCGCCTCCTCGCCAAAGTACACAGTTTTAAAGAAAATTCGCAAGTCTTTGTAACAAAAATCTTTACACATATAATGAATTTTAATAACTTAAAAAAAAAAAAAACATATTCATTTAAGTTGTTTGCTAAGGATTGTATAAAAAAAAATATGTTATTCGCTATCAATTTCTGACAATAAACGCGAAAGCTTTCGTTTTCGTGAGACTGTAATATCACTAGAACTACTAGATATGGTATTATCGTCATCGATTTCCGCCTCAACTTGTGGAATTCTTCTTGTCATGTCTTGAACAAAAGTACCACTGGTTGTTTCAGTAGTTTTAAGCATGAACTCAGTTATTAATCGCTGTGTTGATGCTTTAGATAAGTCGCGATATAATTCTTTGTATGAAGACATTAACAACTTAAGGTCACGTGAAAACTTCCCAGCACGTTCTTCATTTGGATCATGTCAAAAAAAAAAAAAAAAAAAAATCAGCTAACGCCTTTTTATTCCCGTATATACGGGAGTAGGCGAGGCCATTTAGCCCTATCTAACTTTTGGAGACTGAGTGGGCAGTTCAATCTCCACTGGTACCCAATCAGAGACAGATGGCCCAAGGCTATCACTAATTAAGCGGTACGCAGTGAAGAGAGACGGCTCAAATGTGCCGCCATCTCGTGGTCCCTAACCCTAGCACAATATATTTAATGTCTGAAATAATGTGGGTTCTACGGTCGATTTTCTTGAGTTTACAGGACGAAAAACCCGAGTTTCCGGGAGGAAAAACCTGCTTGCCCGTGCCAGAGATCGACTAACTCGGGAACCGGTCGAAAAAAGGCTTAGAAAAATTTCCTCTAGTCGCCGACTAAACTCGAAACCAAGACTTCCTTCGTGCGGCCTAGCGCGATGGTGTGCAAACGCCACATCCACTGAGCTACACAGGCTCTTTTTATATTCTTCTTAAAAAATCAGCTAACGCCTTTTTATTCCCGTATATACGGGAGTAGGCGTGGCCATTTAGCCCTATCTAACTTTTGGAGACTGAGTGGGCAGTTCAATCTCCACTAAGTTAATCCCTAAATTACTGGCCAGTTTAAGACTTTCTTTAATAATATCAGCAGTAAAAGTAGAATTATCTTGATCATTATCATTAACTACTTTGCTTTCAGGAGTCTCAGAAACAATCTCCACTATTTCGTCTTCGCTAAGAGGTTTATCAATTAACATGTCTTCGACATCTGCCGAGGTAAGATCATCGAATTCTTCTCCGCCAATTTCACATGCCAAACTTATATTCGGGAATTCTGCAGTATGAATGAAGGGAACAGGAGCATTCTCTTTAACACATGCGGGCCAAATAGCTTCCCAGCATGCATTCATAGTTAAAGTTTCTGCTCTCAATTCAGATAACCATAATGGAACCTGATCAATACAATCCATAATTGAAATTTTTTTCCACACATCCATAACTGACAATGTTTCATCATCATTTAGCTTGTTCAAAACTTACTGAAATGTTCGTCTGGCATAATGTTTTAAAAGTCGCAATTATACCCTGATCTAGATGTTGTAGCAATGATGTGGTATTGAGCGGCAGAAAAAAAAAAAATGCACATTTGGGTGTTCTATGGCAGGATGACCTGGTACATTATCAAGAATCAAAAGCACTTTAAATTCGAGACCCTTGTCATTCAAATAGCGTCTACAAACATTTCTGGCACAAAATGTTTGTGAAACCACTCTGTGAAAATATCAATGGTCACCCAAGCTTTTTTTGTGGGCCATCCAATGAAATGGCAATTTTTGAAAATCTATGCTTTTAATTGGCCGTGGTCTTAATGATCGATTTATGAGCAGTGGTTTTAACATTCGAACAAAATAGGAGTGTTGTGCAATTCTTTGCTGCTTTAACCCATCAACAGGTTTTTGCATTTTTGATACGTAAGTTCTGTTTGGCATTTTTTCCAGAAAAGGCCGGTTTCATCCATATTCCAAACTTGTTCACGAGTGTAACCTCCATCTTCAATTATTTTAGCAAGTTTTTGTGGAAATCCTTTAGCACCTGTTTCATTAGCAGAAGCCATTTCACCTTTAATTTTTATTTATATTATGAAGAGCATGTCTTTTAATAAACAACCATTGCTTGCATGAAATTCGTATTTTTTCCTCGATTGAGATGAAGTATCTGGCTGCAGTTTTTTAATCTGTTGATAAAATCTCAATGTTGATTGCTTGATGGAATTTCCGTTAACTGGCATTCTTTTTTGTACATTATCTTCTATCCACATCACTAAAGCTTTTTCGGCTTTTTCTAGAAAAACATCTCTTGTATATGATGATAATTTCGCACTCGATTTTGTACTAGAACATACCGCTTTTCTAATAGCCTCTTCACTGACAGTTGATTCACGGACTCTAAAATGCTTACCCCACAGCCACCGCACCTTCCCCAGTTTGAAAAAGATCTAAAATTTAAATTTTTATATCCAAGGAAACGGCTTTCCTTTTTTTTTTTTTTTTTTTTTGTTATCGGCAACATCATGTGAGGGTTGGATTAAAATTTTGATTTTACTTAAAAAATGCGGTAACTGTGTTGTCCACTCAAACACCAAATTCAAACTGCTTTTTTATGCGCAGTCAATTATGTAGTTCGGGGAATTCCCAATAAATGAAATTCGTAAGAATTTAAAATTTTCTTAATTGAAACGAGAATGCCAAAAAAAAAAAAAAAATCTCAGAATTTTCTAGAATTTTCTTCGTTGAAACGAAAATGTAATTCTACAAAATTCTCAGAATTTTCTTGAATTACGGATTTTTTCCTAACTTAGACTTTAGATTGGTCGCGTAAAGTGAATAAAAATCGCTTCAAAAAAATTATTTTTGATATCCCAATTCGCGTAAAAAAATTCGCATAAAAAGAGGTTTAGGTATACACCTAAACCTCTTTTTATATATATATACGAGCTGATATCAAAAAGTTTCGAGACTAGGTTTGTAACACGCCAATAGATGGCAGCACAAGGCTGTACGCACAGTCACAGGGAGTACCTACCGTCATAAGTCAGTGTGCCAAAAGACACATCAGGAGCTGTGCAACTTGTGGTAACCACATCTGCGATTTCATCATGGACAGCAACTTAGAACAAAGAGCAAACGTGAAATTCTGCATGAAACTGGGCAAATCTGCCACAGAGACGTTTGACATGATTCGGCAAGTTTACGGCGATGCTGCAATGAGTCTTTCGAGGTGTTTTGAGTGGCACGCGTGCTTCAAGAGCGAAAGAACATCACTGGAAGATGATGAGAGATCAGGAAGACCTTCAATGAACTTAACCCCAAAAAATGTCGAAACCATTCGGCAACTTGTACAAGAGGATCGTCGGAAAACACTCCACAACATTGCAGCCATTGTCGGTGTGTCATACGGAACAGTCCAGGCAATCCTCACGTGTGATTTGAACATGCGCCGTTTTGCTGCCAAGTTCTTCCCCAGGCTGCTGACCCACGAGCAGAAGGAACACCACATCGAAGTCTGCCAAGAACTCCGTCAGCATGCCGTGGATGACCCATCCTTCCTGTCGACGAAACTTGGGTGTACGGGTACGACCCTAAGACGAAGCAATAGTCTTCACAGTGGAAGAGCCCATCCTCTCCACGACCGAAAAAGGCGAGGCAGGCCCGCAGCTCGACCAAGTGCATGCTCATCGTCTTTTTCGACATTCGCGGCATTGTGCATCGAGAATTCGTCCTCAGGGGGCCAGACCGTCAATAGCGAGTTCTACTGCCAGGTTTTAAGGTGTCTGAGGGAGGACATTCGGCAAAAGCGACCAGATCTGTGCGGGCGCGAAAAATTGGATGCTCCACGACGACAATGCACCCTATCACCGAGCTCTCCTCACACGTGAGTTTCTCGCCAGAAACAACATGATCTTACTTCCGCACCCACCTTACTCGCCAGATTTGGCTGCTCCTGCAGACTTCGTCCTCTTCGCGAAGATGAAGATCCAGCTCAAAAGTCACCGTTTTGACACCACTGTGGAAAACCAGCGCGAATCGCAGGTGCTTGACATGCTTTGAAATGAAGACTTCCAGGACACATTCAAGTGGCAAGAACGCTGGGAGCAATGTATTGATATGCAAAGGAACTATTTTGAAGGTGATAGTGTGTAAACGTAGATAAATAAAGTAATTTCTCGTAAACAGAGCTAGTCTCGAAACTTTTTGATAACACCTTGTATATCAGTGGCGTTGCAGCCCATTTCAGCTGGGTGTGCTGTTGCGTGGGTTATGCAACCCCAACTACAAATTTCACATCAATTTGACCGCATGCATGGGAGTGCATTCGCAGAAAATTTTCCAAGGTGGGGCAAAGCTTAGAGACAAATTTTTGTAAATAAATTTTTATAATTATTGATTTAATTAATAATTAAATCATCTATTTAAATCATACTGAATAAGGACTCATGGACCAACAGGGCCATAAGGGGTAATCACCTTGATTGTAAGAGAAGTGGCAGTCCCATGGACCCCTAGCTGGATCTATCCTCCTCTTCTTCTTTGAGAAAGATTCACTTACTTTAATCTTTCCTATAAGGCCTTATCAGCCAACTCTTATTTTATGACCATTATGCTATTAGAATACTCGAGGGCCATGGGGACTTTTCATTGCTGGCCTCGCAACTATGCCCTCTCTATAAACCTTACTATATTTCTTCTATAATATACCCTATTCCTCCTGTGGGTTTAAATTCGGAAAAAGGCTAGTTCAGAAGCCTTAAGGTAGCAGCCCTACCACTGAACTATTCCATTGTCAGGCTAGTCCCCTGACATGGTGAACATAATTCTACTTGTAAGCTGACAGAAAAAGATAATCGGATTGAATCTATGGGAAACGACCCTGGAATGGAAAAGGTCAAACAAAAATGGACACAACAAAATATAATACACATAGCAAACTGGAATGTAAGAGGAACAGCATATAAATAAATAGAGTTAGACCAACTATTAAATGAAAGAAATTTTAAAATAGCAGTAATCACTGAAACAACAACAACAAAAAAAAAAAGAAATTAAAAGGAACTATGAGAACCGAAAATTTTAATGTGATATACATACAGTGGAGTCGACAGAAACCAAAGAGCACAAGCAGGAGTCATTATTTGGATTCATAACTCCCTTTCAAAACAGTTAAAATGTTATAAATTATGGAATGAAAGAATAATAGAAGCTAGAATAAAAATAGATAGAGGCTATTTAACAATAATTGGTTTATATGCCCCAGAAGAAGAAAGAGAACAGGATAATATTGATTTTTATAATCAGCAACAAAACATATATAATAAAATAAATAAAAATGATTACGTAATTTTAGCAGGAGACTTAAATACAAGAATTGGAAACACGAAAATTAATAATAATATAGGAATACATGGAGAACATACTCTAAACAGGAATGGTAAAAAATTGATTGACTTTGTAGTTCATAATAACCTAAAAATAATGAATTCTTTCTATAAACAAAGACATACATAAATATACTTGGGCAGCAAGAGGATGGAAATCAATATTAGATTACTTTATATTAAATGAAAAGACATCAAAATTTTCACTAGACGTTAGAGTTCACAGAGGATATGAAATAAGCAGTGACCACTTCCTTGTTAAAATAAAATAAAATAAAGATTACCACCTAAATGGCTACAAGTAACAAGAACAGAAAGAAAAATTGAAACATTTGTTTATATAACTAGACTATTGAATGACACAAATGTACAATGGCTATATGAACAAAGAATTAACCAATATCTAGATAAAATAAAACAAAATGAAGAAATAGAAATAGAATGGCTTAATATAAAAACGATACTAAATGCAGCAACAAATGAAAGCTTAGGAAAGATCAAAAAATTTAATAAAAGGAAAAAACTAAAGATCTGGGATGATACAATCAAAGAAATAATCAAAAAGAAAAAATAAACTATCACAAATGGTTAAGCAGTAAAAGATTAGAATATGAAATAGAATAAGAGCCATATCTAAAAGAGAAATCAGAAAAAGACAGAGAATCATGAAACAAATTTGTTTCTAATTTAGAACATGATTTTGAAACACTTAAATGCAGATACCAAAGAAAACAAAATTAAACACCGAATTAAAATTTGAAGAATTTATAAATTACTGCACAGAACTGTGGACAGACAAATATTTTAAAAAAGACAATTGGCAAACAATTAACGAAAATGAAATAACTAAAGAAGAATTAGAAATCATCCTGAAAAAAACAAGAAACGGAAAAACACCTGGAGAAGATAAGCTAGGTTCAGAACTATATAAATACGCAGGAACAAGATTCAAAGAAAGACTCTTATTATTTTTAAATAAAATTTATTCAACTGGTATCCCCCCAATAGAATGGAAAAAAGCAATTGTGATTCCTATCTTTAAAAAAGGTAATAGAGATTACCCTAAAAACTATAGAGGTATCAGTATACTAAATTCCTGTTACAAAATATATAGCAGAATCTTAAATAGCAAACTAATGAAATATTCCGAAAACTTTATTTTAGAAGTACAGAATGGATTTAGAAAAGCACGATCATATGTAGACCGGGCATTTTGCCTAAAATTAATAACAGAGAAAAGAAGAGAATATAATTTAGAAACACATATTGCATTTATTGACTTTGAAAAAGCATTTGATAAAGTTAAAAGAAACATATTATTTAACATATTAAAAGAAAGACAAATACCAAATAATATCCTAAAAGCTATCACAAGTATATATGAAAATAATCAAATACAAATAAGATTAAATCACGCGCTATCATATACGAGAGAGATAAACCAAGGGGTCCGACAAGGATGCCCACTCTCAGCAACTCTTTTTAATATCTACTTAAATGAAATAATAATAAAATGGAATAAAAATTTACATCAAGGAATTAAACTTTCTCCTACAGTGAACTTAAACACCCTTCTTTTTGCCGACGACCAAATAATAATTACAAATTCTGAAGATAACTTACAGAAAGCTATTTTAGATCTAAATGAGATAGCCAAAGATTATGGTATGATAATATCAACAGAAAAATCAAAAACTATAGCCTTTAAAGGACCCAGTAAGAACTAAAATAGTAATAGATAACAAGATCTTAGAACAGGTGAATTCATTTAACTACCTAGGATGTATGATCACATATGAAAATGAAAATGTTATAAACGTAAAAATTGCAAAATATTTTAAAATAACAGGTGTAATTAACTCTATATTTAAACCAAACCAGACTAAAAGTATACAATACATTAGCCCTACCAAATCGGACAATAAAACAAAGATTAATAAGAGCAGAAATGAAGTTTATGAGAAAAACTGCAAAGTATACCCTATTTGATCACAATAGAAACGAAGAAATTATGTAATCAGTAATAGAAAAAATTTAAAAATATAAATATTTATTAAATGGATGGAATACGTTCAAAGGATGAAAACAGAAAGATTAACAAAACAAGCTTTAAAGTACAAGCCATCAGGAAAAAGAAAACCAGGACATCCTGTTAAACGATTCAACGATGACTTCTAAGCCGGAACAGGCCATGCTAGGCCTAAATCCTTGATATTCACAATGATTATTATTATTATTGTTCCGGGAAACTCCAAGCAGTCGACAGACTCATCGAGGGAGGTCCTAACATCATGTCAAGAACAACTATTCAACATTCACACAGTATCTATCATACCTTGCCTTGAACTCATTCACGGTCGTAGCACCCACAACAGACTCTGGAAGCTTATTCCACTCATTTACCACTCTCCAAGTAAAGAACCTCTCTAACACCCTTGTCAACCACGCTCTTGCCCAGCCTCCATGCATGGCCCCTAGTCCTCCCACCAACAGTCCTATTTTCAAAAATATCTTCTGGATCAATCTTATAAAAACCCTTCAGTAATTTGATTGTCTCAATCATATCACCCCTCCTTCGCCTATCGTCCAATTTCTGCAACCCACAAATCTTCAACCTATTCTCATAAGGTTCATTCCACAGACCTGCTATCATCTTGGTCACTCGTCTCTGGACCCTCTCCACTTCCTCCCCATCACGAAGAAACCCTGGTGCCCATAGCTGGGCACAGAAGTCCAGATGGGGTCTTATCAAGGCTCGATACAGAGGAACAACAACGTGTTCGTCTCTGCATGTTAAAGTATTTTTCAGAAGCCAAGTGATTTGGTGAGCTGTTTTAGTTACTATTGCAATGTGCCCCCTAAACTTCAACTCCCTATCCACCAACACTCCCAAATCCCTGGCCTCATCAATCTCCTGGAGTATGATTCCACCAATGCGATATACTGCTGCTATTCTTTTCACCCCAAAGTACATAACCTTACACTTTGCCACATTAAATTGACATCCATTTTTCCTAGCCCAGTCCTCCAAACTATCCAAATCATCCTGTAAAATTTTGACATCTTGTGCACTCACAATTACTCTACCCAACTTTGCATCATCAGCAAACAAGTGAACACTTCCTCTCAGATCCTTTCCAATATCATTGATGAACAAATTGAAAAGCAGTGGTCCAAGAACAGAGCCCTGTTGCACTCCACTAGTCACAAGACGTCTTTTAGACTCCACTGCTGAATAAACCACTCTTTGATATCTCTCCTTCAACCACCCTCTTATCCATCTCACCAACCCTATATCTATACCCATCTGCTCCACTTTACTGATTAGGGTTCCATGTGGTATCCTATCAAAGACCTTGGCAAGGTCCAGTAGTACCACTGTAAACCCATTACCCCTATCCAGTTCAGCCGTCAGGGTGTTATAAAACGTGAGCAAGTTACTGAGGCATGATCTACCCTTCACAAAACCATGTTGTCCCCCATACAATATCCCATTTTCATCTATCCAATCCTGTATTCTTTTCTTGACTAATTTCTCTAAGACCTTGACAATGATTCCTGATATGCTAATCGGTCGGTAATTTACAACAGCAGTCTTGGAACCACCTTTATGCAGTGGAACTATTTTCCCCTCTTTCCACCCGCTCGGGACTAACCCAGACCCGAGACTCAAATTAAACAAAATGGTCAAGGGTACTGACAATTCATTAGCTGCTTCTCGTACAACACGAGCTGGTATACCATCCAATCCCACAGATGTATTGACATTGACGTTATGCAATAGACTACTCACCTCCATTTCATTAACCACAATTCCCGTATAATCTACTGGTTTATTCGTTTCTGCAATGTCACCACCTGGATGATATACGTTTGCAAAGTGCTCACTCAGTAACTCAACTATCTCAACTGATTCAGTTACCTCCCTACCATCGGCATTCTTTAAAATCAATCTGCCATGTACATTTTTCCTTTTACTTGCTACATATCTAAAAAACTGTTTAGGATTCTCTTTAGCCTGCATGGCCAATGTTCTTTCGTAATCCTTTTTTGCTTTTCTTACCGCACTCGTCACCCTTCTGGCCTTCGCTTTATACCGTTCATGTGCCTGCCGGTCACCCTTCTCCTTAAATACCCTCCATAGTTGTTTCTTTTTTTGCAGCTCAAGCTTAATGGTGTTATTCATCCATTTAACCCCTACCTGATTTATTATTCGGACTCTAGGTATACAGTCAGCCATTGCTTCATGCAAGCACTTCTTAACTACCTCCCATGCACTATCAACTTCTAGTCCTTGCAGTTGTACATGCCATGGCACTGAACCAATCAAACTCCTAAGCTTGTCATACTTTCCAGCCCGATAATTCCACATGTACCCTGTCTTAATTGAAAATTCTACACCTTTAGCCACCTCCCAAGTTAAGACCCTATGATCACTCTCACCGATTGGTGGCAATGTGGTCATATTTGTTACAGCCAAATCCTCAGATGTAATTACTAGTTCAAGCACTCTCTGACCCCTAGTATTTTCCATTACATGCTGTAGCAGATAGTTATCCCTTAATAACCGCATAAAATCCAGTTCATTCCTCCCGTGTGTCCTCTCCTCACTCCAATCAATGCGACCATAGTTGAAATCTCCCATAATAATCACCCTCCTTCCGCCCATTTCTTCTATTTGCTTGTGCATACTGTCACCACCATCTTTTCCATCACCTGGTCTATAGCAGCACCCAATTGTATATTTAGTTCTGCTAGCCACAATCTCACACCAAATGGCCTCAAATGTGCTCTTTTCTCTATCCTGCAATTCAACTTCTATTCTCCTTGGCTGGAGCTCATCAGCTATCATCAACAATACTCCTCCCCCCATTTTATTCTCTCTGTCATTCCTGAACACACTATACCCATCACATTCAATCCCACTAGTTATATCATCTACAGTCAGCCATGTTTCACTAATACCTATAACCTGTGGTCTGGAAGTGCCAACCATAGCCAAAAACTCTTCCTTCTTGTTCCTAATACTCCTAGTATTAGTGTACATGAATTTAAGACCCGCATTAGCCCCAACCCTACCTTGTTGCCTTATATTAACTATCCCACTCAGATTTGTTGTCCTTATTTGCTCTGGCATATTATATTCATTCTTACATTCAACTGCCTCCATAAGGACTGTATCTCTACTCCCCCCGCCCTAACAAATCTAGTTTCCCTGAATTTGCACATCCACTACATTCAGCAACACTTTCTCAAGTCTTCTTACACCGTAACCATTCAAATGCAAGCCATCCATCTTATATAGATCCTTTCGCCCATCAAACTCACTCCACACATCCACAAATTTCACACCACTCGTACATAAGCCACATATAAAGTCATCCACACATAGTCATACATAAGCCACACATAAAGTCATTCGCAATTATAGCCCTCCTTTTAAACATTTCACTGTCATACCGTGGCAAAAGACTAATCATTCTAACTCTCTCACTCTTTTCTTTTGCTACCTCAAACAATTCATTCAGGTCTTCTATCATTTCTATTTTTTCTCCTTCCAAATCATTCGTACCTGCCACAACAATCATTTCTTTCACCCTTTCTTTTTGCTCTCTAATAGACGCAGTTACGTCCTTTATGGTCGCACCAGGTTGGTACGATTTTGTCAAATCCTCTACTAACACACCTCGTACTAACGAGTCTCCATACAGCACTCTATCCTTCATTTTGTTCATGTTCACATTCATACGTCTATTTTTCCTGTCATACCTTTAATTATTGGTTGGTTCATTCAGTCTACTTTTGTTCATGCACTCTAACTGCTGTTTTGCTCTTTCTATCGCACTATTCAACAACGCGATCTCACTCAATGCATCTATCTCATCTTTTTTGTTCTCTGAGAAACCATTTATACTATCATTCACTCTCACAATTTTCATGTACAACCTTGCCGTTTCTTGTCATATCCCTCTTTCCTTCATTCTGAAGGTTGACAAAAATATCACACTCACGATCTGAAATACACTTCAATTCCTCATTCTCCCTACATTTTCTACACACATTCAATCCTTTATCATCATCTAACCACAATGATTAAATAATTACATCAATAAGTCTTTTAGCATTTTTTGATGTAATTATTGGTCGATGTAAACTATAAATGCATTATTTTCATTTTACATCGATTTTAATGATCTTGAATTCTTGGGGAAAAAAAGTATTCAGAATTAATAAAGTTTTTAGCACAATTTCATATATAAAAAAAAAAATTGACTGGCATATTTTATTAAAATCATCTAATTAATCCTAAAAATCTAAATTAAATTATTTCAGTTTAAAGGCAAAAAAATAAAACTAAGAAGTAAAATAATATTAAATTACATACACTTACCTATTAAAAATGTATTTTTTTTAAAAATTTGTTTTCATTTTACTATAAATTTACAATTCACACGAGTCACCTCACTAGACACAGAGGGCAAACGTACTGGTCTCTGTTCATAACAGTAATGAACATTTTTTTTCACAAATCAGAAAAAGATGAACCAAAAACAGAAGCACATGTTTTATTGCTGCAATAAAACATGTGTTTTATGGCTACCCTACTGTGGGCCGAAAGAGGCCAACCCATAATAAAATTTTAAGACAGACAAAGCGTCCCTGGGTCGAGGGTAGAAGATTACATATCTCAATCAATTTTACGATTATTTGTGGAATTTTTTACTGAAAGTGCCCCATTCCTACCCCCACTCTGCAGACACCCATGAACGTGTGATTGCAATTTTATCGATGTATGAAAGTTTTCAGAGTTCATAGTGCATCAGTACTCATCTTAATTGGTCTAATGGAATTAATCGCAGGATAACTTTAATTACTTCTGTAGAGTGGGGAACAATCTGTTTGTTTTAGGATTTATTAGAAAACAACAATGAAGGTGAATGCTATATCTGAAATACTCAAAGATGAAAATATGTGAACCATCATTTATAAGATATGTAAGAATAGGAGTTAAGGGTAAACGGCTCTGCCTACTCCCTATACGGGAACAACATAGGCGTTAGCTGATTTT
Organism: Typopeltis vanoorti; assembly: GCF_054136105.1. Taxonomy (NCBI): domain Eukaryota; kingdom Metazoa; phylum Arthropoda; class Arachnida; order Uropygi; family Thelyphonidae; genus Typopeltis; species Typopeltis vanoorti. Next base: position 70,902,631 of record NC_143569.1, on the reverse strand, counting down.
TTTGTAAGAATAGGAAAGAATAAGTGTGAGTAGAAACACTTTCATTAATGGTAAGCGAATTATTAATAATTATCATTTGTGATATGTGTGTCCTATAAGTTGCTGGGTAGAGCGAATAGCACGATCCTATAAAGTCTAAACATGAATAAGTGAATTTATGATGGCATAATTAAAAAAAAAACTTATGGAGAGAGAGTATTGCAGGAATAAATATGGCTTGATGGAGCAGCAAATCATCTCGTAAAATTTGTTGCAAATTTTACAAGATACACATAAAATATGTGTATTTCTCTGGTTTATGTATATTTCGCTCCATTTTCCAAGAATTTTATTTTGTTTACTGAGACTCAGTATACATAACATCCGATCATTATCGGAATTATTCACTTTTGGGACTCCTGAATTCATTGGTTGTTTTTTAAGTATCAACAGTTCTTCTGTCTTATCAATCTCACATATGCTGGTATTTTGCTGTAGATCAACGTCTTATAATACACAGAATATTCATTTTTATTCAGGAATAGATTTTTTTACTGTCTATTGTTTCCGAAGACTAGAATAAAAATGTATACTGTTAAAAAACTTTGCAACCTCAACAGATGCTATACTGCACAGGCAAAGGAAAAAACAATTAGCATTTTTCTCCTAACATCCACTTGCAAATTTTCAGTTCCAGAAAACATGTGCAACAGCTGTTTGTAATACAGCCATCAGATACAGAAAGCACTGAACTCATGACAAGTGACAACATTCAATTGGATTGGTTGACACAATAACCAATCACAGCCACTAGGTGATCTCAAAATGTCAGCTCACCCAGCTTCACCTTCTCAGCAGTTTAAAAATACAAAAACACTATGAATTTGACTTGCTGCGCCCTCTTTACATCTTTTCAAAAGGCTCAAAGGCGTATGCATTTTGAAAGCACACCCGGGCTATTAACGCGAATGTGACACAATGTTTACGCGTCAAAAAGTGCCCTCTTCATGAAGCACTAATGCTTTATTACCCTCGTGAAGAGGACAATGAAGTATTAGCATATTGTGTTAAATTTTAGGAATCACGCTTAGTCTGCAAACAATTGGGTGTCTTTAACGGGAATAAATGCAAAAATATAATATCAGTGATAGTGATATTTCGTGGATGAGCACTGCACACCAGGAATAGTCACCCCTGATATAGGGTCTCCACTGAGAATGCATATGAAGTTTTCTATGTTCTTGCCTATTTTCAGTGTTGGTCTTTTTGCTGCTGATTTTCATTCCAAATATGTTACAGCTATTTTGCAGTTTAGTTACAGAACCCTGGAAATTTGTATGGGATGTGTTCAGGAGACATCATCTGCATAAAACAAAGAGGTATGTTTGATATCTCTGATTCTAATCTCAAGGTTTAATGCCACTTTCATAATGCAATCCATATATATACACGAATTTAAGCGGCAATAATGGTATCCTTGATTTTACTTCAAACCATCTATCTGTATTTCCTTCAATTCTAACCCCTGACTTGCAACTATATCTAAGTTGCTCTGTACAGTGTTCCATTTATCCCATATAATTGCAGTGTTCTGAAACTTTTCTCTGTGCACCTTGTCATATGCATTTTCCAGATCTACAAAATTAAGTACAGATCTATGTCATATTCCCGTTTCTCAATTATCTGTAAAGTGAAAAATTTAGCTTGACAACCTCTATTTGGCCTGAACCCAACTTGTTCATCTCCAAGTTTCTCTTCCACAATCTTTCTCAACCTCTTCTCCAGTATGCTTGCTTAAATCTTACTTGGAACACTCGGTAGAGAAATTCCTCTAATTCTCAGCTTTATTCCCTCCACCTTTTTTTTAAGATAAGATATGAACTATGAGAGCTTGACTCCCATCATCAAGAATTCGACCTAATCAGGTCCTCTGAATTATGCAGTGTAGCAACTGCAAAACTTTAATACCTCTATATTTGAGCATTTCTGGTCAAATATCATCTATCTCAGGCCTTGCCACATTACGTTTTTAATGGCTTTTTCTACCTCAAGCATTGATTGATACTCTTGAAAAATGTTTATCACTGTTTTGTCACTGGTTGTTTCATTTAACAGTTATCTTTATATTCAATTTTCATGTCATCTTTACCATCTGATTCCTTTTCCAGTACTTTCCTTCAATTTTTTTTCATTAGTTTCCAGAACATTTTGCCACCTTGATATTTATCTTCTATATTTTTTCGTCTTCCCACAACATGTTTAGTTACTTTTACATATAATTTAATTTATTTTTCTTCATGTTATTTTAGGGTATCTGCCAACTTATTTGTAAGGAGCTTTCAGTATGCTTTTTCTTTTCCAGGACTGCTTCTTTAACATCTTGTGTCCACCATGATGCTCTTATTTTTCTATTCTTGCAGACAACTTCACTACGTCTTCTTGGCTGAATCAATGTTTTCTCAGAGTTTATTACTCAGACACCATGGTTTGGTTCTTGTTTTCAAAATGTTTCATTTTTTTCTTCAATAATCTTTATATAATTTAGACTGACTACAGTTTATTCCCTTAAGAATGTGAACTTGTGCACGCCTATGACTGGTGGGATGCATTTCCTACTCTGCTGTTTAGATTTCAAACAAGCACCACTTTTCCATTTTCTGCTCTAATGACTTGAAAAATTCTTCCACTTCTAGGAGAATCTTCTGTGTGAACCATAGGGCACAAATAAGTTGTATTTTCCGTTTTGAAGTTTGCACACATAACACTATTTGAAATTACTTTCCAATCAAGAAGTTTATCTTCATGGTTGGTGTTGAATGATATTGCTACCCCTTCCTTTCCTTGATTGTTATTGCCTGAATATAAATATCCTATACTTATTTAGTAAGATCTCGCCTGTTTTTATCTTCTGCCTCAGTAATACCAATTATGTCCACATGGTACATTTCAGTTCTGCAAATTTAATTTCCTTTCCATTACTACTCTTTATAATGATGGTTCCCCTCTTGACTTCTGACATTGGGTTTATTCACCTTCTAGATATTGAGATAGTTTGTTCAAGTGGTTGAGTTTTGACTGTACTCCAAGGTTCCCTGATGAAAACAACATGGGTCTGGTTTAATGCTCCAGTTGGCATGAAATCTCATGTTACACCATGTATTTGTGGTCTATGTCAATAGAAAGTACATTTGGTCAATTCCCAAATTACCAGCTCATCCTTGTTTGTTCAGTATCAAGTAGATACTTATGAGGAACCATGTGAAGGTTAGACATGAGGTGAGAAGTCCCATTTGATTCTTCACATTCGTTAAAAGTAACTGGAAGCCTCCTCCGAGTTCGTTGGCTTTGACTTTGTGACAAATGCCAAAACAGATTTAAATCAAACTATTTCCGGAATCCACAGACACACAGCACTACAACATTTTCCAAACTTAAATAAATTCAGCTGCATCACATTATTAAAAATCTGGGAGACATCATTTTGAGATTATCAACTAGATTTCATCATTGCAACAATTAAGACTGTAGGAGCCTAAATAAATTTAGCTATTATTTCTTAGATGTGCGATTTCTGCACAGTTTTAAGAACCTTGAAACAATGTTTTGATCTCCAAAGTCTACAATGGGGTGATGACAACCTAGCCAAATATCTATGCTACTAATGAAAAAAAAAAAAAAAAAATTCTTAATTTACCTCACCCTTACCTTGATAATATCCACTACAGACAAGACCATCCTCTTTTTGTGCTGACATTTACCTGCAACCTTTCTTGGAACACATCACGTGTGTGCCAAGAATGCTTCCTCAGCCTCCAAAAAATTTGGTCTTCTGCTCAAAACATTACTTTTCACCTGTCCAACTAAGTACAAATTCCAAATCTACCAAGCTTCAAAAATATTGCACTCACATTTTGAGGTGATGCACAAAAATTGCCCTGAAATCTATCCATAATTTAGTTTATCAACAATCCATCACTTTCAAATATCATTCCACCCAACATCTAATTATTATTATCCATAATTTTCTCCCTAACACCAGTTTTGCTGAACATAAAAAAACATGCAACAACTATCCAATATTTATAGGTACAGCCAATCCAGAAAGAAGTCTTCATTCTCTTAATCTTTGCTTACATAAAATAAACATCTGATATATGTTCTGAAACCTCTTATATGCATAACTAATGTTAAAAAAAAAAAAAATTAAAAATAACAGCGAGATTAGTTGAAGGCAGCTTTATTCATTACCACTAATATTATTTTAGTGATTAAATTCTTGTAAAAATAACTTAGAACCTTTGGCCCAGTTAATAATTGATATTCCACGTATATAAGGAAAGAAGTTTTTCACAATTTAACATAACTTATTACCAACCAAGTGAATTTCATTACCTGGTGTGAGACTATTGCCCTGCTTATTGGGGCCTGAAATTGCTTGAAAAAGTTCATGTTTGATTTCTAGAGAAGGGGTTTTAGACCATGTAAAAAAACACCCTTAACCCACTCTTGGTACAAAATGTACTATAGGTTTGCAAACAACCTTTCATGGTTGAGAATAACATAACCTCTCCTTAAAGTTTACCAAAAAAGCACTCATGACTGCCACTTATTGATTTATTCCACCAATTTACCTCTTAATTACTAAATCACTTAAGGAGTTGACAACGTAGATAAGAATATACATTAAATTACACTTTAATAAATATTTCCGATATTTCGGGAACATCACGTTGCCATCTTCAAAAGGAACTTACAAAAAAGCATGTGCACTTAGGCACTACAACACAGTAATTGTAACAGTAATGAAGTGATGAAGCTATTGTTCTCCTAAAAGTCCTGATGGTGCCCCCCCCCTAGCAAGCTAAGTAGACAGTTTACAGCTGCAAGGGACCTGGTATACACCAGGTAGGTCCAGGGGAAGTGGTTGGTCTTTAGTGGAGCAGATAAGGGATGCCAATTTTCTGTATGGTCTGTAACAGCCCAAACAGGCAGGTCAGCGAATATCAGAATTTCGGAACACAAGGACTACATCCGGTTTCACAAGTACAGCCACTCTGGTCTTGCAGACTATGCTCTGGATACACGCCACAGAATACGGTGGAAGAAAGCTACAGTAATACACCGTAGCAAATACAAATTCGAACGACTATTCATGGAATCAGCCTCAGCCCTAAGAAACTCTCCAAACCTCAATTTGGTTGTATGAGACTGCCCCAAATTTGGGAAGCTTACATTAGCAGACATTCAGCCCAACGACCAAGAACACCTACTTAGCCCACTAGGGGACACCATCAGGACTTTTAAGCTTCATCACTTCATTCTCAGTTATTGTGTTGAAGTGCCTACGTGCACGTGCCTTTTTTGTAAGTTCCTTTTGAAGATGGCAACATGACGTTGCCAAAATATTGGAAATATTTATTAAAGTGTAATTTAATTTATCTTCTTATCCACGTTGTCAATTCCTTAAGTGATTTAGTAATGCATAACCAACGTATCTTGTCTACGACATTTATCTCTTCAAGCAAAAAACTTAGTTCTTACATGATTTCTAGCAGTGAATTCCCTATTCTTTCTTTCTTTCTCATTATCATGTTCGAGACAATTTCTTTAACACTTTCATTGCCAAGCTGAAAATTGGAATTTCGTGTGGTGGGCAAATTTTTTTTATTTAGTTAGCGACGTCCACACAATAATGAGTGATCGGCTGTTTGGTGAGAACTCGCATCACGCGATATTGCGTGATTGGCAATGAACATGTTAAAATATAAAACAGCGGTTCCCAACCTTTTCCACTTGTGTACCCATTTCTATAAATTATAGCCCATGTTTTTAAAATAATGGTGATAAAAACTTAACATTTATTGTTCCATAACTAACGTTTTGCATTTTGTTTACTTTACTTGTTTTTCTGCCATTACTGATTATTTTTCATGTACCCCTGAATGGCCCAGCATGCACCCCCAGAGGTAGGTGTACCACCGCTTGGGAACCGATGGTCTAAAAGATCCCTTTAGTACCTGACATCATATCTCCCTTTTTTCTGCCTATTTAACTAAACTTCTTAAACCTACAAATCTCCTGTCTATTCTCAGAGGACAGCACCTCCACAAACCAGTCACCATTTCAATCCCTTGGCTTTAAATCTTTTCCACAACTTCCACATCCTCTAGAAAACTAGGTGACAATATCTGTGCAAAACATATAATGCTTAGATACAATAAACGTTTTATTGCATCTAAGCATTATATAGAATGGAGATGATAACTTTATCTCTACTTGTCAGTGTATTTCTTGATATCCAGTGAGATATTTACAGCAGCAGCAGTAGCCCTAATTCAGAGTCCTGTGGTACACCACTGGTCACTAGACTCCTCTTTGATTAAACTCCACCATATACTACTTTCCGATATCTAACTGACATCGAATACCAGTTATGTAGTGGACAGACAGAGGCGTACATTGCACAGACTTCAGCCAACCTGTTATCTATGTCATCAGCTTCACATCCATCTCCATTTATTCTAACTTATGTAATGGGGCTCCACATGTAGCAACCAATCAAAGATTTTTGCAAACTCCAGCAATATCATGGTATGTAGCCATTTCCCTTATTCAACTCAGCTATCACTTTACTATACAAAATGAGTAAATTACTAAGAAAAGGCTACTCTTTCACAGAGCCATGCTATTCCCACAGAGTATCCTATCTGCCCATTCCTAAATTCTGTCCTTAACTAACCTTACAAAAACCTAAACCACCGCTCCCAAGATATTAGTCAACTCTCACAACAGTTATATGCTAAAAGAAATTCACTACAGCAAACCATCTACCACAATGAACTATTCCATGGCCCCCACAAGTACCTACTTTAAGAATGAAAAGAGAATTGACTTGATTTTCTCAAGAAAAATAGTCTTTCACAGAGACTAGTCTCCTCCATTAACTGAATATTTCATCATTAATTTGTAATACATTAAATAAGTTTAAATACTCATGCCCTGGTCTATTTTCATCATAATTTGTGAAAGGCTCCTTTATGAGGAAAGAATTAACAAATTGTTTTGTACTGATCAAGTAGATAGCTTATCTCTTTTTTTTTTTTTTTTTTTTGCATCATTCAGTGAAGTAAAGCTAAAATACACCAACAAACTTTTTTTTAAAAAATTTACTTTAAATTGCATTCTTAGAGTGTAATGTTCCTTTTACAGTATTTAAAATTTCTTTGCTGTCCCTGATTGAATGAGTGGATAGCATCTGACATTCAACCAACAAGTTGCGAGTTTAAATCCCACTCTGGTGTTGGATGTTTCTGAATATCATCAGGTGGTATGATTTCAACCAGTGTGAGACTGCCCTGTATTATAGAAGTCGGAATGACAAAGAAAGTCATTTCAAACTTCCATGTTTGGTCTCCTGAGGTTTCTGGATTATCTAACTCTTTATCCACCCATGATACTAACAGATTTAGAACCTTTTGAGCATGGTATTTACATTAAAAAAGATTCCAGGTTGAAAGTGAATTCCAATTTGTACATCTGTTTAAGTTTAGCTTCATATATGTAGTATAAAGAATGCAACTGATAAAACCAATAAACCAAGTCATAGGCTCTGATTATACTGATTAGCATCTATTAAAAAAATTATTAATATATATATATATATATATATATATATATATATATATATTAATATATATATAACCTGCACATGAAAAGTTACAAAACGTATAGCACATCAGTATCATGCAAGAGTATCTGCATGCAACTGAATTATTTTCAGTTGCATTAAAAAGAAGATGGGTAAAGTGTACAATAACAACTAAAGTAGTAATATTTAATGATTCTTGGTGGTCAAGAGGAGAAAGGAAACAATACAAATATCAATTCTACAAAGAAAATATTTAGCATATATATTAATTTTCACATTTATTAAGGTGTAAATCTGATTCCATCTGCACACTGTCCAAAAGTAATTAAACAACTAAGCAAGAACTGGTTCTGGTGGTATATACTTCCGCTTCACTACATGTATCTTCTTATTTGAGAGTGCTATCATGTAGAAATGGTCATCATAGTTAACTAAAAGAAAAAGAAAAAATAATTATTTAAAAAAAATCTCAAATTAAATAATACTTTAGATTAGTGAATATAAACTTATGGTACACTAGTCCCTTTAAAAATATAAAGTGCAACAACATAAAATTCTTTTCATCTCATAATAAAGGATGACAACAGACCTACAGGGAAATGTAATGGAATGCTTCTACCTGTCATCATACAGACTAAGTTATTTTTAATAATGAGTTTGAAGTTATTTACACTACCTGCATTCACAATACACTCCAGCAATGCATTCCACGCACTAATAACTCTCCACTCCTCACACCCTTCTTCACCACATCTTGAAACAACTTCCAAGGATGGTCTCTTTTCCACATTAACATCCACTCTTTTTATAATTCCTACTGTATTATTACAGGCTACTTAATGGAGTCCTTAGACTAATCGAGGGAGGCACTAAACATCATGTCAAGCGCTATTCAACATTTGCGCAGTATCTATCATACTTTGCTTTGAACTCATACACAGTAATGGAACCCACAACATACTCCGGCAACCTTTTCCACTTCACCACTCTCCAGGCAAAAAACCTAATTCTAATATCCTGTTCTGAAAAATTTCCTCTGAATTAATCTTGTAAAAACCCTTCAGTAACTTGTATGTCTCAATCATATCACCCCTTTTTCCAACTTTCAACCAGTTTCTGCAACACGCAAATCTTCGACCTGTTCTCGTAAGGTTCATTCAATAGACCTGCTACCATCTTGGTCACTTGTCTCTGAATCCTCTCACCAAGAAACCTTGGTGACCAGCTCTACATGCAGTAGTCAAGATGGAGTCTTATCAAGGCTTGATAAAGAGGAATGTTGTCAAAATATTCTTTAGTAACCAAGTAATCTGATGAGCTGCTTTAGCCACTTTTACTATGTGCCCTCTAAACTACAACTCCATAACCACCAACACTCCCAAATTTCTGGCTTCATCAATTTCCTCAAGTACAGTTCCATCAATGCAGTAAACAGCTGGTAATCATTTCACCCCAAAATGCATAACCTTACACTTTGCCACATTAAACTAACATCCATTCTCCTTTGCCCAGACTGCCAGTCTATCCAAATCATCCCGCAAAATTGTACCATAATCTGTATTAACTATTGCTCTACCCAACTTTCCATCATTGACAAAAAAAACTGAATAGTTCCTCTTAGATCCTTTCCTATATCGTTAATGTACAAATTAAACAGTATCATTCCAAGAACAGAGCCCTGTGGCACACCACTAGTCACAGGTTTTCTTCTGGACTCTACTTCTAAATAAGCTGTTCTCTGATATATCTCTCCATCAACCTCACCAACACTACATCCATCCTCAGGTGCTGCAGTTTTTTTATTAGAATCCCTTCAGAAAGCATGTTGCCTCCCATAAAGTATCCTATTTCTATCTATCCATTCCTGTACTTTGCACTTGATCAACTTCTCCAGTACCTGATAGAATCCTTTAAGGTCTATTATATCTCCTGCTTTCCTCCTATCCATCAATAACAACCAACCTCTGTAATCCACATTCCCTCAGATTCTCATCATAAACAACACTCCAGAGTCCTGATATCACTTTGATCATCCGTCTTTTGAGACTCTAGTGCTTCCACATCACAAACATTAATTAATGAAAATTAATGAAAGAGCACAAACTTTGTCCTTTCTTAAAAAAACATCCATTCTGGCATTCTATCTAAAATGTTAAAGCATGGATTCTTCAGTAAAGAAATCTAATTATCCAATAATAATAAAAATTACAAAATAAATATGCAAATTGAAATATAATGGTGAGAACACAATAAGTTGCTCTTTTCCTAATACACACACCATGAGGAAAACTCACTAGAGAATTTTCTTCATGGCACATGCACATATGTAGACGTATGCAGGCAGTTCCTGCTTTACAAGTTTCTGGATTTACAAGGTTCACCCCCCCCCCTCCCATCAATCAAGTATCAATAAGAGAATTAACATGGACATTAATTTAAATAAAGCAATGCAAAACATTCATAAAAATGGCATTTTAAACAATGTGAATAGCTACACAATATAGTACTACTGTGCATGTTTTGTCCAGGCAGACAAGAGTATCTCACTGACTCACATAACAAAGCAGCTACTGTGTCATTACAAAGAGTAGTTTTACGGCTCTTCATTTTCAGTGTCTTATTTCACATTTATCCATCTTATTAATACTCTATAGTGAGCCAAAATGAATTAATACTGTGGAAAGTGACATTAACAGGAAAGACAAATTATAGTTCACCCACCGTTTGTAGATCTTTCCTTGGCATTTTGCCAAGAATAGTCTATTCATGCTGAAGGGGAGAAAGAAATGAAGGATGTACGAATTGGTCGCCAACATGCGAAATCACGTGCTTTCTTGTCTGTCGCTGTACTAGTACTAGCTTGATTTTTGTTGTCGCTTTTTTGCATTATTTTTTTTATTATTAATTTGTATGATGGATCCAGTACAGTCAAGAAGTTCTGTTGTTAAACGTTTCAGTAGCTCTTGCAAAAGAATATTCAATAATAATGTGCTGACATTCTGCGAAAAAACAATCGTCTCCTTGTTCCCCTTGTGTAGAGGCTTAAGTGCTGTGAGGACATTATGTTGGAGGTTTAATGGATTTTTTACAACACTCAAAAATAATTAAAATAGAATTTAATACTTCCTATATTTCGTCCTAGTCACTAGGACATCTACGGGGTTTACAAAAACACTTAATGTAACATGCACACAAAAAAACTTACAATACTAAGCCCAACCACGTGGGTGACACTAAAGTCCTATCTAGGTGGAGTGCCCTCTAAGGGTGGTAGTAGGTGGCCTGGAATGTAAGGTGGGACCTCTGGTGATGAGTGTTTCCCAAATCTTCAGAAGCTTAATGCAACCGTATTTATTAAGATTTGGTTGGTTTCTGAGAGCTGCTGCTGCTTCTAAGAAAAGTCTCTCTTTCTGAATTTGCTGTGCTGGAGCATGGTGGTTTTCTTCCATGATACTCTGTGGGTGGTGTCCAAAACATGGTCAGCCAAGCATGAATGGCCATAGTTGTGTTTTAACGATGTATGACTTGTTTCTCCAGGCGAATGGATGCTGATCTGCCTGTCTGTCCAAAGTACGCAAGCTTACAGGAACAGGGTACGTTGTAAACTCCAGGCAGAGAGAGAGAGGAGGGAGCTGATCTTTCGTAGAACGGATAAGGATAGCAAGTTTGCGGTAGGGCTTATGTGTTATGTGTAGGTTATACTTTTTTAGTATCTTGGCTATTTTTTCCGAAGTGCCAAGGATGTAAGGTATGCTTGTGTATCTACGAAAGATCAGCTCCCTCCTCTCTCTCTCCGCACATGTTCGTCGGTTGGGTTGAAGTCGCGAGGGACAGCCACGGGAGCTGCAAAACTACCAGGGAGAAGAGAAGCAGGACCAGCATGCATTGCCAATAGAACAGTCTGCTAAGTGCCTCGATCGTTGGACCCTTCGGCCAATTCATAGACATCGGAAAAGATGTGCTCGAGGCCCTGGCAAGTCATTCCAAGTGAGACAATAGTGATGATGGAATCTCTGTGTGGAAGTCAAAACCTGAAACGGGTGGGAAGCCAAAGGAACTAGGAACAGGTGCATAATAGAGTTAAAGAAGATATGCGAGTTAATTTCATTGTGTTTGCTTATGATATGTGAAACTGTCTGAGAAGGGCTGATAAGTTTCTTTAAGTAGTGTTATAACTAGTCTAAGGATAGTTTGTTTAGAGTTATAGTTAGAATTACTAGTTACAAGTAACAGAGCATGATATTCCTTGAATTGTAATGGGCTGATAGTTTTTTTTTCAAATGTTGAAATAATATGTTGCATGACTGCTCATTTTCTAAATGTTAAATTTCTGAAGTTTTAAGCTTAAAGTGTAATTAAAAGTGAATCTTTCCCTATTGTATGATTTGTATAATTACAGTTTGGTGTAAATAAATATGTTTGTTTTGTTTACAAAGTGTGCCGCCTGATCTTTATGCAATGCACTGTTTCAAAATAAACACGAACCTGTGAGCGAAGGAATTTAATGTTAGCCACGACTGTTTAATGTTAAGGGCTTTAGGAAAATTTCAGAGTGAACTCTAACAAGGAGAGCACTGGTGGTGCAGTCGATTAATCTAAATAAATTTCCAGAGTTCCCCCAGTATAGGAAAAATACTAAAAGTAGAGTAAAGTTAAAAAGGATAGGAAGTTAAAGTAGTAAAGAATAAAGAGTTAAAAAGGCAGTAGAGATAAACTAATAAAAGTAAGAATAGAGTAGAGAAGATTAATTAATAATACAAAACAAATACAAAATAAGTGCACACACACATAAGGTTTAAAGTCCTTCCCATAGCATTTATACATGTCTATAAGGATGTGTGCATTGCATTATGGGATAATAAGGTAAATGATGTGTAATCATTAGCCTCCATATAAAAGCAGCCCAGTCATGAAGTGACTTCACATGCAAACTCTGTTTGCTTACACTTGGATAAAGGATGAAACCAAGGATATAATTTCTTGGCATCTTTAATTTGTCTCTCAATGTACTACATAGCTTGTAATCTTTGTATCCCAAAATGCATATCTTTACACTTTTCCCACATTAAACTGACACACATTATGTTTTGCCCATACTGTCGGCCTATTTAAATCATTTGGCAAGCTCTTTACATCACATTAACTATTACCCTACCCAACTTTGCATCATAAGCAAACAACTAAATACCTCCTTTCAGAATAGTTCCTATATCGCATATGTACAAATTAAACAGCAGTGGTCCAAGCACAGAGCCTTGTGGCACACCACTAGTCACCTGCCTTCTCCTGGATTCTGTTTCTCCAATCCTTAGGGGAGCCAGTTAGTGAGCATCATTGGGTACTCTTGGCTACTAGGCTGAAAATTTAAGAATGAATCACTGGGGCAATGGACAATGAAGCTTATTTGTGCTAATTCCCAAATTGCCACTGTAAAACTAAGAAATCTGGTATGAAAATCAGAAAACACTGAAAATAGGCAGAATTACTTTAAACAACAGCTGCATTATGAATAGGGATGTACAGAAAAGTCCCAAATTTGATTGTCATGAGGAGAGAAATTTTTATATAGGTTTTTTCAACTGAAGGTGAGTTAACTGATCTCATACAGAGGTAGCAAGATTTATCTTATGGAGATTCAGAGGTTTTTGTCCACATACAAGCAAGAGAACACATAATTTAAAGACAAAATATTAGTGAGAAGAAAACGGTGTTGGGAGTAAATAAATAGCATTGTATAGATGGAGGATGCAGTAGCAAAAGTGGTTGTTTGTGTGCCCTCCCATGATGAGTACTTGGAGGTGTCACATGATAATAAATAAAAATTAAAAAAAAAGACAGAATATGCAAAGCTGGTATAGTAAGGGATCAAGTGAATAAATTTATATAGAATAACAGAGAATAGCCAAAGCACTAAACTAGCTGTACACAAGTTATTGTTTAGGCCAACTTAGGGAACTGAGAGCGGGGATAGAAATAAAGCAGTTAATCAAAGGCAGTAGACCACACAGACATAAGAATTCTGAGAACAATTAAGTGAATGGATAGATGGCATTAATGGCAACATCACAGTAAAAAGAATATCAGAAAGGAACTTGACATTGTCATTATTCATGTGCAGAGAAAGCTAATCTCAGATGGCATGCTAACTTAAACAGAATAGAAGAAGAAAGATTAGCAAAACAGGCATTCAATGTCAGGAAGACCAAGACCTAGACAGATTGGTGCAGTTCAAAATGCTTTAAAAGTATTAAGAGTCCTCATGGATGACAGACTAATTCAGAGGAAAACTGTCAACAGGAAGATAGTAATAATGTATATTTTTTTCGTGTGATTATCACGGTATCCATTATATCCCTGAACAGTATGTATCACGATGATACTTTATACCAAACGTAACAGTATGTCAGTGTGGAACAAACAAGCAAACTCAAAACAAAATACAAAGAAATTACAATTGGTTAATCTGTAACAATAGGTGCTCGGTGCTAGATGAATCACATCAATAGATAAATTGTTTTTGATATTTACATAGGATGAGAATCTCCCAAACATTGAAGACAGAGGCAATGATTCAGATATAAGGGCTTCTGAACATTTTTTGAAAAGATGTTCTGTTAGATCTGAAATAGGCAACTTCAAATTTTACATAACATCACCATTCCAGAATCCAATAATTAACAAAATATATATATATATGCATACTTATCTTTTAACGCAGTGTAACTATATTTTTTTTTGTAACAAAATCTTGTATGATAAACTGTGAATTATGTGAATTTAAATTAACATATCTATATCTCTAGCATGAATGTAGGTCACAAAAAGGGCAGATATGAGAGAAATCATTAGTGAAATATTATAAATGAAAGAATGCGTATTATTCATCAACATAGGGCAAAGATCGCCCTAATACTATAAGAGCAGCATAAGCACCTGCGAGCATCACATCTAAGAAGACATCATGACGCATACGTTCCGGAAACAAGAAGTCCCGTATGTTGATCGGTGAAGTCACCCAGCCTGAGACCAATGGGTGAGACGATAAGAGAAATTCAAACTCGGAAAGGTGGCGCTCTAGGGGAGCGTATAAAACACGCGACATGGAAGTAAATCCCCCCCGTTTTTTCTTGTTCCTGCATTTCTCTTCGTGTGCTCCAAGAGTTCATCGCAGTTCAGCTCTCATTTTTGAGGGCTGACTTACGAAAGGATCCGGCATGACACCGCAGCAGATTTTGGCAAGATCAATCATAGGCCGTCAACGAGAAGGCAATCGACGTAAAACCTTAGCAGAGAGATAGTGCCCAACTCAGGTGAGCACGTGTAACCCACGTAGCGATAAGATCGAGACAACCAGAATCGAAACAAAGAAGGAAGGATGGAAGAAAACCAATAAAGAATAGATAAGTACTCTCACTTTTTCTAGCCCCTTTTGAGAATTGACTAACAGTGTTAAGAGAATGCATCTTAAAATTTGTAATGGAAGAAAGAGTGAAGAACTAAGATTTATGTAAATGACTATGCTTTTGAAATGAACTTTAAGAACTTTCAGTTAGATAGATTCTGTCGTAATTAATCCAAGAGAGATTATAAATGTGCTAAAATGCCTTAATGTCCAATTGAGCTGTAATTAAGAATGTATTATATGTTGAGTTATTGAATATTGCTAACATTTGGAAGTCAATGCATAAATGATTTAAGAGAGAGAGAGGGTGAGAGAAAGGTAGATTAAGTTAGAATTGATAACTACTTTAACTTGCATGGCATTATATAATGAGTTTAATAAATATTTTGGTTCCTTACTTACATGTGTTTCTGATCACGATGACTGACTTTGACCCTTCATAAAACTTTGAACCTGTGATCGTGTGTGCGTGCGGGGATACCCCAATTGAAAATAGTAGGGCACAACTGCAAATAAAATAAGCCAGAGAGCCCAAGGCTTCTAGGAATTCAATTAACATTATTAGTGGCACCTGATATTCTGTGATTACCCTAAAGGCTGAATTTCTCTCTAACCTTAAGGCCCAGACTGGTGCAAATAACAAATAAATTTTTCCTGAGTGACCAGAATAACTCAATGGAATTCAGGGAAGAGGTAATTCTGGTGGCCCTTAAAAGGTTAAATTACGTAAGAAAAGGTATAAGAGAAGCGAGACATAATGTTAAGATTAACATTAACGAAGATCACATAACAATGGCGCAACCGTACTTAACAAAGAGGTACATGCGATAGAATTTGATATAGTGGCTGAAGTAGGAAGGATAAAGTTAAATATATTGCCTTGATATATCAATATCAGAGATATACGATGCAACAGTTCATATTTATAACTCATGCAGAGAAGGTAGTCATTCCAGAGGACACTGTTTGATCTGGATACTGTGTTGTAAGATACCCAACTTTTAAGGTTTAAACTATTCAATACAGTAGTGATGTTTTTAGTTTTCTCCAAAATGGTAGAAAAATAAAAATTATTCTTGCGAATGTAATCTAACACTCACAAGAAATGTAGCAAACAATGGCTAGAGACAGGGGGTAAAATATCAAGATTCTGCCAATAGGTTCAGAAATATCCGAAATGTATGCGACTGGAACCATGCATTATCTTTGAGTGTAGAAATATAGGAATCTACCCTATGTTGAATGTGACAAGAGTTGTATATTTGATTCCATTAGTGCAGATTCAATAAAGCACTGTGTCTAACAGATTTTATTCGTGTTGATGTTTAGCAGAGTAACCACATCTATAGATAATATTAAATTCGTTTAGTTAAATTATTCCACCAATATTTTGCCTTCGTCATCTATGCATCTTCAGTGGGCACAAATTAAGGCATTGAGCATAAGCACACAGGCAAGAATGCAAGCACAGACTGGATGTGCTTGCTTTCTTAATATAGGACCCTACATTCTGACACCCTGTGGACTGACAATTTGGGATTTTGGCAACCAAATTGTATTCTTACTGGCTTAAACCATAATGCAAATTGATGGGACAACATGACAGAATGTCATGCCAGTTGAGGAGTCATCCAGTTAAATAAGATCCTATTTTCGTCAGGAAGGGAACTAGCACAAAATAGTGAAAGTGAGCTACTGGAACACATCCTAACTCAACCATCAGCAGAGTTCAAGATCGGTACTGTCAACATAAGAAGCATCAATGGAAAAGAAATTGGACTAGCAGAGGAAGCAGATAAACAGGTGTGACAAACAAGAAAGACAAACACAGGTGAGATCTTTCTAAGCAACAAATACAAAATGTTATATTCAATCAGGGAAAAGAAGAAATAACTACAATATTCAATACTAAATACAAAAATAATCTTGAATGGCAGGCAATATCAAATAGAGTGAATATGGGAAATTATCAGAATAGGGAACACAATGTTGTATGCAGATGATATCGTGCTGTGTGCAGAATCAAGAGAGGTGGCAGATAAATTGGAAAGATGGAGGAGAGTACTGGAAGAGAGCAGTAAGAGGCTGAGCAGAAGTAAGACAAAGCACATGTGTTGCAAAAGGGATAGCAGCCAAGAGGCAGAAGGAAATATCATCGGGAATGTTAGTGACTTTATACTTCGATAATTTAGGTTCAACAGTGAAAGAGGATGGAGAGGTTAAGAAGGAAGTGGGATGCAGGATACAAGCTGGATGGAGGAACTGGAAAGAGAGAGAGAGATGGCTGGAGTGCTATGCAATAAGAGGGTGCCCCTCAATCTAAAGGGAAAAATCTACAGGACAGTAGTGAGACCAGCTATGCTATGGAAACTGTGGCCATGAGGGAAAATAACATCAGCAGGATGGAGGTAAGAGAGATGAGAATGCTTAGGTGGATGTGTGGTGTGACCAGAAAGGATCATCTGAGAAATGACTAAGTTAGGGGGAAACAGTGAAAGTTACGAATTTAGGAGCGAAGATACGGGAGGCAAGGTTGAGATGGTTTGATCATGTCACGAGGAGGGAGGATGAGTATGTGGGAAGAAAGGTCATGCAGATGGATGTGCAGGGGAAAAGGAAGCACGGGTAGCCAAAGAAGGATGGAGGGGAAGCTGGTGGAGGAGGACCTGAAGATGAACTTAGATGTGGAGGAGACTCATTAAAAACAGCGACCCTACTTAAGTGGCATAAGCTGAAGAAGTAGATCAGAATAGGGAATTGGACACGAGACTTATTTGTGCCTATGCATGGAGGAATTTGTTTCGAGGCATTAGAGAAGGCAGCTTCTCGAATGAAAGCTTCTCTAATAAAAGAACGAATGAGGCATTAGAGAAAGGGTGTTTAAGGGTCAAAGCTGTATAACTGAGAGGAGACCTCCACATAGCCTTTAAAGGAATGCAGAGAACCAACCAGGGCTTCTGACCTAATGTCCAATCTTCACTTTCTCGTGGTGCACTCTGTTGAGTATCCACTTGGATACTGAACGAACGAGGATGGGCTGGCAATTTGGGATTTAGCCGACCAAATTGTATTCTTATTGGTTAAACCAAAATAAAAAATGATGGTACGACATGACAAAATTTCATGTCGGCTGGGGCGTCGCCCGGTTAAACAAGGCCCCCCGTTGTTTTCGCCGGGGAACCAGCGTGAACAGCGAAAAGTCAGCTACTGGAACAAATCTGAAAACAAACCCCAACTCAACATCACCAGAGTTAAAGATTGGTACTATCAATGTAAGAAGCCTGAATGGCAAAGAAATGGAGCTAGCGGAGGAATTAGATAAGTACCAGATCGACATAATAGGGGTGACTGAAACAAAAAAGACAAAAACTGGTGAGATCTTTCTGAGCAATATATACAAAATGTTATATTCAGGCAATGACAATCGAGGAAAAGAAGGAGTAGCCATAGTATTCAACACAAAATACGAGGCTAATCTTCTTGAATGGCAGTCAGTCTCAAGTAGAGTAATGTGGGCAAATATCAGAATGGGGAACTGGACAATGAGACTTATTTGTGCCTACGGTCCCACAGAAGGTTCTACTAAGGTAGAAGTGGAGGAATTTTTTGAGGATTTAGAGAAAGCATCTGACACAATGAAAAAGGAAAAGTTGGTCCTTGTTGGGGATCTAAATAGCAGAGTAGGAAATGATTGTCAGACATACAAAAAATATATTGGGAAAATTTGGAGAAAAGAGCAAAGCTAATAATAATGGCAAATATCTGTTGGATTTCTGCTCAGGACATGGACTGGTTATTACTAACACCATGTTCCAACATAAAAATGTGCAAAAATTCACATGGAGAGAAGAGGCAAGGAATAAGAAAAGTCTCATTGACTATGTTATTGTTGATAGTGATGTTTTCTCCTTGGTGCAGGACACCAGAGTGTACAGAGGATTTGAAATTGGAAGTGATCACTATTTAGTCTTGAGCAGGATAAAATTGAATTTCATATTGAAAAGAATGACATGTAAGAAAGTTTTTTAAAAAAAGCAAATAAAAGTTGAGCAGCTCTAAGATGTGAACTGTAGACTAAAATACACAAAGATTCTTGATGAAAAAATTAAAGAGTTTGAGAACAGGAATCAAACCTTGGGGATTCAGTGGCAAACTCTGAAGAAAACATTGATTGATTCTGCCAGAGAGGCATGTGGTGAGGTTGTTTGCAAGGATAGAAAAATTAGAACTCCATGGTGGACACAGGAAGTTAACGAGGTAGTGAAGGAAAAGAAAAAAGCCTATCAAAAGTTCCTGGTAAATAAGTCAGCTTTTGCTCGTAGAGAATATAGAAACAAATGCAAGAATGCTAAACACTGTGTAAAACTAGCTAAACAAAAGTCATGGGAGGACTTTGGCAAGAATATAGAAAATAAATATCAAGAAGGTGGCAAAATATTCTGGAAGTTGTTGAAGAAGCTTAGGAATGGAAGAAAGAGTACTGTAAAAGGAGTTAGAGATGATAAAGGTGGCATGAAAATGGGAGAAAAAGATATCCTTGAAGTATGGAGTAATTACTTTGAAAATTTGCTAAATGAAACAAGCAGTGAGGACAGCACAGTGGTAAAAAACACTGACCAGGCATGCAGTCAGGAATACATAACCATACTTGAAGTAGAAAAAGTCATCAAAGGCTTGAAATGTGGAAAGGCAGCAGGAGTAGATGATATTCGATCAGAAATGCTGAAGTATGGTGGTATAAGAGTCTTACAGTGGCTGCACTGCATAGTTCAGAAAGCCTGGACAGAGGGATGGATTCCCAATGATTGGAGTACAGCTCTCATAGTACCCAAATATAAAAAGGGAAATAAAACTGAATGTGAGAATTACAGAGATATTTCCCTACTGAGTGTTCCTAGCAAGATCTATGCAAGTATACTTGAGAAACGGTTGTGAAGAATTGTGGAAGAAAAGCTTGGTGAAGAACAAGCTGGAATCAGGTCAAATAGAGGCTGTCAGGATCAGATCTTCACTTTACGACAAATAGTCGAGAAAGCATGGAAATATAACAGAGATCTGTATTTAAGTTTTGTCGATTTGGAAAAGGCATATGACAAGGTGCCAAGAGAGAAGCTATTCAATACGCTACAGTTATATGGTGTATATCAAGCAATACTTATCTTTATTTGAGTTGTAAGTCAGCAGTTAGAATTGAAGGAAGTACAGGAAGATGGTTTAATGTTAAATCTTGTGTGAGACAAGGATGTACATTATCCCCTCTGTTATTCATTATCTATATGGATTACATCATGAAAGAAAGTGGTATTAAACATGATATAAAATTTGGTATTAAACATGATATAAAATTTAGAGATGTTAATGTCAGCTCTTTGCTTTATGCGGATGATGTTATACTTCTAAATAAATCTGCTACAAGTCTGCAAGATTCTCTGACTAAACTGAATAGCTGTGGTAATAGATATGATATGAAGGTCAGCAATAAAAAGACAAAGACAACAAAAATAGGCAGATCGTTGAAAATGTCAACTGTGTTGTGAATTGAGAACCTGTGGAACAAGTAAAACATTTCAGCTACTTAGGCACGATTTTTACTGAAGATGGTAAATTAAATATAGAAATAGACAACAGAATCAGCAAAGCTGGTATGGTGGGAAGTCAATTAAATAAATTCATATGGAATAAGAGAGAAATTAGTCGGAACACTAAATTAGCTATATACAAGACAGTGTTCAAACCAGTTTTAACTTATGGATCTGAGAGCTGGGTCAGAATTAAAACACTTGACCAAAGACTAGAGACCGCAGATATGAGAGTCCTGAGAAAGATTATAGGCATGAATCGATGGCAATATCATATTAAAAATGAGGATATTAGGAAAGAACTTGACATTGTCAGCATCCAGGAATGCGTTAGCAGAGCTAATCTCAGGTGGTATGGTCACATAAACAGAATGGGTGGAGAAAGATTAGCAAAACAAGTGTTCTCTGCCAGGTTGGCAGCAAAACGACCCACAGGAAGACCAAGATATAGGTCGATTGATACTGTACAAAGTGCCTTAGAAGATAGAAATATAAGATCTGATAATGTTGGAGTCTTGACAAGTAACAGACTGATTTGGAGGAA
This sequence comes from Typopeltis vanoorti, assembly GCF_054136105.1. NCBI lineage: Eukaryota > Metazoa > Arthropoda > Arachnida > Uropygi > Thelyphonidae > Typopeltis > Typopeltis vanoorti. The sequence goes on along the minus strand of NC_143569.1, from coordinate 70,881,479 downwards.
AATTGTAGATAGGAAGTTAGTAACGATGTAAATTTTTCGTGTAGTACTATCATATCCTGTATACCTCAAGGGCTCACTTTAGTGAGTACGGGCATGGCAAACCCGAGATACCAGATGTTGGACCATGCCTTACTTCATGTAATATATATCTGTTATATTTTTCTGTAGACTGGTCCATCCTCTTCTTTCTTTGCTTCTTTCTCCTCTCCTTACCCCTGATGCTATTAGAGTAATCGAGGGATTGGGCTGAGTCTTTCCCATCTTGCTAAGTCATTTCGTCTTATGCAGCCACCGAAGAAGGCAAGCTAGCCTGAATAGGTGCCGGTCCCAAGCCCAGATAAATGCCAGGGTTGATGTCAGGAAGGGCATCCGGTAGTAAAACTTCAATGCCAGCTCAAACTATGATATGATTCAAAGAGAAAATGATATAAGGGCTAGGCATACCCCGTAAGCGATGCACTGCCACATCGCCCTACAGCTGCGAGAAGTGGACGAGGGCTACTGCATCAAGGGCGGGTGCGGTTAAAGAAGTGAGCTCAGCAGGTGGAGAGGATGTTGCGAGTGGGAACACTGAATGTTGGAAGCATGACTGGAAGGGGAAGAGAGGTAGCAGACATGATGAGGAAGAGGAAGTTGGACATTTTGTGTGCGCAGGAGACAAGGTGGAAGGGGGGGAAAGGCAAAGGAACTGGGAGATGGATATAAATTGTTCTACTCTGGAGTGAATAATGAGGGAAGAAATGGTGTAGGAATTGTGGTGTGTGGCAGAATGAAGGGTGAAGTACTGGAAGTGGGTAGAAGGAACGATAGGATCATGCGAATGAAATTGGGTCTTGGAGAAGAGCGGGTGGTCGTATTATGTGTATATGCCCCGCAAGTTGGTTGTACAGCAGAGGAGAAAGATGAGTTTTGGAACGTGTTAGATGAAGAAATGAGGGAATTGGAAGAAAATTAGATAGTGATTGTCGGACGAGACTTGAACGGACACATAGGACGACAGAGTAGAGACTGTGAAAGGGTGCATGGTGGCAACGGAGTGGGAATGATGAACTAGGAAGGAGAGAGCGTTGTGGACTTTGCAGTAGCATTTGATCTGGCAATTGTGAACTCGTTTTTCTACAAGAGGGAAGAACATTTGATAACATTTAGGAGTGGTAACAACAGTTCACAAATTGACTACATTTTGACTAGAAGAAAACATCTTAAGGTTTTGACAAATTGTAAAGTAATTCCAACAGATCAAATAGCACAGCAACACCGACTGCTGTGCACAGACTTTAAAATAAGATCGAAGATAAGAACCTCTGGATGCCATGGGATGAAGACAATTAAGTGGTTTCACTTAAAAGAGGAGAGTGTGAGGAATCGTTTTAGGGAGAGGGTGTTAGAGAGGATTTCGGATGGACTGGAAAGTGTACAAGATTGGTGGAAACATAATTCAAAAGTAATCCTGAGCTGTGCAATCAAGGTGCTTGGTGAGATATCTGGAAAGATTAGAGAGCAGAAGGAGGGTTGGTGGTGGAATAATAATGTACAAGTGGCAGTGACAGCTAAGAGGAAGGCAAAACAGAAGTGTGATGAGTCAAGAGTGGAAGAGGACAGAGAGGTGTGCAAAGCGAGAAAGCAAGAAGTCGAGAGTTGTGGTTACCAACTAGCGAAATGTAGAAATAAAGCAGCGAAGGACATCTTACATGTGAGGCAGATCAAAGACGCTGAAGGAAGATTATGGAGGGATGTGGACATAAGAAACAGATGGAAAATATACTTTGAGGGACTTTTGAATGAGGAAAATGCAAGAACTCACAGAGGAGATGGGCAGCCTTCTGAGGGGATGGTGCAGAACATCAGTAGAGTGGAAGTGACGGAGGCCATGAAGAGGATGAGGAATGGAAAATCGGTGGGCCGTGACAGAATTCCAGTGGAGGCATGGAAGGCACTGAGGGAAGAGGGAACTGACCTGCTGTGGGACCTGTTCATGAAAGTTTGCCAACAGGAAAATATACCCGAGGAATGGAGAGAGAGTAATCTTGTCCCCATCTACAAGGGTAAAGAGGATGCACAAGACTGTAAAAATTACAGAGGAATAAAGTTGATGTCCCACACAATGAAAATCCTAGAAAGGGTTCTTGATGGTAGATTGAGGAAGGAGGTGGAGATTGCAAAGGAACAATTTGGCTTCATGCCTGGTAGATCAACAACAGATGCTATCTTTGGGTTACGACAGATGATGGAAAAATATCGAGAGAAACAAAGGGAGCTACATCTGGCATTTATTGATCTGGAGAAAGCATACGATAGAGTGCCAAGGCAAGAAGTCTGGAGGTGTCTGAGGGAGAAGAAGGTGCCGGAGAAATATGTCAGGTTGTTGCGGGAAATGTACAGAAATGTGAAGACAAGTGTTCGGACCTGTCTGGGACAGACAGAAAGTTTTCAAGTAACAGTTGGCTTGCATCAAGGGTCAGCATTAAGTCCGTTTCTGTTTAAAATTGTGATGGAGGTGCATCTTTTCTCACCTCCTCTTAACAGAGGAGGTGAGAGAAGATGCGCCTTGGACAATGTTGTATGCAGATGACATCTTGCTGTGTGCAGATTCAAGAGAAGAAGCGGGAACTAAACTGGAGAAACGTACTGGAAGAGAGAGATATGAGACTGAGCAGAAGTAAGACAGAGTATATGTGTTGCACAGTGGGTGGCGGACAGGAGACAGATCTGGGCTGGAAGGAAATGTCATCAGGAAGGTGAGAGACTTTAGATACTTAGGTTCAACAGTGGAAGAAGAAGATGGAGGAGCTGAGAAGGAAGTGGGATGCAGGATACAAGTGGGTTGGAGGAACCGGAGGGAGATGGGTGGAGTGTTATGCGATAAGAGGGTACCGATCAATCTGAAAGGCAAAATATATAGGACGGTAGTGAGGCCAGCTATGACATATGCTATAGAAACTGTGGCCCCTGAGGAAAAATAACATCAGCAGGATGGAAGGAGCAGAGATGAGAATGCTTAGGTGGATGTGCGGTATGACCAGAAAGGATCATCTGAGAAATGACTATGTCAGGGGAACAGTGAAAGTTACAAACTTAGGAGCGAAAATACAGGAGGCAAGGTTGAGATTGTTTGGTCATGTGATGAGGAGGGAGGACGAATATGTGGGAAGAAGGGTCATGCAGATGGATGTGCAAGGACGGCGGAAGCATGGGCGGCCAAAGAAGAGATGGAGGGAGCTGGTAGAAGAGGACTTGAGTATGAAGAACTTGGATGTGGTGACAGCCCAAGACAGGAAGGTGTAGAGGAGACTCAATATCAACAGTGACCCCACTTAAGTGGGAGAAGCTGCAGAAGAAGAACTATCATATCCTGTACACCCCCTTGAGGGTACATGGCAGGAATTTGATGATGATGATGATGGAGAAGGCAGCTAGCACAACGAAAGAGGAAAAGTTGATCCTTGTTGGAGATCTAAACAGCAGAGTAGGAAATAATTACCAGACATATGGAAATGTTTTGTGAAAATTTGGAGAAAAGAGCAAAGTTAATAACAATGGTAAGTACCTGTTAGATTTCTGTTCAGGATGTGGACTAGCTATTACTAACACCACTTTCCAACATGCAAATGGCACAGTTCACATGCAGAGAAGATGTAAGAAATAAGACAAATGTTACTGAGAGAGGGAGCAATGTTTTCCCACTAGTTCAGAACACAAGTATACAAAGGATTTGAAATTGGAAGTGATCATTTAATTTTGAGTAGGATAAAACTGAATTTCATATTGAAAAGAAGAGTGTGTAAGAAAGTTTTAAAATGAATCCAAGTTGAGCAACTTTCAGATGTGAACTGCAGACTAAAATACTAACATTATTCAAGAAAAAAAAATGAAAGAGTTTGAAAACAAGAACCAAACTTTAGAGATTCGGTAGCAGATCCTGAAGAAAACATGATTCAGCCAGAAAGACAAGTGGTGAGTAAGTCTGCAACCTACTCAAGTGGTGAGTAGGTCTGGTGAGTAAATCTGCAAGAATAGAAAAATCAGAATCAGGAAAAAAAAAACTGTGTAAAGCTAGCTAAACACAAGTCATGGAAAGACTTTGACAAGAACACAGAAAATGAATATCAGGAAGATGGCAAAATTTTGAAGGGTACTGAAAAAGCTTAGAAATGGAGAAAAGAGTACTATAAAAAATAATCAGAGAAGATCAAGGTGACATGAAAACTGAAGATACAGATATTCTAGGTGATTGGGGTAATTACTTGGAAAGATTGCTAAATAAAACAAGCAATGACAGAACAATAGCATAAACATTCTGGAGCAATGCAATCAGAAGTAGATATCAATACCTCAGGTAGAGAATGCTATCTGAAATGTGGAAAGGCAGCTGGAATAGATGATAATCAACACGAAATACTCAAATATGGAAGTCTTACAGTCGCTGCATTGCATAATTCAGAAGGCTAGGTCCAAGGGCCGAATTCCAGATGATTGGAGTACAGTTCACATAGTACTTACCTATAAAAAGGTAAATAAAACTCAATACGAGAATTACAGAGGTATTTCTCTATCGAGTGTTTCTGGTAAGATTTATGCAAGTATACTTTAGAAATGGCTAAGAAACAATTTGAAATGAAAACTTGGTGAAGAGCAAGTGGATTAAGGCCAATAAAAGTTGAAAAACGAAAATCTGATCCTGCCACAGGATCAGATTTTCACTTTAAGGCAAATATCTGAGAATTCATGGGAACATAAGGATCTGTAATTAAGTTTTGTAGATCTGGAAAAGACACATGACAAGATGCCAAGAGGAAACCTGTTCAAACAATCCAGTTATTTATTTAAAAGCTCTCATGGCTTACTCACGTAACAAAAAATATTATTCAAAAACTCCAAATAAACAGGGTGATAAAAATTAAAGAATCCCTGTTTAAGGCCTTGTGGAGCACCATCCAGTGATCCCAATGCTGCGAAACTTTGCAGGATACATTGTGCATCATGCAGAAGCAATATCTTAGGAAAAAAAATAAATAAATAAAAAAAAAATTAGTTCCAATATTCACCATGCCAGGGGCACTGTAAACACTAAATGCATGGAATTTGCATATCACACAACTCGGCAGGTGTATGGAAGGTTTAAAAAGATGGACATGGTTTTTTTCTCTTCATTCTGGTTGTTGATATCGTCCACACAAAGTGATGGCATTAACTTTGCTCCAACATGCTTTGCTCGTAAAGCTGTACTACCCAAATAATTGCAATGCTGTTGCACTCCACGAATTTCGTCGCCTGAACAAATGTCGAAGAGGTCCACTATTTTCATCTGCTTCTGCAATGCACGATTAGTTGTTATGAAGAAATAGGATCGCTGGCAGTAAGACCTGGCAGAGGTCACAAACCAATCAGTTCATAACAAGTGAATGAAGTTGCTACTGCCATTGTGGAGAAAGCCATGAATAACAGTGTTGGTTCCTGCAGTGCATGTGCTGTATCAAGACAAGTGGATGTGCCTTATACAACTGTCTGGAAATTTCTACTGAAGATTCTGCATTTCTACCCATTCGAGAGATAAACCCTGCCACAAGAGTTGCATCTGCAGGACTGAAAGTCGACTGACATTCGCTTTAATATTCATTGCTCAAGTGCAGTTGGATGTTGCGTGGGAGTGGAAAATTTTGTGGGGGGAGATGAGGCTCACTTTCACCTGAACAGAGCTGTGAATACCCACAATTGCCAGATAGTATGGGCTACACAAAACCTTCTTGCAAATCCAACAAATTCCTTTGCATTTACCTTAAGGTACTTTCTTGTTCAGCTTTACAGCTTCATTTATCATTGGAGACATTTGCCAGTCAGATCCTGTGACCCGCTCAGTTACTGCTGAGAAGTATCATGATATGATAAACAGGTTTGTTGTGCCATAGCTACAGCAGCACCTGTGCATGGATGCAATCATTTTCATGCAGGATGCCCCCCCGCCCCCTCTACACATCGGTTGATCCGTACAGGAAGTTCTTCGAGAACATTTCATGGAAGCTAGAGCTGCGAGTTTCCCACTGCATGGCCACCTTGTTCACCTTATCTGACCTCCTGCAACTTCTGGATCTGGAGATTTCTCAAAGACAGGGTTTATCAGGATCATCCTGATAAACCTTCATAACATAGCATGTGCACAACATTAGTCCCAAGCAGCTACTTTCTGCAGTTGAACACATTGTGTAGAGATGCAATTTGTGGCATACCAGAAAGGGCAGCATATAATGGAATAATGGAAGAGAATAAAAATGTGTCATTTATGCTTGTGTTGCTTTTCTCCTTATTATATACACAGAAAAATTACTACATGTACATTTTGTACATCATGCAGTACTCCTGGTGGTGAATTCTGGAACTTTTTTCTCTCTTTAGATGTTGCTTCCATATGGCATACAATGTATTTCTGCAAAGTACTGCAGCATTTGGATCACTGGGTGGTGCTAAACAAGGCCTTAAATAGGGATAAAGTTTGATCATTCTGTATTTCATCCAATGTTATGTGGACATCATCAGGGAGACAGACAAATAACTACATTCAAAACATGAATCACAAGAATGAATCAAAGCTATAAAATAAAAATAATAGAAAATAATAATAAAACTATTTATTTACTAGAGCTAAATGGTGTAATGGAACATTATAACAAGAAATACTTAGTTACTATTTGACTTGTAGGTTAGCTGTTAGAATTGAAGGAGTTACAGGAAGATAGTTTGATTTTAAATCAGGCATGAAACAAGGGTGCACATTATTCCCACTTTATTCATCATATGGATCATAATGAACAAAGGAAATGGAGTTTATACAGTTGTTAAGAGATAACTACCTGAGACAGCATGTAATGGAAGGGACAAGAGATTCTAGAGTGTTAGATCTGGTCATAACATCGGAGAACATATTAATAAATAATTTAATTACACTGTCTCCACTTAGGGAAAGTGATCACATGGTCTTGACCTGGGAGATTGTAAGATGTGCTGAATATTCTGTTAAGAAGGGGTATATGTGGAATTACAAGGCTGGTCATAATAGATTGTGTGTTATGACAAGTTGAGAAGTCAGCTTTCAGCAGTGCTTTGGCATGAGAATTTGAAAGGGAGAGATGTCGATGGTGCATGGGAGATTGTCAAGGAGTTTTAAAGAAAGATGTATCAGATTGTATTCCCAAAGTCAGAAGGAGAAATCAAGTAGGAGTAAGATGGATGAATAATATTATTAAGTAGGAGTTGCAGATAAAGAAAATGTTGTGGAGGAAGTATAAAGAAAATGTGATGAGCATTCCCATGAGTAGTACAAGGTACAGGCAAAGAGAGTAACCCGTATGGTAAGGAAAGCCAAAGCCAATTATGAGAGGAAGCTAGCTGATGAATCCAAAAGAAACCCTCCTCTTACCATTATCTATAACTTCATTTCCTACTTTCTATGCTGCTGCAATTTAACAATCTGCAAATGAATTTAGACATCTTAGAAACATGTCTTTAATGCATGATAAATTATGCTTTAGTTGTGAATAAAAAATCTTCCAAAATAAATGAACTCTTTGGTTAAAATGAATGATATTTTATTTGCTAATTTCACTCCAAGACAAATACTAGTTCAGGCATACATGTTCATTCCCTATTTATCATGATATACTTGAATTCATCCTTCATAGGATAAAGAGCAAAATTGAAAAACTGCAGAAGCAGCAAGGGTTAAAGCACATAAGATTACTTGACAACGTCCACATCTGCATTACTGTGCTCAAGTCTGGTCCCCTTGGTTTCTTGGGGATGAGGAAGTGGTGGAGAGGATTCAGAGGCAAGTGACCAAAATGGTGAGTGGCCTGTGGAATGTTCCCTATGAGGATAGACTGAAGGTGTGTGAATTGCAGAAGATGGTTGATAGAAGTAAAGAGATATGATAGAAACATTTTAAGTTTCTTAAAGGATTTTATAAGATAGATGCAAGAGAAATGTTTCAGCACTTGGCTAGAGAAACCAGAACAAGGGGTCATCTCTTGGTAAGTAGGGGTGTGAGGACTAGATTTTTTGCTTGGAGAGTGGTGAATAAGTGGAATTGGCTGCCAGAGTCAGTTGGAGTTCTTTGTCTGTTAATGGGTTCAAGGAAAGGTATGATAGATTGGTCTCCTGCGATGAGTCTTCAGACTCCATGGCAGTATGGCGGTGCCTGTATAATAATAATAATTCCTCATGATTTCTTAAATGCATTGTTTAGCAAATTACTGAGAAATTATATTCTAGCAACTTTTAATTCTTCTTTAGCCAAAAAATATTAACTTCTCCCTCTCATATCATTGATAGCTGACAATTTTTTTTAAATATCACGAAAGAATTTGTAAGACTTTCATTTTTTTGGGGGGGGGGGATGTTTATATGAAAACATTTATCAGTGAGACATGCAATTAATATTTTTGGAATAACTGAATTTCTTCAAATATGGAATTTCCACCGCTTACAGAACATATATCAGAGGATACATGTCTTTCTATATTTCTAATGATTTATTTTCTTTATAGTTTCAATTGTCATTTTTGACATATTATTCATAAATCTCAGGTAATATACCTCTTTATATATCCCTCTGTCCTTGTATGTTTTATATTATTCATATGGTGTTTTATATTATTATAGATGTATTATAATTAAAGGTAGATGAATAAATATCATTAGAAGAAAGGCAATCCTAACTAATCTATATTCTTAAGCTAAAAGATCATATAAACTGATATTAGTTTGACCAGAAAGTTTTTAGTATACTAAATTTCCAGCTAGAGAGATGATTGAGGCACTCATGGATATATCCTATATATCCATTCACTATTAAGTGAATCTGATACCTTAATGGTTACTATTCATCTTTCACAAAAAAGGTTTAATTTCATTCAATACGAAAAAGAACAAAACTCATCTACAAAACAAAATGGAAGAAGGATAATTATTATTATTGCATCATCTGTAGAGTCAGCAGACTCATTGTGGGAGGGTCATTCAACAGACAACATATTTATCATACCAAATCTTAACATCCTTAACATTCCTTGCATTAACAACACATTCTGGTATGTATTCCATTCACTAACAATTCTCCATGTAAAAATCTACTTCTCACACCCTCTTCACCACACTCATACATAGCTTTCAGGAATGACCTCTGAATTTCCCCCTCTCGCCTTCTAGTCTTTTTATAATCTCATCTGGGTTAATCCGATAAATCCTCACACTAACTTAAATGTCTCTATCATATTGCCTCTTTTTCTCCTATCTGCTAAACTCTGTAATCCACATTTTTTTAACCTTTCACCAGCAATGATATTGTCTTTGGACAATACAGAACTCTGGAATGCTCTCTGGATGCCTCTCCAATATCTCCACATCACACTGAAATCCAGGTGACTAGATTTGAGCACAATAGTCCGAGTGTGGTCTGACTAGTGCTTTATACAGTGGCACAACCACTTCCTTATCCCTATATGTTAGAATACTTCTTATCATAGCAGCACTATGATGTGCAGCCTTTGCAACACTAGCAATATGCCCTCTAAACTTCAGTCTACTATCAACCATCACTCCCAAATTTTTAATATCATCCAATTCCTGCAGTACAGCACTATCGATATAGTATACAGCCTTATATTTGTGCACTCCAAAATGCAACACCTTGCACTTATTGATATTAAAACCACAATCCTACTCTTTAGTCCAAGTCAAAAGTCTATTCAAATCTTCCTGAAAGAAACTAACATTAGGAGTACTACTTATAATTCTTCCCAACTTTGCATCATCTGCAAACGACTGAAGATCCCCAGACAGACCGCATGATGTACTGTTCAAAAACAAGTTAAACAGCAGAGGTTCAAGAACAGAATCCTGGGCATCCCACTGGTTACCCTCCTTTTTTGAGATGCTGCTCCATCATACGCAACTCATTGGTGTCGTTCAGAGACAATCTTCAATCCATCTACCCTATATACTATCTATTCCCATACTCCGCAGCTTGTACACCAACTTAACATGTGGTCATCTATCAAACACTTTTACAAAGTCCAAAAATATCACTGTATATGATTCTCTCTTATCTAACACACCCATTACCTATCATAAAATGCAAGTAAATTGCTAAAACAGGACCTACCCTTTACAAATCCATGCTCGTAAAGAATACTATGTCCATCAACCTAATCCTGTATTCTATTCCTAACCAATCTCTCTCCAACACCTTGACCACAACCACAGTTATACAGACTGGTTCTTAATTGGAAACTTCTGTCCTAGAAGAATGCTTGTGGAGTGGTACTATTTTACCTTCTTTCCACTCCTTAGGAACCCTACGCACTGCAAAACTTGCATTAAATAACCAGGTCAAGGGCGGAGTCAACTGTGGTAAACATTCCTTAAGAATACGTGGTGATGTGTCATTCATTTCCACAGCCTTATTAACATCTAACCCAACCAACACCTGATACACCTCTGATTCTTTCACTTCTAATTCTCCTAATACCTGCCTCCCTTCTATATATTGCACAGCATCATTTACACCCATATGATATATGCTGAGAAAGTGCTCATTCAATAATTCCACTATATCCTTTGCAATTGTTATTTTATTGCTATGACTACCCACCAGTGTCAACCTGCTCTAATTATTCTTTCTCTTGCTTGCCATAAAAATTCACTCGAGTTAACCTTGGCCTAACCAGCTAATCTTCTCTCATACTACACCTTTTCTTTCTTTACCATGCTCATCACCTTTCTAGCTTGCATTGTATATTCTTTGTTGGTCCGATCACCACCAACTGTCTTGTACCTTCTCCATAACATTTTATTTTCCAGCACAGCTTGCTCGATTTCACTGTTCATCCATTTCATTCCTATTCTATTTACTCGCTTAAATCTTGGTATGCAGTTATGCATTGCTTTTATCAGATACTGCCTTGTGAGTTTCCATGCATTGACAACATCTTTTCCACTAAGCTCATCTACCCAATGTACTGATGCTAACTGACTACAGAGCTTCCTATAATCTCCTGTTTTATACACTTACATATATCCATTTTTGGCTTCATCACAACAAATACCTCATGATCACTCTCACCAATTGGCAGCAGTGTCAACACCTCAATAACAACTACAACTTGTGAAGTTATCACCAAATTCAAAACATTAAAGTCTCCAGTTGCTTCAATCACATGCTGCTTAAGATATTTATCTCTCAGAAATTCAATAAACTCGTTCACCTTGTCCCCATACACTATCTCCGACTTCCAGTCTATATTCCTGTAATTAAACTCTCCCATCAGGATCATCTTTTTTATATGCCGAACTAATTTGCCTAAACATTTCACAATCAGTATTCTCTTCTTTCCCTTGCCTATAACAGCATCCTATCAGATATACTAGCCTGTTTATTTCAACTTAACACCACATGGATTCAAAATCTGTGCATGCACTATCAAATTCTACACTTTGTGGACACAATTCTTCTGCAATCGTTAACCGCACTCTTCCTCTCCTCTTTTCACATTTCTATCCTTCTGGAAAATTATATATTCTTCCATTTCTATTCCTGACATCACATCCTCCTTAGACAATCAAGTTTCACTTATTCCAATTATCTTTGGGCATACTGGCTCAATCAATGCAACAAACTCAGCTCTTGTTTTGAATACTCCTTACATTTGTGTACAAATGTAACAATCTCTGTGTCTTTGAGGCTGTTCTACCAGCAACAATTCTCTATTCTAGCTGCTATATAATACATATACTATTGATATAATTAATTTATGTTTTAGGCTCATTATATTAAGAGAAATCCACCTTTGTTGGTGATGTGAAAGTGAGCAACGTAACTTATCTGAATGACCTCAGTACTCTCAAGGATGATCTTAAATTTGCAAAAATTGTGATTTAAATTTTTATGTGAATAAATTTAAGTACATCTAAAAATTATTTAATTATTTAAATTATTTATAAATTTAATTACATATTTATTAAAGAGAACTTCACTTATAGTGGAAAGAAGTAATGTTACTTTTATGTAAATTGCTTGATCGGATGAACATTGGATTATAGCCAATTTTGGTCCTCACTAAGATTTTTAAAGATACCAAGAAAATTTAGGCTTAACGTGTATTTAGAAGATACAATATATAAATTGTAATTAAATGTGAACAGTAGCCAGACAAAATTATGCCAAATAATTAGATTGAACTTCACATCCTGGTAGCAGTGTTGGATAGGAAATTTAAGAATTAGTTGCCCGTATCTTGGCGAGTTTCACACAACACTTTCACGATATGCAACTGATTCATGAAAGTCTCATTTGTACTTACTGTGGTAGAGCATACCAGTTCCCCCAGCACATTTGATTCTGTGCAGGATGTCCATGGCATGATTTGCTAAATCTGACTTACCGTAATTATGACAATACAGTAAATTCTCGATTTAACGGACTAATAGGGGCTAAGGGGTGTCTGTTAAATCGTGAATTTTTTTAAATAAAAATATCTATAACATTATACTGCAATTTTATCAATATTAGCACTATAATAACAAAAAAATTGTTTTACACACAATTTTCACACTTTTAGATAAGTTAATGTTCAATGTTGAGGTGCTTGGTTTAGGTAATCCTGCTTTGATAAAACTATCAAGTTTTTTTAAACTTTTGAATTCTACTGTTTCTTTATAATTAACTCCCTAAAATTATGAAAATGTTTGTAATAAAACTGCCGCAGAAAGTCACGGCACGTGACAAAAGAACCAATTACAGTGCAATTGGTGTGATCACATCCTAATCATTCGCTGAACATGTTTTATGAGCGGTGACTCATTTATGTCAGCTAAATTACTACAGTGTTTATCCAACATATGATGGCCTATTTGCCAAAATTTGTTAAAAATAACAGGAAATGGCCAGCCTGGCTGGCCGAGTGGTTAGTGTGTCTGCTCTCCAGTCAAGAGGTTGTGGGTTTGAATCCCACTGTGGGCATGGATGTTTGTGATTGTCTGTGGAAATACTAGTGGTGGTGGTCGGCAGTAGATGCCGTTGGTGTAGTTGTGGTCAGTTGGTGGATTGTGAGTGGTGGAAGCAGAGTTGTAGAATAGATGCCCTCTCTCGATGAGTCTTTGGACTCCCTGGAGGTGACAAATAATAATTAACAAAAAATACATTTAATTTAATTATAAGAAAATCTTGGTTAAAAGCATTTTAAAATTAACAGGGTGTTAATTTTCACGTGACTTATGGACCGGAAATTTTGTCCGTTAAATCGAGGGTTTAATGTACATGTGTTTGGAAAATGCCAAGGGTTGCAATATCACAGTCAGTCCATAATAAGCCAAGCTGCAACTACAAGGAACTTTACATACAAAAAAGAGATTGTCTTCAGGGGAACACTTTAGGGCACTAGCTTACCATAGGCTTTGAATGCAGATCAGAGATATTTCTTTAATTCTCTAGCTATCTTTTCTGAAGTGTTCCAGATACATACAGCAGAATGGAGGAAGCAACAAATATTTTATTGTTAGAATTGTAGCCATTTGATAAGAAAGTGTGATGAATACGGCAATTCAGCTGAGAGAGAGAGAAGACTAATTAGAACAGAAGTTGACAAAACTGTAATTAGATTTTTTTTTTAATACTATACCAGTAGAGGAAAAATCTATCTGTCCATGCAAGTTGGTTTTCTGTAAATTATAAAAGAAAATGAATCATGTCTAGAAAGATTAAATAACTATGTTCTTTTTTCTATGGTAAACAGAATTCTGAGGTACTAGCTGTTGAGGTGTGTAATTTCCAAAAGCAAATTAGCTGTAAGATGCCGAGCAATAAGGTTAAATTTCAGAACCTTGACATGCATCAGGACTTAAATGTTCTCTCATTATAAGGCAGATCTGATATCCAGAACTAACATTAACTTTTGACTGATTTCCATTTGAAAACTGCACTGGGTCATAATTTCTTGTTAGTATGCTTTTCATGCTAAAGAAAATTAGACATTCTCTATAGCAGCCTCTCATTAAGTGGAACAAGAAATCCCTTTTGTTTATGAATGTTCATCATCATCATCAAATTCCTGCCAGGTACCCTCAAGGGGGGTACAGGATATAATAGTACTACATGATAAATTTACATCATTACTAACTTCCTATCTACAATTTTCCTCCAGATCAGTCTGTTACTTGTCAAGACTCCAATATTATCAGATCTTATATTTCTGTCATCTAAGGCACTTTGTACTGTATCAATCCACCTATATCTTGGTCTTCCTCTGGGTCATTTTCCTGCCACACTGGAAGAGAACACTTGTTTTGTTAATTTTTCCTCGCCCATTCTGTTTAAGTGACCATACAACCTGAGATTAGATCTGCTAACGCATTCCTGGATGCTGACAATGTCAAGTTCTTTCCTAATAGTCTCGTTTTTAATATGATATTGCCATTGATGCCATCTGTTCACGCCTACAATCTTTCTCAGGACTCTCATATCTGGTCTCTAGTCTTTGGTCAAGTGTTTTACTTCTGATACAGCTCTCAGATCCATAAGTTAAAACTGGTTTGAACACTGTCTTGTATACAGCTAATTTAGTGTTCCGACTAATTTGTCTTATTCCATATGAATTTATTCAATTGATTTCCTACTATACCAGCTTTATTGATTCTGTTGTCTATTTCCATATTTAATTTACCGTCTTCACTAAAAATCGTACCTAAGTAGGTGAAATGTTTTACTTGTTCCACAGGTTCTCCGTTCACAATGCAGTTGACATTTTCAATGATTCTGCCTATTTTCATTGTCTTTCTTTTTATTGCTGACCTTCATACCATATCTATTACAACAGTTATTCAATTTAGTCAAGGAATCTTGCAGACTTATAGCAGATTTATTGATTAGTATAACATCATCCGCATAAAGCAAAGAGCTGACATTAACATCTCCAATTTTGATATCATGTTTAATACCACTTTCCTTTATAATGTGAACCATATAGATAATGAATAACAGAGAGGATAATATACATCCTTGTCTCACACCAGATTTAACATTAAACCATCTTCTGGTACTTCCATCAATTAACACCATATAATTGTTAACCCCATTGACACCATATAACTGTAGCGTATGGAAAATGTTCTCTCTTGGCACCTTATCATATGCCTTTTCCAGATCTACAAAACTCAAATAGAGATCTTTGTTATATTCCCATCATTTCTCCACTATTTGTGGTAAAGTGAAGATCTGATCCTGACAGCCTCTATTTGTCTGGAATCCAGCTTGTTCTTCACCAAGCTTTTCTTCTATAATTCTTCTCAACTGTTTCTCAAGTATACTTGCATATATCTTACCAGGAACATTCAGTAGGGAAATACCTCTGTAATTCTCACATGCAGTTTTATTTCCCTTTTTATATATGGGTATTATGAGAGCTCCACTCCAATCATTGGGAATTCATCCCTCTGTCCAGGCCTTCTAAACAATGCAGTGCAGCCACTGCAAGACTTTTATACCACCATACTTCAGCATTTCTGGTCGAATATCATCTACTCCTGCTACTTTTCCACATTTTAAGCCTTTGATGGCTTTTTCTACTTCAAGTATGGATATGTATTCCTGACTGTATGCCTGCTGAGTGTTTTTTTACCACTGTGCTATTACTGCTTGTTTCATTTAGCAATTTCTCGAAGTAATTACTCCATACTTCAAGGATATCTTTTTCTTCCGTTTTCATGTCACCTTTATCATCTCTAACTCCTTTTACAGCACTCTTTCCTCCATTCCTAAGCTTCTTCAACAACCTCCAAAATATCTTACCACCTTCTTGATATTTATTTTCTATGTTCTTGCCAAAGTCCTCCCATGACTTCTGTTTAGCTAGTTTTACACAGTGTTTAGCTTTCTTACATTTGTCTCTGTATTCTCTAAGAGCACAAGCTGACTTATTTGCCAGGAATTTTTGATATGTTTTCTTCTTTTCCTTCACTGGTCTTTGACTTCCTGTGTTCACCATGGAGTTCTGATTTTTCTATCCTTGCAGACAACCTCACCACATGCCACTCTGGCTGAATCAATCAAATTTTTCTACAAGGCTTGCCACTGAATCTCTGAAGTTTGGTTCCTGTTCTCAAACTCTTTCATTTTTTCTTCAATTATCTTTGTGTATTTTAGTCTACAGTTCAAATCTGAGAGCTGCTCAAGACCAAACAGTGATCACTTCCAATCTCAAATCCTCTGTACACTCTGGTGTCCTGCACAAGGGAGAAAACATCACTATCAACAATAACATAGTCAATGAGACTTTTCTTATTTCTTGCCTCTTCTCTCCATGTGAATTTGTGCACATTTTTATGTTAGAACATGGTGTTAGTAATAACCAGTCCATGTCCTGAGCAGAAATCCAACAGGTATTTACCATTATTATTAGCTTTGCTCTTTTCCCCAAATTTTCCCAATATATTTTTTGTATGTCTGACAATCATTTCCTACTCTGCTATTTAGATCCCCAACAAGGACCAACTTTTCCTTTTTCATTGTGTCAGATGCTTTTTCTAAAGCCTCAAAAAATTCCTCCACTTCTACCTTAGTAGAACCTTCTGTGGGACCATAGGCACAAATAAGTCTCATTGTCCAGTTCCTCATTCTCATATTTGCCCACATCACTCTACTTAAGACTGACTGCCATTCAAGAAGATTAGCCTCGTATTTAGTGTTGAATACAATGGCTACTCCTTTTCCTTGATTGTCATTGCCTGAATGCAACATTTTGTATTTATTGCTCAGAAAGATCTCACCAGTTTTTGTCTTTTTTGTTTCAGTCACCCCTATTATGTCGATCTGGTACTTATCTAATTCCTCCGCTAGCTCCATTTCTTTGCCATTCAGGCTTCTTATGTTGATAGTACCGATCTTTAACTCTGGTGATGTTGAGTTGGGGTTTGTTTTCAGATTTGTTCCAGTAGCTGACTTTTCGCTGTTCACGCTGGTTCCCTGGTGAAAACAACGGGGGCCTTGTTTAACCGGGGCAACACCCCAACCGGCATGAAATTTTGTCATGTTGTACCATCATTTTGTAATTTGGTTTAAGCCAATAAGAATTACAATTTGGTCGGCTTCATGGATGTTGTATATTATTAATTCATAACACTAGCATGTTATGAGAGCTATAAACAACATCTAGAAATTTGACTAAATCAGCACAAAAAACATTACTGCTATTTTATACAGAACTTAATTATTAACAAAATGTAAACACTTCAGTGTGCATACTTACTAGAGAGTCTCTTAAAAGTTCCGTCATTTTCTGGAAGGATTAAGTTTGTTTTATCAGCCATTTTCACCATATTCATAATAATTCCAGCAACATGCTCATCATTTTCGAGATCTCCTCCAGACTGGAATTTAAATTAAATTCTTTAAGATAGCCAAGAAAAATATTAAATTGTGAATGATATAAAAAAGAACTAAATCTCACAATCAATATGACTGACTGTACACAGTCTGTACACACAACTATACAAAGCATATTTGTTAATTATAAAAAAAAAAAAAAAATCAGCTAATGTGAGAATTATCATGTAATGTCATGCAATTGTAAAATCTCTCACGATAAATTAAGTTAACTTATCGTGAGAGCGAGAGAACAGCTACAACGTCCAGGCAACGATCATAACATATGGTGAAGATGTACTGAGGTATTGTGAAATTGACCGAAATGTGCATGTAAAAGGCTACTGTAAGTAAGCACAAATTTTGTTAACACTTTGTAAAGGTGAAATTGGAATCATTGTATGTAATGGGGTGCTAAGAATCTCACAGATGAAAATAGGCCACCTCTTAAATCTATGAAAATGGCAATCAGTACCCTTCAATACTTGAACTTTGGCAAGAGACTAGAGAATAGATTTATTAATCAAAGAACAAACCGATATCAACTTGAATATCCTGCTAGTGAATGAAACAAAAAGATTAAAAGAATCGACAGCAAGATGGTATAATGGCTCACAGATACTCCTCGGAGCATTCTCAAACAATGGCAAACAAGGCAGAGTGGGCTTCATTGTTAAATCTAAGCTAACCAAGTCAACCCTTTCTTGTAACATCATATCTGAAAGAATAGGTGTACTCTTAATTGGAATAGAGAACAATATAACAATAAAATTAATATCCTGCTATGCTCCAACATCTGTAGCTGATAATCAAGAAATATAAAATTTTTACACGAATCTTGAACAGGCATTAAATTACAAGTCAACATTCACATTCGTTGGTGGTGACTTTAATGCCAAAATAGGATGTGGAAAAGATAACGAAAAGTTTATAGGACCACATGGCCTGAGAGAAAGAAAGAGAAGAGGAGAGAGATTAGTTAAATTTGCTGCAGCCGAACAACTCTTTATCTTGAACACTTTTTTCAACAAATGCCCAGGAAGAAGTTGGACTTAGCAATCACCGAATGGAGACACAAAAAATTAAATTGACTACATTTTAACAGACTGTAAAAGACTGGTACAATAGGTGAAACATATTTTAACATAGATTCTGACCACAAACTCCTCAGAGCCATTATAAGAATAGACCACAAAAAGAACAACATATCAGGGCAACATCAAACCACAAAAGACAACCCAAACAAATAGACTACCACAAGTTCAAGAAGTACAGAGAAGAGACTATTAAGAACTGTTACATAAATGACTATACTGACTTTATTAATAAATTCAATGAGTGCAAGAAAAAATCAGAAATTCCTGTGAAACAAAAAGAAAAGAGAACGACTCTCACCTGAAACTATAGAACTACTGAAAAAGAGAAAATAACTGAAGAAAATTTTCTAAAATACAAAATTATCTGTAAGTTATTAAGTAAAAGAATTCCAGAAGACTACAAAGCTTTCAGGATACAAAAACTAAGAGAAGCAGTGCAGGCAAAAACCAACCTGAAAAAAATAGAGAAAGACTTTGCCTTACTGGAAATAAATGTGGACCCTACTTACATCCACATGATAAAAGAAATTAACAAAAATCAGACCACACAAATAACCCTATTTGATCAATCTATAAATATAAAGAGAGGGGTTTGCCAAGGAGATGAGATCTCCCCAAATCTATTTACCAGCACTTTAGAATACATTCTGAATAAAATAGACCTAAACGGAGGAATAAGCATAGATGGTGAAAAACAAATCCTTATGTCTGCCAATGATCTAGTACTGATATCCCACAATCCAAAAGACCTAGAAGAAATTGGTGAAAAAATATACACAAACCGCAGTAAGATAGGCTTAGAAATGAATCTAGAAAAAACAAAATGGCTCAAAAACATATACACAAGTGATAGTCACCTATGTATTGATAACATCCTTATAGAACAAGTTGACTTCTACAATTACTTAGGACAAACAATAAAAATGAATAACAATTTATCTGAAGAACTAGCAAAAAAAAAAAAAAAAAAAGAAAAAGAAAGAAAGATGCATGGCTATCATTCAACAGACTAAAAGAAACACTTACTGATCCCAATCTTGACATTTATGCGAAGGCAAAACTATTTAATAGTGACATTCTTCCATCACTCACATATGGATCAGAAACATGGAACACAACAAGAAAAGAAGAAGAGACTCTCAGAATAACACGGCATGCAATAGCATGCAGGATTTGTAACATCAGATGGAACATGTTAGAAACACGGAACTAAGAAAGAGATTAGGCATAAAAGATGTGGTAACTGCAGTATATGAAAGCAAGATGAGATGGGCAGGTCACATAGCCAGACTCAGGGATAACAGATGGACATATAAAATACTAAACTGGCAACCAAGAATAAAGAGAAAACCAGGAAGACCACACTACAAGATGGGAAGATCCGCTAGTGAAATCTATGGGTATAACATGGAAGAGAGCGGTTCAAGATCTAGATCATTGGAGGCATCTTTGTGACCTGCACTCATGGAGAAATCCTAAGTGAAACACAGGTCCATCAAGGTATGTAATGAGGGTGCTTACAGGTATTTGTTATTAAAAATTTGTAAATATGATGGAAGGAATTAAGTTAAGGTGAAACTTAGGGAATAGCTGCAAAAATGTTTAATTTAGATTAGTTAACATTGTGAAGGGGGTTTAGTAACTTGTAATATATTCAGTTGTATGTTGCCCCTGTTGTATTTTGATAGGCTGAGAGAGGTATCATTTCCTCTTTGATGTGTGTGTGTGTATTATACATTATTTCTTGGTTTAAATAAAATGTTTTGTTTGTTTAACTACCTTGCCTGATCAATTGCCCATGCACTATCTCTAAAAAACTAGTGAACCTGTGTGCACTATAGATTGAGAATTGCCATGACTTGCTATAGCAAAATGTGTATTAACTAAGATCTTGCCTGTATTCTTTACCTTAATCCTCAAACTACATTAGTTCAATTAGAATGGTGCAGTCATTAAAAAAAAAAATTTTTTTTCTGATTGATTAGTGCGAGAATTGGTAACCTGCATATCGTAGATAGGCTGATAACTTAAAGTCTGTTTAATAGCAGTGGGAACAGGAATAAGACTTAGTAGGACTAACAGCGAGATATGTTAAGCAGATTAAAGTTAATTTAAGAGTAAAGCAGCATAGAGTTAGTTAAGACATAAGGTGGTGGGAGCACACCACGAATAAGGTTGACAAAGGTGCAGTTGATATTAAGATACAAGAATAAATAAATAGAATATTACAATGGCACAGATGACAGCCATAAAATTTTACAATGTCATTTAGAATCAGAGTTGACATTTTAACCTAAAATTATATTCAGGAAAATGCAACTTAGAATTGTATGATATACTCAAATTTACGACAGCAAATTTCCCTGATATCTAGAATAGTTTCTTATAGTGAAAGGTTTGCTGGAGCTAACTCTCACTATAACAAACTACTGTCAAGTCCCACAATTACAATGCTATGCTAAAAAAAATTCAGTACAGGAAACTATCCACTATAGCAAATACAAACTAACACTGTTAATCCCAACAGTTTGCTCTTAGAGTCAAATGTGCATTAAATTTTCTTTATTGTTGCATTAATGTTGTGGAAGCTTCCACATGGGTGGAACGTTAGGACCCAGCCTGCTTCCTCTACTGATCAAAGAGCCTTTTGATCGCCAAACTCGTGTTGAGAGCTTTAGGACCCAGGTCGAGCCCGCTTCCTCTACTAACACAGCAACGAAAGAACCGTATTCTGCAGGTGATGCCTAGTGTTTCTTCCAAGAAAGTGATATCTGTTGGCTTCTAATAAGAAGGGATTCTACTGCACCCCCATGTCTACAGATCAGAGCAACCAAAGAAGCCACAGGCTTCCACGTGGGTAGAACGTTAGGACCCAGCCCGCTTCCTCTACTGATCAGAGAGCCTTTTCATTGAAATTTGGGCAAGATGAACCGATTACAACAGACTGTAAATTGATTACAGTAGTGTTTACTAAATGGAGAGATGGCTACGAGGATTGTAAATAAAGTAGTGGTAATACTGTCAGGAGACATAGTTGGCGACTCAAATGTTATTCTTGACAGATAGAGGTGCTAGTTGTATGTACTGTACATGTGTATAGCGACACAGCCCATTCTAACAAGTGTCATTGTGTGGAGAAGTAGTTAAAGTCAATGTCTCATTGTGCAGTGGTCTAAGGTATGTTTACAAATTAGAATAATGATCCTGGATCAAGGTTTAGGTTGTACACGGTAAAACTGTAAGCAACTGTTATCACGGCCTTAGGGAGACCTGTGGCAACAGTGCCCTACCATACCAGACTGCCGCAAGATGGATCAGTGCATTTTATATACATCTTTTTTTTATGTAGACTTTTTTCCCTATAAAATCTACATAAAAAAAAAAAATTTATATATAATGCTCAGTGTCTACTATCCTCTTTTAGAGACCTTCATGTCAATAAATTTGTCCTTTATGGAACTTGCCAATGATACAGTATTGATACACTACAGATTTTTAATATTTATGTTACCTTCAAGAGTTGTACAGGATACTAGGGAAAATACCACTAATTAAGTTCACATTATTACTAGATTTTTTATTCCCAATTTTCTTCCACTTTTCCATTGTTGCAATTGTCGGGATCATAATACTGTATTATATTAACTCTGTTCAAACATTCTAGAATGCTAAATGCTACTTTTTAATATCTCAATTTTTAATGCTTCCACTATGGTGCCATATCTATATTACTTTGATTATGTTTTTATTTGTAACCCATATTTATTTTTTAAGTTAAAATATGAACACACTGTTTGTCATTGCTAGATTGGTGAATACACTAGTTTCTCTTATTCTACATAAATTTCTTCAGCTAGCCTCTCACCATACCAGTTTTGCTTATTCTATTAAGCATTTCTGCATTTATCACTTCATTAACAATTGTGCCTAAAAAGCTTATATATTTTACTTGTTCTATCAGTTCTCATGCTAAATTTGTTAATGCACTCATTCAATTTGGTTTAATACTTTATAACTGAAGTACTCTTTAATTTTAAAGTTGCAGAGGATTTACTGAGTATAAATACCAAGTATCCCGTGTGGGGAAACCTGTAACCCCCATAGGGCACGTCCCCTGGTGGCGGATCGGGGAAGGCTTGTCATAGTTTACTATGAAGGGTAGGAGGGAAATAAAATACCTCCTGTGGACCAACAGGATAGCACTTCCCTCATAGGCAGGTCTGGGGGCCTCGAAGGTGGCAGCCCCACCACCAGACTCGGGTGCTGAAGGCTAATCCCCTGCACACCTTAAAATTTCACTCATTAAAAGAAATAACAAAGAGATAGCCGAACTGCCTAAATGGTTAACGACAAAGCGAGGAAAAGGTACATGAGATACGGAACATGGAACGTTAAAAGTCTACATGGAAAAGAAAACGAATTAATAGATGAATTTAAAAAATCAAGATTGGATTTGCTAGCAGTCACAGAAACAAAAAAGAAAGGTCAAGGTTGCCAGAAAATGAAAGATGGGTATATACTTTTCTATTCAGGAGTAAACCCAAGAGAATGGGGAAAACAAGGGGTAGCTTACATAATTAAACCAGATCTCAAAGAATATATTACTAAATGGCAACTAATAAACGAAAGGTTGTTGACAATTACTATAGATTTTAAATCAGACAACCAAGTATTCACTGTAATTGTTGCATATGGCTCAAACGATAATGCCAATAAAGAAATTAAAGATGAATTCTTCGAACTCTTACAAAAAACAATTGAAGAAGTTCAAGGGCATATCATACTACTAGGAGACCTTAATGGCCGGGTAGGGAATCAAGTAGATGAAGAAACGAAACAAGTGTTGGGATCACAAGGAGAAATAACCCAGAATAATAATGGAGAAAGAATAATAAATCTTTGCCTTACAAATAATTTAGTAATAGCGAATACTATGTTCAAGCATAAAGAAATCCATAAGTTTACCAGGGAAGAGCCCAATAGAAATGAAACGAAAAATCTATAATCGACTACGCCATCATAAGCAAATCGTACTGGAAGTATACAAAAAATGCAAGAGTCTACAGAGGTCCTGAAATAGGCAGTGACCACTACTTATTAGTATTGGAAACAATCCATAAAATAAAAGTTGAAAAATGTAGAAAAAGTAGCAAGGAAATAAATGTTAAAATAAAGAACTACAAACTAAAGAAAGAAGAAACAGCCATTGAGTATAAAAGTAAAATAGAAGAGAAGATGAAAGAAGTAGAAAAAGAGATATATGAAGACCAAGATGTAGAAAACCTATGGTACAGATTCAAAACACTTCTTCTAGAAACAAGCAAAGAAATTTGTGGTGTATCATTAAATAATAAACAGAAGAAACATAAAACACCTTGGTGGACTGAAGAACTAAAAGAAGAAATTAAAAAGAAAAAGCAATTATGGAAGAGATATATAACATCAAAGCTGCAGGTTGATAGAGAACTATACAACAACCAAAGAAATAAAGTTAAAATCTTAGTGAAAGCAGAGAAAAGAAAATGCTGGGAAGACTTCGGACATACTTTAGAACAAAATTTTAAAGGAAACCAAAAACTCTTCTATAATGTTTTAAGAAGAATGAGGTCAGAGAAAGAATGCCCCATAAAGTTTATCAAAAATAAGGATGGAAAGTTACTCACAAATTCCGAAGACATCATGGAAAGATGGAAACAGTACTTTCAAGAATTATTGGAAGATGCAGGACACGGAAAAAATAGCACCCTAAGAGCAAGACACACAAGCAAAATAGAAGATCAGAGTGAAGAAATTCATGCAAATTAACTGTTAGCAGCAATAAATAAAATAAAACTGGGCAAATCAGCAGGCCATGACCAAATAACACCAGAAATGGTAAAGAATTTAGGAACGAAAGCCATAAAACTTCTTTTACACCTATTCAATGTTGTATGGAAAAAGAAAATTATTCCCAAAGACTGGGAAGTAGCTATAATAATCCCTATATTTAAGAAAGGAGACAACCGCAAATGTGAAAACCATAGAGGAATTTCGCTTTTAAGCGTTCCAGGAAAATTATATACCCGCATTTTAGAAGCGAGGCTTAGGGATCAAATAGAGGACACACTGGATGAAATGCAATATAGCTTTCGAAAAAATAGAAGCACACAGGATCTTATCTTCAGTCTTAGACAAATATCAGAGAAAACATTGGAATATGGAAAAGAACTACATTCATGTTTTATAGATTTTGAAAAGGCCTTTGACCAAGTTCCCAGACACTTAATATGGCAAATATTAAAGAAAAACAAGATACAAGATAACTTAATAGCAGCATACAAAGCCTCTACAAAAGTAATAGAAATTATGTAAGAACCAATAATAATAGATCAAAAGAATTTGAAACAAATGTAGGAGTGAGGCAAGGCTGTATCCTCAGCCCTCTTCTCTTCATCGTAGTAATGGATGAAATTTTAAAGGCATGCCAAACAAAAACAAAAAAATTCCACTTAGGATACAGGAAACTGAAAGAAACCAGGATTTCACATATGGCTTTTGCAGATGATGTAGTGATTCTAGCAAATACAGCTGAAGATCTGCAGTACAATATCAACATTTGGTATGAAGAAACAAAGAAAAGGAATATGACCATAAATATAAACAAAACTAAAACAATGATCATATCTAGAAACCAACAAAAACACATAATAAAAATAGAGAATCACTAACCGGAGCAAGTCCACTCCTTTAAATACTTGGGATCATATATACAAGAAGATGGTAGACTAGACACAGAAATTAACAACAGGATAAGAGGGGGAACAAAGCTATTCTATGCAATGAAAGGCCCACTCCTAGATAAGAAAGAAGTCACCCAAAATACCAAAATGGCAGTGTACCGTTCAGTGTTTCTACCAACATTAACATACAATTGTGACTTGGTGTTTAACAACAGGAAACAGAAATAAACTACAAACAATTGAAATGAAATATCTCAGGAAAGTGGCACAAAAAACAAGACTAGACCGAATAAGAAATCAAACCATAAGAGACAGCCTTCAAGTTGCACCTCTGAATCAATTCATGACACAAGCCAAAATGAGATGGTTTGGACATCTCAATTGAATGGAAGAAGGAAGAATAGCAAAAACTGTATACGAAAGCCAGAAAATAGGAAAAAGAAACATAGGCAGACCCAGGAAAGGTTGGCAAAAGGAAATTAAAGAAAAATTGGAAAAGAAGGGAGTTAACTGGAAAGAAGCAAAACAACAAACCTTGGACAGGACGGCATGGAAATCTCTTTGGCAAAATCTCGACGCTTAAAAGCATAAGAGATCATAGATGAAGAAGAAGAAATACCAAGTATTTATATTTCTACAAAGTAGAAATACTTTATGTATAAGATAATGAATATGAAATAAAGAAATAATGCTGGATCTAATGTCCACTTGATTTTTTTAAAATAAGATAATGATACGCATGAAGAAGAGATGAGTTCAGCTACAGTTTAAATATCAGAAGTAATGCCACTTTCCATCACAATGCGAGCCATATATTTATTCTCCCAATTCTTTTGATTTTTTCTTAACTATTTCTCTATTCTCTCCTTTGTTAATTCAAACCACAATCTTGAGCCAGTTTCCTTTCAGATTATGAATCTGAGAAAACGAGACCATGAAAGTCTTCACTTATTCATGTAGTACCTGCCTGCATGTACATATCATTAGATGATGCCAATTTAACTTTGAAAAAATACATACAACATTCATTAAATTTAGTTATCATTAGTTATACTACATCTTCAGAAAAATTCTAGCAAGAGTAGCTCAGAAAAGTTCGGAAAAGAAAAAAAATAAAACCAAATTGGCCAAATGGTAAAATCTGAGCATTATGACAGGCTAGGATTAGTTCACTTTTTTTTTTACTTTTAATGATGTTACTGTCCAATATCCATGGCCAAATATTTTATATTACATCTTAATATTACATTAAAATGATATGCTGGAGAAAAATTCTATAATGATTCAAGGAGGGCAGATTACTTATGCATGTATAACATGTGTAAGTTACACTGAGTTAGGAATGCAAGTATTTATCTTCTATTGGATTCTCTTATAAAAAGCATGAAATTTTACTATCTAAACTAGGCTGTTCAAAGTGTAATAACCCAGAACTCCCAAGGATGTCTTCATCTGTTCCATGCAACTTGAAGGAAAGTTTACAGGATGGAGATGTATGTTTAACATAATAGGTTTGTGTTTTTCTGTACCTAATTTTTATTTGTGTGTGGGGGGGAGGGGGGAGGTTACTACAACCAATAGGAAACTTCTTTTAGAAACAATTTGCAGTCTCTTCTTTCGATAATATTCACAAAAGAATACAAACTTACATATTAACTTCAGGAAAATAAACTTAGTGATTACTAAAATAAAGAGCCAAAAAGGCTTCAGTTCAGCGATGCAAAATGAATAAAGTGCTGGATATTAGATCCAACATTATTTC
Organism: Typopeltis vanoorti; assembly: GCF_054136105.1. Taxonomy (NCBI): domain Eukaryota; kingdom Metazoa; phylum Arthropoda; class Arachnida; order Uropygi; family Thelyphonidae; genus Typopeltis; species Typopeltis vanoorti. Next base: position 70,854,497 of record NC_143569.1, on the reverse strand, counting down.
AAAGCCGAATGTAGAAACTATGAAAGTTCTGTAAAAATAAGTTGACCAGAGAGCTTACAGGAATATGCCTGCTGGCATTTATGAGTCACCTTAGCACAGATGACTTTAGAAAACATGCAAGCTGCCCAGGTGTCCATATATTCGCTTTCTAATTTGGACCATTTTTTAAGGTTTCATTGGCTTGACAGCTGTTTCGAACTAGTTGGTTCTCCTCAGAGACCAGGCAGAAACTTTAAGATAGCAAAAACTCTCTTTCAACACTAAGGAACTTGAAAAGTCAGAAAAGTATATTTTTCGTAAGCATTATTTCAAAGCGAGAGTTCGCTTTGAAATAATGCTGGATCTAATATCCACTTGATTTTTATAAATTTTCCATCACCGAACTAAAGCCTTTTTGGCTCTTTATTTTAGTAAATACTTTTACGCACCGACCAAGAGTTAACTTACAAAAAATACACCTCTCCGACATTTCAAGTTCCTTAGTATTGAAAGAGAGTTTTTGCTCCAGTTTTTTCTCAACCTTTCTTCACATTCAACATTCCAGAAACTATTTTGGTCAGTTGCTTCTGCACTCTCTCAAACATCTCTTCATCCTTTGGAAATCCAGATCCCTGAGGTCAGGAACATGGGTATGATTGTGGACAGAGAGTAAGTTTAGAGGGCATGTTGCAAAGGAAACTAAAACAGCACATCAGATTACATGGCTGTTGAAGAACACACTAATAAGCAGGGATAGAGAGGCTATTGTTCTATTAAAGCCACATCTGGACTACTGTGCACAGATCTGGACTCCCAGATTCCATGGAGATGAAGTTGTGGAGAGGATCCAGAGGCGAGTGACAAAGATTGTGGAAGTTCTGTAGAATGCTCCCTATGAGAATAGACTGATGGTGTGTAGGCTTCAAAAATTACCTGATAGATGAAAAAGAGGAGACATGATAGAAGCATTTAAGTTATTAAGAGGTTTCATAGACTGACACTGAAGACTTTTTTTTCAATACATGGCAAGAAGGGAGAGAACAAGGGGGTCACCAGTGCAAGTTGTGTAGTTAGCAAGGATGTTATGACTATTCTTTTTGTTTTTTTTGATTGGAGGATGGTGAATGAGTGGAATAGGTTGCCAGGTTATGGGTGCTTCATCAGTGAATGTGTTTAAGAAAAAAAATTTTCATGACTACAGCCAAATGTGGACAAATTTATTGCCAGCATACTAATAAATTACATTACACAAAAAATGTGTTATAAATCTCGTACAAATTAAATTGCAATACATTTTTGAGAAATTTCCTAATGATGCAGTTAAGGAATTAATACACAGTACTCAGATAAAACTATGTAAACACAAGGTAATGGTAATAAAAATTTATTTTAAGGCCATATATTTCAGTCTGAAAATTATACACAATTTTCAGTGAAAAAAAAAATAATAGTTGATAGAAGGTAGAATGCAAACAATGGATTTTAGAGTGAGTTGCATGATGTTATATTTCTGGTAACGTTATATTTAAACTGAAAAAAAAGGTTAATCATAACAGTATATATAAACACACAAATAACTAAATAAATAAAATAATTAATGATGCGTTATTGTAATTAAACTTTCCCATATTTCTGATAATGATAGGCAGTCATTCTGATTCAAGTTCAGGTTGTGAAGCAAGGCTTCAGCACTCTCCTTAAATAAATGTTCAAATTTGTATCGATTGCGATGTAGTAGGCATGTTTCAGATCAAAGAATGTTGTGGTCTCTGTCTACTCCGTGTTGACCCAATCCAGATTTATCAGATTTCCTGTGAAAAATATATGATTGATGTTCTTGTAATCTCTTTCTACTGAGTGTCCAGTTTCCAAAGTAGTATAGATGGCAGTCACAAGGAACTTGGTATAAATCTGAGAGAGAGACATCGGAGAGCATTTATCTTCTGAAGAGGGGAAATAAGATGCGAGTTTATTGAAGGGTATAAAAGTAACTACTAAATCATATTTCTTTAGGGTAAAGTTTCTTTATCGTGAGGCCACACAGAAAAATGTCAATATATCAAACCCAAAATAAAGGTTGAGGATGTCTTCTAGATGTTCTAAATAAAAGTTGGTTAGAGCAGGGGAGAGTGGACTTCACAAGGCAGTTCCTTCTACTTGGTTGTAGAATTTGTTCTGACAAACCAGTATCCAGAATGCATCACAAATTTGAATAATTTTACTATATCAAATACATGATAAAATAATAAATAAGGATTCTATGTCGAAGCTCACCATAAGATCAATGGGTTGTATGGAAACATTTTTCAATTTGTCTATGAAATCCAAGAATTTTTTATAAACAAGCGAGACTTGCCAATATGTGATTTCAGGTTTGCAAAAAATTTTATATGTGCGTGTATCTCTCTCTCTCTATATATATAGGTAACCCTCGTATAACGCGGATGTTAGGTTCCACATAAATGCCGTATTATATAAATCGCATTATTCGAGACTTAGATCACAGAGAAAAAGTAGGGTTATGTTCGGAAATCTTTTTTTTTTTATTACATAAGCAACAATGACATATCCAACAAAAATATATTTTTTATTTAATTCGGGTAATTCGTGTAAGTTAAGAAAAAGATATTTTAAGTTAAGAAATAAGATATTTTATACTATGTATTTGTTTCATAGTTATAAACTATGAAACAAATACATAGTATAAAATTATAAAAATTACAAATTGTACATAAACTTCATGCACATAATGCATAGATGTTTTAGGCAAAATAAAATAAAGTGCATATTTTAATCGTTAACACTGTCTTCAAAACTAACATTTCGTAGGACGTCGTCATTGCCTGGACATCATTTGTATAATTCTCAGTGCATACTTCGGCTGGTTTAGTTATCAAGAAGTCAATAATAAGACCTTGCTTAGCACTATGCTGCAATTTTTTATTAAGTTCATAATATGGAGCTAAACAAATATCCAATTGTCTCATGAATTTTCCCGAGCGCTGTCCACTGAGGGATCATTATTCGTAAAATAACTTCCTAACTTTCTTGCTAAGTCCAATCCTACTGCTAATTTCTTTAAACTGAATTCTTTAAACGGATTCATCACAATCAGAATCTTCAGCAGAACTTTCCCTACCATTTGGTTCGACGTCATCTATTAATTGTACCAGTTCCTCCTCATTTAGATCTATTTCCCCTTCAATTAATTCACTAATTTCGTTTTCAACCATATCGCAAAAGCCCTTAAGTGGCCATTACTATAAAAATAAATTTTTACATAAAAAAGCATTACATGTTGTATGTAACTCGCAAGAAAATAAAGTACCCAGCTTGAGATTAATACACTTTTGATTTTTGATGAGCTTTCTTGGCAGAAAACAAAGACAATTTTCAATAATAAACACTTCATACGATAACAACTGACGTACATGCGTGCTAAATTTCCCCTAATATAAATTCACTACATGCACAATATGGGCAGACGCAAATTTAACTAAGATAAAATCTGATTTTTAAGTCGTGCGGTGAAAAATATATGAAAAGATAAAGGGTTACTGCAATTTGTAGACAGTGTTATATCGAAACCGCGTTGTATAAGTACTATGTTATACGAGGGTTACCTGTATATATATTTTTATTAAGAAGGTCAAGCACCTTTTGTCTACTTGTATAGGAGATATATATTACTTCTGCATTACTTCAACCTTGGTATCTCTCCCAGATCTGACTCCCACTGAAGAGACTTCAATAAATGTCGAAACTGGTCTGGGTAGTGGCCCTTCCCATTATGCATTGCATTATATATGCATGAAAGGGGTGTGCTTTGCATTATGGGATACATGCTATGGCAAGTGATATGAAGTCATTAGCCTCTATATACAAGTAGCTCAGATGTGAATATATTTCATGCACAAAACTTTGCTTTGCTTACTTGGGAAAGGGATTAAAACCAAGTATAAAATTTCTTGGTATCTTTAACGTATTTTATACCCAAGGTAAAAAATTTTCTACATATATATATATATATACACACACACACACACACACACACGTACACACTCCTTACAGTTCACCCTAACAGGCACTTAGTGCCCATGACCTTTCCAACTATTCTAGGACTTCACAACTGCAACCATAACTCGAGGATAAGGTGGTTAGCGCTATGCCTCCCGGTGTGTCCTATGTCTGTAGATGCATATGTTCACACGGCCAGTTTGCCTGTTCTGGGGGGGGGGACCCAAGTTTCCAAGTGAAAAAATCCCATACCTCCATATGAGACCGGCTAACTCACCTTTCATTGAAAGACACCAGATAACGGTTCCTCACAACACTGATGGAATCCAGGTATTTCCGACCAAGCTACGGAGGCTCTCCACACACACACACACTAATGGAAATATAACATCACCCAGCTCACTCTATTTCAAATAAATCCATTATTTGCATTCTACCTTGTATGAACTGTTTTTTTGCCACTGAAGATGGTCTGTAATTTTCGGATTGAAATATATGGCCTTATAATAAATTATTACCTTTTTCTTGTGTTTACGTGTAAATAATTCTGAAAACTATGGCACAAGTTTTTGTAAAAGAAACAAAGAAAACTATATGGTGAGACATTTCAGTATGGAATATGTCCACCCCAAACTGCAATGCAGCTCTCACAATGTCACATCATACTTAGCACCAAGTGAGGAGTACATGGGGCAAACTGGCCCGCTCATCCTTCAGAGCAAGGATAAGAACTTCATTTTCTGGAGAGCATTTTGAGCAATAATGCATCTTCCTATTGTGTCCCAAATGTATTCTATGGGATTGAGGTCTGGGGAGCATGCTGGCTACTTGATTCAAGTAATATCCTTGGTCTCCAAAAGTATCTCCAATGCTCGTGTATGATATACTGTGGCATTGTCTTCAATAAAAATTAATTCTTTGCCTACAGCACCATGGAACAATCAAACATGATGTTGAAGAACAAAAACACCTATTTTTTTTTTTTTTATCAATAAGTCCATTACTTTCAACAGTCTCATTTTTAGTGGACAGAAAATAATGAAATTTTTGATATACAATTTATAAACTGCTGAAAGACATCAGTAGTAGAGGAAACTTTTCAAGGCTGCTTAAAACTAATGAGAAGCAGAATTTCTTTATCAAGTGGCTCAACTACTTCGCCATCTCTCAAACCTCATGTAAGCATGGCATATGTCTGTACATTTTTAATGATTTCCTGGTTTATGAACCAATCACAGTCAATAATTTTCAGTTTCTAAGTAATGTTTTAACATTGTTTAGAATTCCTGTGGCAGCAACTACAAAATCCCACATTTTTTAAAAATTCCCATTCTATTTCCATTCCAGCCATCATCTCTATTACAAAATCACCATTTCAAGAAATCAAAGTCTTCTTCCAATATTTCAATATGTATGAATCTTAGAGATCTTCCCTGCCCCCCCTCCCTGTGACAATAATAACATATCTGTATTTACTTGAATATAACTCACTTTTTTCTTCAAAATTAAAGTTAAAAAATTGTGGTACGAGATATATGCAGGGATTTTCAGAAACTAAAATTTTTGAGGAAGAAACTAAATCGACATTTTCGTTTAGATTATATTTGGTCATTCAAACATATAATTAAATTGAAATATATATTGATCTTTAATTGACCATGATTTATAAACATCTAATACCAACAGGTTTCGCTGACGGGGCTGTCCGGCTTCTTCAGGGCTTATAACGATAAGAGAAAAAAAACTCAAAGTGGCTAGTACAGAGAAAATGGAGTAATACTATCGTATAAATTAAACATCAAAACAGAACGCGTAACATTACATGCATGGAACGTGTTGGGTTAGTCACTGTTATGAGAGCATGTTCTGTAGTTTTGAGCGAAATTAAACTCTGGAAGATAATAAGTTATCTTATTAAAGTTTTCCATATGTCAGCTATTATCATTCCTTGGTTTCTGTTAAGATTTTCTCCAGAATGGAGGACTACAACGGCTTCTTTGAAATTTCTGCAATGGAAATCTTCTTTTAGATAACGCATGGAGCTGCTATCTAAATCAATGGTATGGTTAGTAATCGCAAAATGATGGGCTAGACCTGAGTTGTCTGTTCTGATCTCCTATATGTTATTTTTTTGGATTTCGAGGCTTCTCGACGTCTGTCCTATATAGTTTAGACCACAAGTACATGGGATGGTGTACACTCCAGCGTATTTGAAAAAACGATTAATGTCTTTTGGTGATCTTAAAATGTGGCGAACAATCTTGACTGGTTTAAATGCAACTCAGATGTTGAAAGGTTTAAAAAGTTTTGTGATCTTCTTGGACACTGTACCTGCATAAGGAATAACTAAGGATGAACGGTATTGAGTGATAATAAGTTGTTGTTGTGGGGGGGTTTTCTATGAAGAATCTTGTTGATTAGATTCTTTGGATAGCCATTTTTTATTAATGTCTCTGATATACGAGTAATTTCATCATAGAGTTCTTTTTCTTCTGAGATGATGTCTGTACCTCTATTTCTGAGCATACATATTATGCTGAGCTTCTGGGAAATAAGGTGAGCTGACTTGAAATGAAGGTAGTGTCCAGTGTGTGTTGGTTTGCAGTAGACTGTTAGTTTGATTGTCCATCTGCTAGTTTTTTTGATTAGGGTGTCAAAAAACAGTAGTTGATTATCTTTTTCCAGTTCCAAAGTGAATTTTATTTTTTGATGAAAATAATTTTGTTTAAAAAGTCCAAAAGAGCTCTTTTTGTGTCCCTCCAAATTATAAAGACATCGTCTACATACACCACACTAAAGGGTTTGGGTCCAATTTTGAGAGGATGTCTGTTTCTAGCTTTTTCATGAACAGATCTGCACAGGGCAGCGAATAAGGACTGCCCATAGTTAAGTCATTTAGTTGCTCATATATCATTTCATTCCATTTGAAATAATTAGATTTAAGGCAGTGAAGAAAAAGGTGAGCCATATCTTCAGGGAAGAGATTGTATAGGATACTGATAACTTCTACTGGGATGTTGGTAAATAAAGATACCACGTCCAAGCTAGCGAGAATGTCTGTCTTTAAGATCGAAAATATTTTTAAATTTTTAAATAAAGTGCTTTGAATTCTTAATATAAGTGTCAGATTTTCTGATATGTCCTCTTAGGAGGTTGGAGAAGTGTTTGGACAGTAAATATGTGGAAGCATTTCTTCCGTCAACGATGGGGTGTAGTGGAACTCCACTTTTGTGGACTTTCGGGGCTCCATATAATCGTGGCATCAAATGCGTGTAATGATTTCAGATTCCGTTGTTAGTGTTCCTTGTGGTTTTTCCATGTTGGGTCTGACTCTAATATGAGCCTCCCTAATGAAAAAGTGATTTTTAACCTTTCGGACCATATATTAACACAACCAGAAAACTGAAATACTTAAGGATTCAATTTCGCCATCACCCCTGATCATATTCCTAAGGTTGACATCATCAGTAACATAGAGGAAGCACTCTCTTCCCTTCCAGAAACAATGACAAATGATCGGAGATTAAAAAGTAGTAAATGAAATTAAAAAATTAAAATTACTAAAATTTAAAAAAAAAAGCTTAAAAACATAACACCATAACACAAACAAAAAACATAACCCTAGGAAAAAAGAGCTCTCTCAAACTTGAAAAAGGATAAACAAATAACTATCTTAAAAGCAGACAAAGGTAATGTCACAGTCATTTTAAATACTAAGAACTACATAGCTAAGATTGCAGAATTACTATCAGACCCATCAACGTATCACATATTAAAGTCGGACCCAAGGCAGAAAAACCACAAGGACACTAACAACTTATTACAGAACATGACTAGTTGGTCCACAGACTAACAACGGAATCTGAAATCACTACACCCATTGATGGCACGATTATATGGAGCCCTGAAAGTCCATAAAACTGGATTTCCACTGCGCCCGATCATTGACGGAAGAAATGCTCTAACATATTTACTATCCAAACACCTCTCCAACCTCCTAAACGGATATATCAGAAAACTGGACACTTACATTAAGAATTCAAAGCACTTTATTGAAAAACATCTCTATTTTAAAGATAGACATTCTCGCTAGCTTGGACGTAGTATCTTTATTACTAAGATCCCAGTAGAAGTTATCAGTATCCTATACAATCTCTGCCTTGAAGATACAGCTCACCTTTTTTGTCACTGCCTTAAATCTAATTATTTCAAATGGAATGAAACGATATATGAGCAACTAAATGGCTTAACTATGGGCAGTCCCCTTTTGCCACCCTGTGCAGATCTGTTCATGGAAAAGCTAGAAAAAGACATCCTCTCAAAATTAGACCCAAAACCTTTAGTGTGGTGTATGTATACGATGTCTATATAATTTGGAGGGGACACAAAAAGAGCTCTTTAGGACCAAAATTAATTCTTTTCATCAAAAAATACAATTCACTTTGGAACTGTAAAAAGTTAATTAACTACCATTTTTGGACACCCTAATCAAGAAACTAGCAGATGGACATATCAAACTAACAGTTACTGCAAACCAACACACACACACACACACACACACACACACACACACACAGGACGCTACCTTCATTTCAAGTCAACTCACCATATTTCCCAGAAGCTCAGCATAATACATATGCTCAAAAATAGAGCTACGAACATCATCTCAGAAGAAAAAGAACTCTTTGATGAAATTACTCATATATCAGACATTAATAAAAAATGGCTATCCAAAGAATCTAATCAACAAGATTCTTCATAGAAATCCCCCACAACAACAACCTATCACCACTGAATACAGTTCATCCTTAGTTATTCCATATGCAGGTACAGTGTCCGAGAAGATCACAAAACTTTTTAAACCTTTCAACATCAGAGTTGTGTTCAAACCCGGTCAAGACTGTCCATCACATTTTAAGATCGCCAAAAGACAATCCTTTTTACACTCCAGCATGTTTGAAAAAAAAGGATTAACATCCCATGTGCTTATGGTCTAAACTATATAGGACAGACGTCGAGAAGCCTCGAAATCCGAAAAAAAGAACATATAGATGTTAATAACAATAGAACAGACAACTCGGGTCCAGCCCATCATTTCGCGATTACTACCTATGCCACTGATTGGGATAGCAGCTTCATTCCTTACCTAAAAGATTTCCCTTGTAGAAATTTCAAAGAAGCCATTGTAGTCCTCCGTTCTGGAGAAAATCTTAACAGAAACCAGGGAATGATAATAGCTGACATATGGAAAACCTTAATAAGATCACTTAGTCTGCCAGAGTTTAATTACGCTCAAAACTACATAACATGCTCTCATAACAGTGACTAACCCAACATGCTCCATGCGTGTAATGTTACGCATTCTGTTTTAATGTTTAATTTATACGAGTGTTACTCCATTTTCTCTGTACTAGCCACTTTGAGTTTTTTTTTCTTACCGTTATAAGCCCCAAAGAAGCCGGACAACCCCGTTGGCAAAACTTGTTGGTATTAGATGTTTATAAATCACGGTCAATTAAAGATCATATATATTTCAATTTAATTAAATTGAAATTTATAATTAAATCCTCATATTCATTATAATTTATAATCGTTCACATTATTTATAAAATGAATGCATTTAAATGTTAATTATGAATGTAATTTATGCATTTGGCCACTCAACATCATTTGATATATTTGAATCTCTTAGCAACAATGCTTCTGTAATTAAATTAATTATTTCTGGCAAAATCATGTCCCAAGCTCTCAAAATCCAGTTGCGGAACAGTTCTAATGATGGTGTCTTAATTTTAATCCACCCCACACAATCCAAAAAGATCGAGAAGTTAATGCCCTCACTTTCACATTTCCTGTACTGGTTGCTTCCATCTCTATGCATAAGATTGCTGTGGTATTAGCAAAAGATCGTGCAACTCAACGACAAAGGCAAGTCGATGATGTTGAGATCAAATGATGATTGTCTTCAATCAAATTCCAAAATATCTGAAATTTCCATAACAACATTCACTATTCCTTAAAGATTTAAACTTTTGTGTGCAAACTATATGCAAAACTTTTTTTTAATTTCTTTTTTCGTAAAGAAAAATCAGTGGCACGAGGTATATGCGAGGGGGAGTTATGTTCGAGTAAATATGGTACTTCATTAACATGTATCTTTCCATTACCCTTCGAAACTAATTTTAGCAAGCTGACTCCTCTAATAATACATTTTGACTGCACATATGATTCTGAAGTACAAAGGTTGCAGAATCCTATATAATTTGGAGATAATTCAACTTCAATGGTTCTAATACTAATGTTAAATCATGTGCCAGGTAATTATCAAAAGGATCTTTTTGGTATCTCCTCTGAATAGATCTCCCTTATCAATAAGTGTATCATGTGAAAGTAACTGACAGAACATCCTGTCTCATCAACATTAAAAAATATCAATGATACTGCATTCTGCAATTATCAATATTACCAGCATGCTATTGGCTAACTCAATCATGTGGTACATCATTCTCTTCTCTACAGAATGCCCTACAAGCTATTCTAGATTGTTCTCAAAACTTTCCCCATCCATTATTTGCTTGCAAATCATCATAAAAGTTTCGTAAAGTTTCTTAACACCATGTTTAACTCTTGATTAAAAAGATCAATGTCATAATAGGATTTGACATCACAGATTGCTGGTTAAAGATTGAAAGCTCCAAAAAAGGCCAAAAAGATCATTGACATTAAAATATATATGCACGCCACTTAAATGTCAATTTAGTCGCATAAACTTCTATTGGTCCTTGTACTTAACAAAGAAGAAGACATATCAGACCCAATGGCAAAAATGAAATGCCAAACATGCCAACACAAGATAATTCTGAAAATTAAATGTAATAAGCCCCAATTTGGGTTACCTATGATACTAAATTAATTCCAAGCCAAGTGAAAAACTGCATGCAAGATCTATCAAAATCTAAATAAAAAAGAAGGAAATTTCCTTTGCCTATGATTTAGGTGTCATTCTTTGAATTAGCAAAATGTGTGGAAATTCCAGTTAAGAAGGGGTATATGTGAAATTACAAGGCAGGTGATTAAGATACACTTAGGAGGCAGCTTGAAACAGTATCATGGCATAAAGATCTGCAAGGGAATGTTGTTCAGAGTGCATGGCCGATAGTCAAGGAGTATATGGAGAAAACAATATCACACCGTATACCCAAAGTCAGAAGGATAAATAGAGTTGGAGTTAGATGGATGAATAGTATCATTAAGTATGAGCTGGGAAAAAAAAAAAGTGGAAGGTATATAAGAAGAAAGGTGACAGCAAACTCATGAACAGCAGAAAGGTCACTAGGATCATAAGGAAGACAAATAAGATTACAAGAAGAAATGAGTCGAGCAGGCAAAAGGAAATCCTGGGGTTTTTCCATTATGTGGCAAGTAAGAGGAAGAATGATTATGGAAGAGCAACATTAATGAGTGCAGATGGTAGAGAGGTAACAGAAGAAGAAAAATTGTTTAGCTACTGAGTGACCATTTTGGAAAGGTATAGTATATCATCCATGTGAAGATACTATTATGGCAGAGGAGACAGAGACCGATGTGAGAACAGAATCTGAATGCAAATACAGCTGTGAGATTAGATGGGGATATCAGCTTGTGTTTTAAGAGAATGTGCAGGGGAACTGGCAATGCCTTTGACTAGGCTGTTTATGCATCTGGCAAAGTCCCAAGAGAGTGGAAGGAGGGCAAAATAATTCCCTTCCATAAAGGATGATCCAAGTCTCTAGCAGCAAATTATAGAGCAATCAGTATCTCAGAAGTAGTGGTAAAAGTATTTGAAAAGTTGGACAAAAAGAGAATTTAGGAATGGATGGATAAGACGTAAGTTATGAGGGGAAGCATGGCTTTATGAAGGGTCAGTCATGCCTAAATAATCTACTAATTGTTTATAAGAGTGACAACTGAGTTGGATAAAGGGAATGGGTATACAATGATACTGATGGATTTTGCAAAGGCATTTGACAGGATACCACATAGAACTCAGTTATGCAAACTGCAACAAATGGAAATGGATATGAAACTAGTGCTATGGATAAAAGGGTGCCTGATGGACAGATACCAAAAAGTAGTATACGGAAGAGCAAAATCCAAGAACTAATGTGCCAAGGGACTCTGTGCTTGGACCACTGTTGTTTAATTGGTACATAAATGATATAGGAAATAATATGAAGGGAGATATTCAATTGTTTGCTGATGATGAAAAGTTAGACAAGGTAAGAGTTAATCAATGTGATGTAGAGAGCTGCAGAATGATTTAAATAGGCTGAAGTAGGGGCAAAACATAACAGATGTCAATTTAATGTGAAAAAGAATAAAGTTTGCATTTTGGAAATTGATAAAGCTAAGAATTTGGGGATGGTAGTAGAAGATAAAGAGTTGAAGTTTAGAGGGCATATTGCTCAAATATGCCAGGGTAGCTCACAGCATTACTTGGTTCTTGAAGAACACACTAACAGACAGATAAGGGATTATCATTCCTCTTTATAAAGCCTTCATATGACCACATTTGGAATACTGCTCAGGTTTGATCATGTGGGTTTCTTGGGGATGAAGTGGTGGAGAGGATACAGGTGCAAATGATCAAGATTGTGAACCATCTCTGGAATACTCCCTATGAGGATAGATTGAATTGAGGTTTTCAAAAGATGTTTGATAGGTTGCTTGAAATATTTAAGTACCTTAAAGGATTTTAGAGGATATTTGAGCACTAAGCTTGAGAGGACAGGACAGAAGGTCATCCCTGGAAGTTAGGTAAGAGTGTGCTAGCAAGGGTGTGAATACTAGATGTCTTGCTTGGAGAGTGGTGAATGAATGGAATGAGTTGCCTAAATCACTTGTGAGTGCTCTGACTGATGACTTCAAGGATAGTTATGATAGATAGTGTCGATAGTTTGGGTCTACCAAACTAGGACTCCGTGGAGGTGTGCTAGTGCAATAATAATAATTCTTAGTTCATTTTATTTTACTGCAACTATACATAAAGACTAGATAATCTAATTTTATGAACAATACTAATTAAAAAAAAATCATAACATACCGCTATTACACCACCCTCCTCATTAACCACAAGAAATCCAATTTGTTGTGGTATCCTTTCTATGCCCCAACTGGTCATCTTGAAGCTGCATGAATAAAACAAAAGTGATGTGCAGAAAATTAAATTGGCATAGTAAATATTAATAATGCCAATACTTAATTATAATCTTATTTTTGACAATTGGCTGGGCAGGATACATTATCCCCAAGAATCTCTAAGTAGTAATCTAAATGTAACTTATTCTAACCAACTACATTTGTTTCATGCATTTCTATAATAGTAGAATATATATACAGGAAATGCTTTACTACTATGAATCACAATAAAAAAAAACATGTTTGCCATATTAAATCAATATTTATTAAAGTTTGTGTTATTGAATAGAACATATCCCAAAGTTTATTTTTTATATTCAGTTATCAAGCTACCGTGGTTAGATGAGCAATCCCCTTATTGCCCAGAGACCATACCTAATTTTGCTTAAATATGTACCCCTATCAATCCAAAAACCTGAAATTGTGAATTTCAGGTTTCTGTCAAGTAAATTCAAACTTCATTTCTTCTACATGGCAAAGCAGCATTTGCTGGAATTTTTTTTTAAGCAAATGCTACTTTGCCATGTAGGAGAAAGGAGGTTTGAATTTACTTTAATTCACAATTTCAAGATTTTGTAAACCTAAAGTATATCTATACCATAGGCAGGTTAAGAATATATACAGCTAATTCTCTTTTCACATGGCTTTTTTTTTTTTTTTTTTTTTTTTACATGATTTAGAAATAACACGGTTTATAAAATAAAAGCAATTCTATTTTACACGGTATATTTTGATTCAACATGGTTCAAATGGCGCTTATTTTTAAAATTTCTGTTTGAATTCAGTTCTGTTAAAAAGGGTATTCCCATTATAATTATCATTTCCTAGAATGGTACTTAAACTTCAATTTTGGGGGAACCCCCCCCCCCCCCGATGTTTTAAATATCAGGGATTACTCTACACTACAGAATATACACAATTGTGGCGGCAACAAAAAAATCAATTTTTGTAATTATGATTCCCTGAAGTTAAGCCGATAGATAATCTGTTATATTCACTTGCTTGTGGTTCCTGGAAACAGAAGGGTGCTATGCTGATTCCTCGAAGTTAAGTTGGCCCATTACCAGAAGCCCGCCTATATAAAGCTGCTTGAAAGGAGTTAAGCTGTTTGCTAAACAATCATTTCTTGTTTACAATTTGAAATGTTTAAAACCATTACTCATTAATTGATCCCAAAAACCACAGGCAATGAAAGGTGTGGATTTTAACACATTACCAGTGCACTGGAAGGCAAACAAAAAAGGTTGGGTTCCAAATAAATTTTTAATGAATGGTTCCATCATTGTTTTGTTCTAGAAGTTAAACACTATTTGATGGGGGGGGAAAAATCTGGACTTGACCAGATTTTTTTTATTGATTATAGACAATGCACCTGGCCATCCTGTTTTAGAACACCCGAATGTGGAATTTTGTTTTCTTCCACCTAATACAACATCCTTAATACAACCACTAGACCAGGGTACTATTGATATTTTTAGTACATAAGAACATTCCAATACATTTTGGATAAATTAGATAAGGATAATTTACTGACAGTTATTGATATGCAGAAGAAATTTTCTATTTTCGATTGCATCAAACTTGCTAAGTTGGTGTTATCAGAATTGAAATTAACTTTAAATGCATGCTGGAAAGCTACTTGGCCAGAATGTGTGAAAAAATCTCAATATCATCAGATTAGCACACGCAGTTAGTGAAGGATTTGATGATTTTTCGTCTGCAGATATTGAAGAATTGATGGGTGACAAAGCTGTTAGTGATGATGAAATTATAGAAGCTGTCGTTGAGAATCTTGATGAAGAAGAAAAAAAAAGTAATGATGATGAAGAAAGGATTCCACTCGCTGCAGGATTAATTAAAGAAGGACTTCGAATGGCTAGTAAATTGCAAAGTCATTTTCTTACACATTATCCAAATACTGAATGAGCTGAAGTTTAAACGTGAACTGAAGTCATGTATGGTGCGATATGAAGAATTATACAAAGATCTAGTCAAAACAGCATCGCAACAATTAATTACAGAGTTCGTGGTAAAAAAAAAACCAAAAAAAAAAAAACCCAACCTTCAGAATTATTGGAAACTAGCGCTAATTTAGTTCCTTTTACTGAAGAAAACGTTTCACCATTGCAGTATGAACAGGATGGTCAAAGTGTTTCACAAATGATGGAAGTGATTTAATTCCAGTCTCACACAAAAGAATGCAGCTACTGTCAGAAAGTGAGAGCAAATAAAACTTAACTAATAACCATATGTGTGAGTGTATTTGAGCCTTTTCGAATTTCTGTTTTATTAGTGACACACCATTTTCTTTAAGAAAGATACATATGTATATACTTTAAGTATTTAAAAAAAAAATATTCCATTAAAATTAAATAGTTTTATTCAATGATGTTCATGTTTTGTTTGAAAATAACCTATTGTTCGCATCTGGTTTTCACACCTGGAACCATTATTCCATTTTTTCGCACAGTTTCTTCTAGAACCAATTTACTGTGTAAATGAAGAATTAGGTGTATATATAAGGTGTTCAAGAAAAGAACAAACTTTTAAATAGCATGCCAATTGGCACAGACAGTGAGCTATGACTAATGAGCGCACCTAGCAGCAGGTTTTGACAACAAACTGCCATTTTTGCCACTCTACTATGAGCATTAGTCATCGAGTTACATCCGCTGAAGTGAGCACATGCACAAGCTGTTCATTGGATTAGTGACAAAGCGACAATGAAAGAGCTTGAAGAACATGTGTGTGTGTGAAATTTTGTTGCAAACTTGGTAAAAATTTTACAGAAACATTTAGATTGCCTAATCAAGCATATGGAGAGGACTGTATGAGCCGACCGCAGTGAAATGAGTGGTTTACGTGTCGATGGATGAGTCGGTCAAAAATCAAGGTGATGTTGGTTGTATTTTTTTTTTATTGGAAAGGCACTGTCCATTATGAATTTGTACCACATGGTCAGATGGTAAACAAAGAGTTGTACCAGGAAGTTTTAGTGCGTTTGAGGGATGGTGTGCACAGGAAGAGGCCTGAATTGTGGGAAAACCAGACTTAGATTTGCACCACGACAATATGTCAGATGTTTTGCCACAAAGTATGGCAAAACAACAGACATTTGTTGTGTCCCATCCGCCCTATTCTCTGGACTAAGCACCAGCAGACTTTTTCCTATTTCCCAAGCTTAAAACCACTTTGAAAGGACATCATTTTCAAACCATAGAGGAGATTGAGGAAAATGCAATAAGAGAACTGCATGCCATCACAGAAAGTGTGTTCCAGGAAGCATTCCAACAATGGAAAAAACATTGGAAATAGTATATTGCCAGTAGAGGGAGACTACTTTGAAGAGGACAGTGCTTATGTTGTAAAATGAGCAATGAAGTCTTTATAACAAAAGTTGGGTCTTTTTTTGAGTATGTCTTGTATGTATATATATATATTATTAATTTTATATACAGGGTATCTCGCTAATCCAAACTACTAAAAACCGTACTCATTCGGATTAGCGAATCTCCCCCCAAGAGACAATAACTAGTGTTTAAGACAAAAATAATCAGATTCTAATGGTACATCAATTTAATTCTATAAATAAATAAAGTAATTAATAGAAAAAAGCTACTGTACTGTAATATAAAACTTAAAAAATAATACACTACACAAGTTTATTTTAGTAAAACATTTAGTTTGTATGTACCTGTGTGAGGATTCAGATTTAATAAAATTGCAGTTCAGTACGTAACTTAATTTGTGTAAAAAATATCATTTTCTTGTACACAACAAAAAAAGTTTCGCAAAATAACACACAAAAAAGTTTTTTTTTTTATTTCTTTGTAAAAAAGTCACTGATTTTCTTTTGCTTCGTGGAAGCTAAACTTTTTTCGAATGCTTCTTCTCGGAGCTGCATTAGCAATAAAATTTTGGGGTATGGCATATCATTCTGCTTAGTCCATTCTATACACATATTAAAACTGTCAACTGCCTCTTCATGTTTTACTTTCGTTTCTTCGAGTCATCGTCTTCTAATTCATTCTGTAGCGTCATATTTATAATTTGAGCATCCGATTCGATTTCACTTTCGGTTCTACCTGTAATCCATTCCGTAACATCTGTTTGTGAAATCTCAACATCTGGATTTATATTTTTAACCAAATTATGCACGCACAATAAATCAAAATAGGCCTACACTATAACCGTACAATAGACAGTATGAAAAAAAAAATACTGTATTGTAATAATAAAATAAAATAATAGTTAAAATAATAATTATTAAATAAAAATAATAGTACACAAAATAATACGTAATAAATAAAATTTTTTTTTCCTTTCAAACCGCAGTTCGGATTAGCGAGATACCACTGTGTGTGTGTGTGTGTGTGTGTGTGTGTGTGTATTGTATTTTTCATTTAATTTTTTTTACACCCTGCTCTAGAGACCATACATAGAACTTTTACAAGCCACTCCAGGCCTCCCAAAAGCAGAGTGGTATTCTCACACCAGACAATGAAATCTATCTCTCACCTAATGACAATCAAACACCCATGCCTATGGTGGGATTCAAACCAGCAGCCTCTTGGCCAGAGAACATATATACTAACCACTCAGCCAACAAACAATCAAGATCAGGAAACTGTGCAACATGATTTTACAACATCTGTAGTTGTTCAATCAGTGTGGCAAATTACTCTCCATGAGACATGGTAGGTAGCCTCATAAGTATATACCAAATATTTTATGAATTCACTGTCTTCACCTAGTCATTCGAGAATGTCTGTAGTGAATGCATTCTTCTTCAAGTGTCATTCCCTAGGAGGAGGTTGGCAACCATGTCACGGAACTTTTTTCTTTCTGTTGCTGCTCTGGAACATTTATGGTAATTCAAGCCAGTCCAATCCTTAATGTCTTCAAACCACATTCTCCTGGATCTACCTCTCCCTCTTTTTCCACCCAGTTTTCTTTCTAATATTAATTTCGGAATGCCTTCTTGTCTAGTTAGATGTCCAAAACATTTAAGTTTTTGTTCTTTAATTATTTTCATTAATGTTCTTTTCATTTTTGCTTTCTTTAAAATAAATTTCTTTGTTTTTAATTTTTTCTGTCCATGATATTTTCAACATTCTTCTGATGGTCCACATTTTGAAAGCTTCTAATTTTTTCTCTGCTTCTTTATTTAGAGTCCAAGTTTCACTGTTGTAGAGGTTTTGACCAGATATAGCATTTTATTAATCTTTTTCTTGTATCTATATTAATGTCTTTGGGTGTTAGAACAGTTTTCATATCAATAAAGGCTTTTCTTGCTAACTCTATTCTTCTTTTTATTTCTTTAAGGGGAATTTCCTCTGTCTGTAAACATTTGTCCCAAATATATAAAAGAGTGAACCTGTTCAATTTTCTTTTTGTTAACAGTTATGTTTAGTTTCTTATTTATTGGTTCTTTTGATATAACCATGTACTTTGTTTTCTTTAGGTTAATAATTAATCCCATGCTAAGCTTATGTTGTAAATCTCTGTGATTAAGTTTTGAAGGTCATCTTCAGATTCAGCTATAAGGACTGTGTCATCTGCATACCTGAAGTTGTTGAAGTTCCTACCTCTGACTTTTACACCCTTCAGTTCCGAAATATTTTTAAAAACTTGCTCACTATATATATTGTACAGTAAGGGTGATAAGACACATCCTTGTCTTACTCCTTTTTTTGATTTCAAAGTTGTCAGAATATGCATTTTTATATCTTATTGAGGCCATTTGATTCCAGTATATATTTGTAATTATACATAGATCTTTTCCTTTTAGCCCATTATTCTGTAGGATATGTATTAATTTCTTGTGATCTATTGAATCAAATGCTTTGGTGTAATCAATAAAACAAAGATATAGGCTTCTTTCACATAATGTTTTCAAATTGAAAATTCCTTCTCTTCTCTGTCTTTTTGAAAACCTGATTGAGTGTCTCCTATTTCTACTGAAAAAGTGCCTTTTATTCTTTCTAGGATTATTCTCAGTAGTAGTAATTTTGTAACATGACTTGTTAAACTTATTAGTCTATATTCTGAACATTCAAAAGTTCTTGATTATTGGGAATAGTGACAAAATGGATTTCCTTAGATCGGGAATGTATCCTGTATCACAGATGTTATTAAAAATAACCTTTAGGTCATTAAGTGTGTTTTCATTTACTTTCTTTAACAATTCAATAGGGATCTGATCAGGGTCTGGTGTTTTACCTGTTTTCATTTGACTTAGAGAGTCTTCTATTTCTTCATATGTAATTGGTTTACCATCCATATTTTGTATATCTGGTGTGCGATCAGAGTCAAACAGTACTTTTCCATATTCTTTCCATCTTTTTATGATATCTTGTGTCTCCAGTAGCATTTTTCCATTTTGATCTTTTATACAAGGATTATGGTAGAAATTTTTTCTTTTTGTCAGAGCTTGGATTGACTTATGCATTTCTTTACTATTGTGTATCTTGTCCAATTCCTCCATTTCTTTACATTTTTTATTTAGCCACTTGTCTTTAGCCTTCCTGCATTCATTTTTTATAATTTTTACTGAGTATTCTATACTGTTGTGTACTTTTCTTTTTTTGTCTTTCTTCATAAGTTCTAGTATTGATTCAGTCATCCAAGGTTTTTTCTTATTGTATTTAATTTTTGGAATAACCTCATTTGCTGTCTTATATATTGCACTTCTAAAATTTGACCACATGTTTTCAATTTCCTCTGTGTTACAAAGTATACTGTCTTCTGTATCCTACATGATCTAATTTTTTCCTAATTTCTGAGTTAAACACCATTATGTTGTCAGGTATATTCAGAGCTGTCAAGTCAAGTCTTTCAGTATGATTGTTTTTAGAAATGTTTTTTAGTATAATTTTTAAAGTAGACACAACAGAGTTATGGTCTGAACCTATATCAGCACCCGGGTATGTTTTTATGTTGATTATATTATTGTTGTATCTATTATTTATCATTATGAAATCTAATTGGTTTCTTATAGAGTTATCTGGGTTTATCCAAGTATATAGTCTGCGCTTTGGATGTTGAAAGAAAGTATTCATTATGTGTAAGTTGTTTTGAATGCAGAATTGTATCAATCTCTTACCTTTTTCATTTCTTTTGCCTAATCCAAATTTTCCAACAACTGGATTTTCTTCCCCTTCTCCAACCTTTGTATCCAAGTGACCCAGTAGGGCACTTGGATACTCATTGTAGGGCATAAACCTGGTTAATTATGATGTTAAAAGGTTTTGCAGCTAATTTAATAAGTATTATTCTTTCATTTATGGGCCACAGCCCCATTACACATTTAAAGATGTCTTTCTTAATCATGAAACCCACTCCATATTCATGCTTCTCTCCACCAGAATATACAAATGTAACGACATCTCTTTCTAGTTTTCCTATGTTAGGCCATCTTGTTTCACTAATTCCCATCACATCACACGACCAACAATTACCATATCTGAAATAATGCACAATTTCAATCTCATATGGATGCAATTTCAACCATATGCACCAGCTTATACATATACATTGAGTGCAATCTTACAATTCATGGTACTTTCTGCAGACTATACACAAATAATTCTCAGATCCATACCACATATTCCTAGCTCACATAGCTCAATCTTGTCTGCCAAAGAACATTTCGAGTCTTTATGGACTGCTTAAGGATCAAAGCTAGATGATTAAGAGGAACTTGAAGGAATCTGAAGAAATGACCAGAGCTTCATATCCTATGTCCAATTCTTACCTTCTCAGGGCACTGTTAGTATGTATCATTCAGTTACTGAATGAATGAAATAGACTAGCAATTCTGACTAAGTCAACCAAACTGTATTCTGCATTGGTTTAAACGACAAACAAAATGATGGTACAGTGATAAAATGTCATTTGGCAGGTAAATGCACTAATAAACTATTTTTGTCAAAGAACTAAAACAAAAAAAAGAAAATAACTCAACTATTTTATCTGTTTCTATCTCCTCATGACCATCACTCAATAAGGTTAATCTTCCTTAATCATTCTTTCTCTTACTTGCATATAACGAAAGAATTCTTTGGAATTTTCTTTGGTCTACTTGGCTAGATTCTTTTCATAATCTGATTCATTATCATAATCTGCCTTTCTTGCCATGCTGTTCACCTTTCTCTTTGTGTACCCTCCACAGCATTTTCTTCCTCTGCTACTCATGCTTAATGATATTACTCATCCATCTAACTCCTACCTGATTAACCCTCCTTACCTATGGTAAGGAGGGTTAATCGGATAGGAGTTAGACATCCTTACTCAGCAGTATTTTATGCCACGGCACAGATTTAAGCTTCTTCTTCTTAAGCTTGTCATAATCACCTGCCTTGTAGTTCCACATATACCCTTCATGACAGAATATTCCTCATGTTTACAATCTCCTACATCAAGACCGCATTCTCTTAGTAGGTGTATAAATCCTATTTCCTTCCTGCCATGTGATTTTTTTCTTTCCACTCTTATATCTCCATAGTTGAAGTCCCCCATAATAATCACTTGATACTTACTGTGTTATGTTTTCTTCACCTAACAGACATTCACTTTTGGAACACTTAATGCACACTCTCCCCCATTTCAATTTCCTTCCACATATCCTTTAATTTTCTCGACAATATTTCACACACGCTGCACTGAATAAAATTCTGCAAATTCATATCACCCGACAACATGGTCTTTGCAGCCATTATTCATCCACACATTGGTGTAATGCCGACAATATTGTATTTAAACAAACAAACAAAAAATACATAAATACATTTACTTACAAACTAACTAGCTCACAACCCCACATCCATTTAAAACAAAAACAATAATTAGTTAACCTAATATTCTGAAATAAAATATGAAAAAGTTACTTATCCTTTAGGGATGATAATTCCACTCTGCATACACAATATGCCACCTGACTTTGTCTCATTATGATATGAACTCTCGCCAAGAGAATAGATATTCAACTTTTATTAGTGCATTCATTAGGTTTCACTGGCCTGAAAGCTATTCCTGAAAGGAAGTACTTTCGTCAGAGACCAGGTAGAAACCCTCTAATCAGTACCATGGAAGTCCAGTCAGAGAGGTATTCTTCATCACAAGCAGTTCTGCATGAAATTTGCTGTCATTTGATATATATAAATAAATAAAAATAATAGTAATAACAAGGATTTGTGGCATAGGGAATCTTAAATCCTGATGATGTTATTTGTATCAGATCTGATATCAGTTATTTGTAATCATTTCAATGGTTTTATTTAATTCATGGAATTTGTTAAATGTACGCCTATTAACTTCTCACTTGCTGTCTAGTTGAATGGCTTCCAATGTGCAGCAAAGCGTTTCACTGGCGACATTCTGAAAACATTGGTATTCAAGTAATGGATGAACAGAGCAAAAATTTAAGAATGGAAACTAGAGGACTCGTTTTGTAAGTTGGGCTGGAATAGTAATCTCTGAAAATGAATTTTTTAAGCAAGAGTAAATCCTGAATTAAGAGTGTAATTGAATGGATAGTACCAGAAAGGAGAAACTCAATAGGCATTTATATTTCAGTGTTTGAAAAAATGCTGCAATATGTTTATTTCTTTCTCATGAACACAAGTGAGGTGATAAATGATGATTATTCAGAAACAAATGGAGTTACACTGTAAAATAGTACAAATGAAGTCCAATTTTCCAGAAGTATTTTATTTGTAAGGCATTAAGAATTAAATGTCGTCTTACAAACAAGACATTAAGAAATCTTTTTACTGTCAAAAAATAATTCGTCATTTATACTTTCTAGTCTGATATACCTAAGGTAGGACAGTATTCGTGTTCAGTGTGGAAGAGAAGAGATATATATGTTGGATGAAAAAAATGCAGTCTTATGGAAGTAACAAAATAAATCATGAAAATTTCGCTGTTTTTTAATCTGTCAAGAGTGCATTAGGAAAGAAAAATGAAAAACGTAATTTCCATACTAGTTTTAAAAACTGCACTCTTCAAGTTGTTGACTGGCCGTAAAATCCTATGGAAGAAACATGGAGGTTAAGATTTGCTGTTAGGCTTTGTGAAGCATGCAGCTAGTTATATATATCATCACTATCATCAAATTCCTGACATGTACCCTCAAGATGTGTGCAGAATATGATAGTACTACATGAAAAACTTACATCACGACTAACTTCCTATCTACAATTCTCCTCCAAATCAATCTGTTACCTGTAAAAACTCCAACATTATCAGATCTTATATTTCTGTCTTCTAAAGCGGCTTTTTTTTTTTGTATCAATCCACCTATATCTTTGTCTTCCGCTGGGTCTTTTTCCAGCCAACCAGGCAGAGAACACTTGTTTTGCTAACCTTTAATCCATATACAATAAATAAATAACAGCGGGGATAATGTACATCCTTGTCTGACACCAGATTTAACATTAAACCATCTTCCTGTATTTCCTTCAATTCTAACTGTTGACTTAGAACTCAAATAAAGACTAAGTATCGCTTGTTATAATGTCCCATGGACACCATATAACTGTAGCGTATTGAATAGCTTCTCTCTTGGAACCTTGTCATATGCCTTTTCCAGATCGACAAAACTTAAATACAGATCTTTGTTATATTCCCATGATTTCTCAATTTATAAAGTGAAAATCTCATTCTTACAGCCTCTGTTTGGCCTGAATCCAACTTGTTCTTCACCAAGCTTCCCTTCCACAATACTTCTCAACCTTTTCTCAAGTATACTTGCATAAATCTTACCAGGAACACTCAGTAAGAAAATACCTCTGTAATTCTCACATTCAGTTTTATTTATGGATACTATGAGAGCTCTACTCACATCATCTGGAATTTGTCCCTCTGACCAGGTCTTCTGAACTATGCAGTGCAGCCACTGTAACTTTTATACCTCTATACTTGAGCATTCCTGGTTGAATATTATCTACTCCAGTTGCCTTTCCACATTTCAGGCTTTTGATGGCTTTTTCTACTTCAAATATGGATATGTATTCCTGTTTGCATGCCTGCTGAGTGTTTTTTACCACTATGCTGTCACCTATTGTTTTAGCAATTTTTTGAAGTAATTACTCCATACATCAAGGATATCTTTTTCTCCAGTTTTCATGTCACCTTTATCATTCCTTTTACAGCACTCTTTCCTCCATTTCTGAGCTTATTCAACAAATACCACCTCCAGAATATTTTGCCACCTTCCGGATATTTATTTTCTATGTTCTTACCAAAATCTTCCCATGACTTTTGTTTAGCTGGTTCTATAGCATTTACCTTTCTTACATTTGTTTCTGTGTTCTCCAAGAGCACATGCTGACTTATTTACCAGGAACTTTTGATATGCTTTTTTCTTTTCCTTCACTTCCTCTAACTTCCTGTGTCCACCATAGAGTTCTGATTTTTCTATGCTTGCAGACAACCTCACCACATGCCTCTCTGGCTGAATCAATCAATGTTTTCTTCAGAATTTGCCACTAAATCACCAAGATTTGGTTCCTGTTCTCAATCTCTTTCAATTTTTCTTCAATAATATTTGTGCATTTTAGTCTACAGTTCACATAGAAAGCTGTTTAACTTTAATTCACTTTAAAACTTTCTTACATGTTCTTCTTTTCGATATAAAATCAATTTCAATATCCTGCTCAAGACTAAATGGTGATCACTTCCAATTTCAAATCCTCTGTACACTAGTGTCCTGCACCAGTGAGAAAACATCACTATCACCAATAATAAATGACTTAGATAGTGAGACAAAAAATGTGGAAAGGGATTTGAAGAAGTTGTTGCAGGAAGTGAAAGACAATAGTATCATTGGGAGGGTGGTCAGTTTGTTGCCCAGATATGACTGTAGTGAACTGAGGAGAACAATTATAATGAATGAGAAGATTGCCAAATTGTGACAGGCAGAGAGTGTTCAATTTATGAATGTATGGAATGAATTCAAAGTGAAGTTAGAATGGTTCAAAGCTGATGGAATGCAATGAATGGGTTTGATGTTGGTCATTTGGAGCTATTGTTATTAACTAAGAGTACACAGAGTTCATAGAAATTAGTACTGCTGAGAGTGAGAGGCTGAGAAGCAAGTTGTGGAAGGACAGAAGAGGATAGATACAAAGGTGAGAAAGTGATGCAACGCAAAACGGTGGAATGATAAGAATATGAATGAGAATCAGGGAAATGGGGATGGTCAAAATGAAGAGAGAAGTGCACTATAACAGAGAGAGAGAGAAAAGAGTGATGTGTTGATGGGATGGCCTCAAAGAGTGGAGAATTGTTATGCTTATATACTAATCTATGGAGTATCAGAAATAAAAGGACTGAGTTTGTAGCACTGATTGAATCAGTATACCCAAAGATAATTGGCATAAGTGAAACTTGAATGGCTGAAGATGATATACTGTCAGGACTTGAAATGGTAGGATATAGAATTTCCCAAAATGATAGAAGGATGAAGAAAAGAGGAGGAATTGTGTCCTTCAAGAGTCGAAATGGAAAATAATAGTATGTGTGAAGATTTTGAAACTGTTTGGTGTGAAGTTGAGATCAATAGAATAGTATGCTGTTATAGGCCAGAAAATGTGGAGAGTATTGATTGTAAAATGTTTAGAAAAATTTGTTGGGCAAATAAAAGGAAGATGATCCTAAGGGGTGATTTTACTTATAGGAATGTGGATTGGAAAGAAGAAACAGTGTATAGTAACAAGGAGAGTGAATTTGTTGAGTTTCTATGGAATAACTATCTAAATCAGCATGCGAGAGAAACACCACGAGGCTTATTAGTGTTAGATTTGACAATATCCTCACAGGATGTGGTTGTGAATGAGGTATCAACACTGCCACCTGTTAGGAAAACTGATCATGAGTTATTGGTTTGGAAGGTAGTCAAACAGGAAAAGGTTGCTATCAAGAGGGTCTATATCAGGGATGGCCAAGACGTCGACTGCGGTCGACCGCAAGGCACCTGAATGTAGCAAATTAAACAAATAAATAGATTGAAAATGAATAGATAAAAGATAATCAAAATTATTAATTGATAAAAAAATTGTCAAACATATCAAACTAATTTATTTCTAATCTAATGTAAAGTTTATAATTTAGCGGTTAACAACGAAGACATCGCTTTACAGCAGTCACATGATTCGCTTCATCCAGAAACGTTCGCTTGATGGTTCTGAACGCGCCCAATGGTAACATTTGATGATGTGTACACTGGCAGTTGACAGTCCATCTGTGTATTGTTCTTGATCAAGACTCTTGCAGCCAAAGTGTATTATCCAGTATTTTAGTACCGAGTAATCCCATGAAATCGTTTTCCGTTTATCGATCTTTAGTGTGTATTGTTTTAAATTAAGTGAATGCAATTAGTATTGTTAAAAAAAAATAATAATAATAAGGGTAACAATGAGTGAGCCAAGAACAAGTGTGAAAAAAATAAAAACTTATCACTATCATAAAGAATGGGAAGAAGATTTTTTCTTTATTATGATGAAAGAAATGCGTATGTATAATTTGCAAAGTGAATGTGGCTTTACCGAAAAAAGCAAATGTTGAAAGACACTATTGAATTGTTCATTAAAACTACGAAGAAGATTATCCAAAGAGCACTGCCTTAAGAAAAGCAAAGGCACTTGCTCCTTTCCTCATTCTACCATATGAAAAATCTCTTCGGTGCTAATACGATAATAACCCTTCAGCAGCTTAAATGTCTCGATCATATACCCCCTTTTGCCTTCTATCCACCAAACTCTGCAGTATACATGCCCTCAGTCTATCCTCAATCAATTTTGTACAGTCCTGACACCATTTTTGTTATTCATCTCTGCACCCACTCTAAGGTTACTTCATCTCCTTCAAATTCCAGTGACCAGATCTGAGCACAGAAATCCAGATGTGATCTGAATGCCCTATACCATGGTTCTCAAACTTTTTGAAGTCGGGGCACATTTAAAATCCTACAAATAATTGTAGGTGCATTATATACAAATGTCTGAGAAATATGTTATAATAATTAAGTCAAATATTACAGAAAAAATAGAATGCGATAAAAAAAAATAAAATTAAACATACCTTAAGTTTATTCATTCTTGTGTTTATGAGAAACATGAGCCCAATGTGTCCTAGCGACTGCTTCAATTTTTGGGCATATATTTGAAAGGCAAACTCTCATTTCCTCGTCAATACAATGAAGAATTCCTCTCTTTTTACACTTAATTGTGGTGAGGGTAGAAAATCCTAATTCACATAAATATAATGTTGAAAATTGTAGTAAAATGTTCAAAGCTTTTTTGGATATTGACACATATTCTTCTTTTATAGAAATCCAAAAGGCTTCAAGAGACAATTCCTCATGTTTAATCATCAATCCATGATCAGTGGATATAGCTGCCAGTTCTTCTGTTAATATTAAACCAAAATCACTTGAAGTTTCCATAAATGGGTTTCTAATCCAATCTTATTGTTCAGTGTTAAGTGATGGAAAATAAGAACTCAATTTTTCTTCTAAGCTTGTTAAATGTTCAACTATTATGGGAAGTGTTTCATTTATGCAAGTGTTACTTACCAATGGAAACATTGCCAAATTACCTTCAACAGCTTTTCTTTTCCAAATCTGTAGTTTTCTCTGAAACGCTTTCATTTTGTCAGTGGATGTGAGAATATTTTCTTCTTTCCCTTGCATGCTAGTACTCAAAATATTGAGCTGCTGAAATATATCAGCCAAATGCTGTAACCTGGCAATCCAAAATTCGCACCGAAAGAGGTTACAAAAATGTAATTGTGCAGCCGTCTGTGTTGTGAATCCATATCGATACAAAGCTTTTCGAATAAACACGATTTGACAGGTCTTGTTTTAATAAAGTTTACCATCTGAACAACTTGATCTAAAACTTCTCTTAATTTTTCTCCCAATGTTTTTGCCATCAAGGCCTCCCTATGAAGAAAGCAGTGAGTTACGATAACATTCTCATTTTGTTTTTTTACAAAAGATGTAAGGCCCTTAACACTGCCTACCATGGAAGGGGCTCCATCTGTACAAATGCCTACACACGACTTCCATGTTAACTGCCATTTATCAAGATAGCTATTCAAAATGTTAAAAACGTCCTCACCTTTTGTAGACACTTAATTCTTTGCAAAAAAGAAACTGATTTACTATTTGATCTTCATTAATAAAATGGACGAATGCTAAGAGTTGCACCTTGTTGGTAATGTCTGTTGACTCATCACCTTGCAATGCAAAATTTGAATACTGAAGTTTATTACTGCATACATTTTTCTCGATATCAGAAGACATTTCTATAATACGCCTGTGAACTGTATCGTTGGACAGAGGAATCTTGCTTATTTTCATTGCTGCTTTGTTTCCTAGCATTGTCATGACCATTTTTTTTGCATGCAGGCAAAATAAGTGACTCACCTAAAGTATGATCTTTCATATTTTTTACTATTAGTTCTGAGACTTGATAAGAAGCGATTTGAGCTTTATCAGAAACAGTCATTATACTTTTAAAAGAATTTGCTGCTTTTGTTTGCTGTTCAGACAATCTCTTGAAAAAACTTAGAGATTTATCTTGTAAATTAGAGTGTATAGTTTTAAAATGTTTACTCAATTTACTAGGAAGCAATGATTCATTTGCCATTTTACATCCACATACTAAACATAACGGTAAAGGATGATCTTCACTTCTGGTCCAAGTGAAACCAAAGCTTAAATAACTTTCATTATATTTGCGAGTAGGCCGTGATTTTGCTTTCTTACTTGCACTTAACCTTTGCTCACTTCCAGAATCTGATTCTTCAATATCACGCTTCTTTTTGAGAAATCTATCCATTTTATTTGGGCGTATTTATCTGAAAATAAGTAATATGCACATAACATCCACTTCCAACACTTTTAAAATAAGTAATATACACAACAAGAATAAACCATATTCTTGTTCTCTTTGCAAGAAAAACCGCTGTTAATTAACATAATAATCATGTGTTGCGTTTTTTAGTATTTAAACACTTCCGTGATTGTAACATCCCTATTCCAGAACATTTAAACACTAAAAAACACAACATCAAAAAGAAAAATCGAATATAAAGCACAGGGAAAACGGAAATAGCCGTTCATGCCCTTGAACAAAAACATACCCCGCAGATCGACAAGGCCATCATAGTAGACAGACAAGACAATGAAACAATGCTTAGAATATCGGAAACAATAGCCATAAAATGTGACGCAAACTCTATCAACGTACACTAGCCCTACATAATCTCCGAGGTTTGGAAGCTTCACAACATAAATTGAGGTCACAACCCCGCCCAATAGGCGACAACACAAACACTTCAAAAGCAGAAGCACCTACCCAACCTGACATAGCATCCACTTTCCCAATGTTTTCAGATGACGACCAGAATAGTCTAAACGGACCGCACCCTGTCAACCCCCTTTCCCCTTCCTATAAAAAATCAACCCTTTCACCCTTTCCTACCCTATATAATATAATATATATGTTTATATAATATATTACTCAAAAAAACCTGGGTTTTTCTATTTTAATTCTCCCAAATTGCCTACCCCCCCACACACACACTCAGTAGTTTTTGGACATCGTGGAAAGAAGAAAAAGCCGCAACACCCAGAAAAAGGTATGTGTAAATTTCTCTTCCTTATGCTACATATACTTTTTGGTAAATTCACATCTACAATGCCCTAAGAATCTGTGAGTAAATAGCCAATGACATTTAAACAGGGGCACTCCTAAACAGAAGCAGGCAAAATAGCCGTAATCATAATAGATTGATAGACTATGTTTCCTAGGAAGGACCTCCTTCGATGAGTCTTTTGACTCCATGGAGGCCTGAATAATAATAATAACTTAAAAATCAACTTGTCATGTGGCACTCTGTCAAATGCCTTGGAAAAATCAAAAAATGACAGTGTATGCTTACCCCTCATCCACTGCTCTTGTTACTACTCTATTGTAAAAGGTAACCAGATTACTAAAACAAGAGTGCCCTTTAACAAATATCCATGCTGTCCTGGATTATATTACTCAATTTTCCAAATAAAGCCTTCCTGGCTCTATATCTTTCTGTGATGTTTTTATAATACTTTCCATCCTGAATTGTTACCAAATGATAATTTTTTAAACTTTGCACTCAGCAATGCAAGTGCAAATCCTCCATGTTGTTTTGCCCAGCTCATGCTAAGCCAAAACTACATCTGGGAATTCAATGTGTAATTTGTAATATTTCATAACTGAGCTCAATGTATTGTGTTGTTTCAAATGCAGATTTGCTAACCTGGGTAGCAGTAGTGTGCAGCACTTGTCATTGTTATCTTACTGGGAGAGAAGAATCACTGTAATATCTAATACCCAGGAAAAGGACAACATTTTTTTAGTATCGCATTGATTCTATGTGTGAGCTTGGTGATAACAAAATTCCAAAAGGTGCTGGAGAGGAGATGTACAGAAAATAAAGGACTAAGATAAAAACTGATGGTACAATACTGAATGATGATGATGGAAAGTATGCAATTTATGTTGACAAGATAGAAAGTTTTTTCTCTATTGCAAAAGTCACTTATATCATGGTGTGAATTATTCAGGTTTGTAATAATGGGCAGAAATTTTGAAAGATCAGATAATTGCAAAATGTTATAGGAAATTATCAACCAAAATAAATGAGAGTTCAGGCCAGTGAAATGTATAAGTATAAATATAGTATATACATTTACCATCTTATATCCAGGGGTTTTCACTCACCCCCTAAACATGGTACATGTGCTTTTCCCTCTATTTTGTAATTTACACATTTTATTCGCTTACACTATTTCTTTCATTAGTTTTTCTTGTATGATCACTATCTTTTATGTATGTTTCTATTCTTTAAATACACTGGTGTCCAATCCTAAGGACGAATGCCATTTCTGAAGATTACAATTGCAAATTCAGACAAATCAGTTTGTGGCAATTTGTACAACTGACGATTCTGAGTAGAAAGCAGATATTCGTTCAAATTTTTGAATTGCATGCAAAAGGAGCATGTGGTAAAACTCAACAGGACAAAAAGCAAAATGCTGCACTAAGCAAAAAACTGTGCTTGAAGGAATCATTTTTTGTGAAGGAATAAAGTTTCAAACTTGGATGTCTTGTAATGTCTCAAAAACATCATTTAGATGATTACACATGGGAAAGAATCATTGGAAAGCTTGAAGAAAGCCATAGAATTACTGATATTGCCAAAGAGTTTGGAATCTTTATAGCGTTATATCCAGGCTCTGAGCAGATTTCAAACCAATGGAATGTGTTCCAGACATTTGTTAAGAGGTAATCCTTGCTCTACCATGGAGTACAAAGACAGATTTTTGGTTATAACAGCAAAACATAATCAATGCAATACCGCAGGTCACCTTGTAAGTTGGCACCATTCCAACACAGGTGTGCATATATCTCAACTGTGGCAGGACGTCTGTGACAAGTAGGCCTATATGCCAGAAGGCCTGTAGTCTGCATCCCTTTATCTACAGCTCATCATAGAGCACATTTTTATGATATTTAATCCATAAAAATTGGACAGACACAATGGACTAATGTACTCTTTATGAATGGGAAGTCGTTTTAGTCTTTCCTCTGATTCTAGATGACACTTTCATCTGGCATGAAAGTGGTACTCCTTACCATTGTGAGAACATTCTTGAAAGGGATAGATATGGCAGTGTTGGGGTCATGGTGTGGGGAAGTATTATGCTTAATGCACGCACCAAGCTACAGGTGCTGGAAAAAGGGACTATGATCGGTGAACGATATTGCAACGAAGTTCTTGAACATCATGTTCGATTGTTCCATGGTGCTGTAGGTAAAGAATTAATTTTTATGGATGACAATGCCACACTACATCACACATGAGCAGTGAAGATATTTCTGAAGACTGAGGATATTAATCGAGCTGAGTGTCCTCCATGCTCCCTAAATCTCAACCCCATAGAACATGTTTGGAACACAATAATTTGATGAGTTTAGTTTACTGTTGGTAGATACAGAAGTATCCACTTTTTTTCCCTGTGTGTGTCTGGTGGGGTTTTTTTTAATTTTTTTTAGGAGAGATCCTTACCATAATTTTCTTGACGAGTGGATTCTCATCAAAATGGAATCACTTTTGGAGTTATGGTATGACTGCATCAGGTATGGGGAAATTATCATATGGTGGAATACACATATGGGTTTGAGTTTCTATTAATATTTTCTTAACTGTCACCTTTTCCATGTAAGATTTCAGGACAGGTGTGGTGGCAGTGATGGCAGCAGCTGGCTTCCTCTTTGCATTCTAATATGATATACAGTCTAATTCTGATGTAACGAGCAAGATCACAGGTGTAATGAGCAAAAACCCATAATGATTTTAATTTACACATATTCTCATACAACTGTTCTCTTTTATAAATACATACTACTATGGTGTATAAATTTTGGTAATAACTATGCAAACATTCTTAATTGCTCAAGGTAGTTCTTGGAATATCGAATTCTTAGAATAGATCAAATTGAAAGGAGTGACTCAGCTTTTATGACCACCTGCATTGGATTACTATTATTATTAAACCTCCATGGAGTCAAAAGACTCATCACAGGAGGTCCTACTATTACTGCATAGTTTATTATAACAAGCCTTAAATATGTTCACTATCTCTGCACTCACCAACTCTCGAGCAATGCATTCCAATCACTCTCCATGCAAAACACCTGCATCTCACCCCCCCCTTGCTCATACTCTCTTTATACAGCTTCCGGGGATAATCTCTTGTTCTCTATCTTCACCAATTCTATGCAAAACCTCCCCCACATTAATCTAGTAATAACCTCTTGACAGCTTATGTCTCGATCATATTTCCTCTTCTCTTCCTATCCACCATTTTCTGCAAGTTGCATTTTCTCAATCTGTTTTCATACTCAACATTCCTGAGACCAGAAACCACCTTAAACAATCGCCTCTGGTGCTTTTCCAATTCATCTTAATCCCTTTGAAAAATCAGGTGAAAGCCAAATCTGTGCATAGTAATCCATATCTGACATACAAGGGAACCAAACATCCTTACTTCTATAAGTCAACACCCTCTGCATCATTCCCATTATCCACTGTGCTATCCTCAAAATACCCCTCTACAGCAGCAATCACTCTTGATTCGAAGAAAAACACTGACTAGCGAGGAAGAGTTTTAGTTTTGGGAAGAGATAGAAGTGAGGGAACCAAATCTGGGGAATAGGGTGGATGTTGCAACAATTCATAGTGCAGACCCTTAATTTTCTCATTGCCAAAACACCTTTGTGGGCAGGTACATTGTCCTGATGAAAGATGATTTTTTTTTCTTCTGCAAACCGTGTCTTTTCTCATGAATTTTTTCATCTACTCTGGTTAAAAGATCAGAATAATATTCCCCGGTTATTGTTTTACCCTTTTCAAGATAATTAATAAACAAAATGCATCCCAAAACACCGATGCCATGACCTTTCCTGCAGATGGAACTGACTTTATCTTCTTTATTGTCTTCTGTTCACTGTTTGGATTCTGGTGCATAATGGTGAATCTAAGTCTCATCCATAGTAATAAATTTACGCACAAAATCAGTTGTATTCTTGTTAAAATGCTCCAAGCACTGTTCAGAGATTTTCATGCGAGTGCATTTTTGATCTGCTGTGAGCAACCACGGCACCCATCTTGCACAAAGCTTTTTCATTTGCAATTCTTCATGCAAAATATATCCTACACATTCTTTTGAAATGCCTATAGTCATAGCAAATTTCATGCACTTTGACTTGCCGGTCATCCAATACCATATCGTACACTTCATCAATGATTTCTGGTGTTGTTACACTTTTTGGACGTCCTTCACATGGATCATCTTCAAGTCTAGTACGGCCACATTTAAACTCGGCAGCCCATTTCTTAATTGTCGAAAATGAAGGAGAAGAGTGCCCATAAACTTTTATGAACTTCAAATTAATTTCTTTTGGTGTTAAACCTTCTTTTACAAAGAATTTTATAACTGCAAGATACTCAATTTTATCCATTTCAAGGGATATACAGACAATTTTTGCTTCAGACAGCTGCATAAAACAAACTACTTGATAGAATGATTTGCAATTTCATATGGATGCTTATGACAGATGTACCAACTTAGAAAAAAAATCTTGCCGATAATGTTGCCATGTATGGTCGAGGCCGAGAACTTTTCAGACCACCCTCGTACCTTGTCCAAGAAATTTCCACTGTGTACTCTACATTTCATCTTTGCTTCCCAAATTTCAAAACCTTATACTTCACAAAACTGAACTGACATCCCAACTCATTTATCCATTCATCCATTGTATTCCAGTCCTCTTGCAAAGTCATGGTATTTGCTCTACTCCTAATGGTTCTCCCCAACTTTGCATCAACTGCAACCATTCAGACCTATCCCAATATCATTTGCATACAAATTAAACAGCAATGGACCCAAAACAGACTCTTGGGCTACACCACTAGTACTTTCCTCTTCTGCAATATCACTCCTCCATAGACAACTCGCTGATACCTATCAGACAGCCAATCTCCAATCGAGCACACTACTTTAGTCCCATTCATTGCAATTTAATTACTGGCTTGCATGCGGCAATTTTTCAAAGGCCTTTGCAAAATCTAAATATACCACTGTGTATACGTCATCCTTAGCCAATGCATTTGTCACCTCATTATAATAAGTAAGCAGATTGTTAAAACATGATTTTCCTTTAACAAACAATGCTGGCCACCTGTTGTCAACTCAATTCTGAATCTTGTTCCTAACTAACCTCTCCAACACTAATACTTCAGACACACAGATCTGCCTATAATTCAAAGCCTTATTCATATCATCTCCTTTATGAATTGGAACAATTTTACCCTCTTTCCATTCCTTTGGAACTTGGCCCATTGAAAGACTCATGTTAAAGAGATATGTAAAAGCTGTTGGTAAGTAACTCTCTGGAACATTCCTTCAAAACGTGTGGCGAAATAGCATCATCTTACAGCTTTATTTACATCAAGTTTATTCAATTCTTCATATACCTCCTGCTCACTAACAGTTCCTCCTCTCAACTTCTGGATGATGTTACATGCACAAGAATGAAATAGTTTTGTAAATTGCTCATTAAATACTTCAACTACTGGCTACATATTGAAAAAAATTCCCTAGGATCTTTATCAGTTGCATTAGCTAACTGCTGCTCATATTGCACTTTTGTCATCTTTATCAAGCGTGTAACGTTTCTCACCTGCTCTTTGTACTTCTCATGCAACTGACTGTAATAACTTATTTTGTGCTTCTTCCATAATACCTTCTTCCAGATTGCTTATCTAACCTCTTGATTCATCCATTTCATCCCTGCTCCATTTATTGATAACTCTTGACCTTTGGAATATAAAATGACCTTACAGGCTGGTTTATAACCTAATCTTGTCCTTGGGGCACCGTCTTCTCACTACCTACCTCTCCAGAGTCTAGCCGCCAGCCCTCCTCCCTCACTTTACCCAAACACTGCCATGACTGTAAAATAAGTTACAGTCATGAACCCTTCCAATGGAAATATGTCTACTAAAAGAAAGTCTTTCTTGGTTCACATAAAAATTCGAAATTATTCAAGAGTTAGAATGTAGAGCAAAATATATTGACATGTGTACAAAGTTTTCTTTGTCCTCTTCAGATGGTATTGCCACTGTGGAGGAATAAATATGTTCACATATCGGCACAGGAAAACAACATAACTGAAACAAAAAATTTTAGAAAGTGTGAGCTTACAAACATTGATGAGAGCATTGCTTCAATGGGTCATTACACAAAGTGCTGGATTCTCAATAGCCCATTGATCTTGAAGGCTCAAGTGAAAAAATTTGCTAAACAATTTGGATGCAATGATTTTGTGTGTAACTGTTACATACATACAAAATTCATCTAAAAACCAATATAATATTATGTTAGTTTATAAAAAGACTAATTGAAATTATGTTCATTGTTAATTAGTAAAACTGTCTTTAATTACAAAGAAATAAACTGTTTAGTATTAAGTGTATGGTTTTAAAATTAATCGACACATAAATCGCGTTTTAATGTTAAGTGTGTTGTAGTTTATATGAGCATATTCATACAAATATCTAGGTGTATAATTCTATTTTATTCTAATACTTTTGTTGTTTTGAATGTATTTTTTATCAAGTCTTTAAGAATTTAAAAAGATAGGAAATAGATTTAACTCATCACTGATATAGCAAGTAAGGGTTATAACGAGGAAATTTTTGTCGGTGCTGTGGTGTGCTTGTTATAACCAAAATAACCAAATTAGACTGTATTTTGTTGTGTTTTTATTTTTGGTATATCTTTTTCATCCTTCCACCTCTGGCATGCATAGTATGCTGAATCATCTACAAATTTAGCTTTCTTTGCAGAGCAAGGTTTATTATCATGCTCTTTACTATCACATCAGGCACAGGCAGTTTGAGTATGCCCATATTTCTTGACATTTAAAGCATCTCAGTGGATTAGGGAAGTACAGCCAAACAAAATAATTAAGATACGCTGCTTTTACAGATGTTGAAAGTTTAAGTGTATCAAAAGTAAGGATGATGTTCCTGGTCAGAACAAGGTGACCATCTACATATCAGGATGTACTTCAAACCTGTCACTCCCTCATCTTTAAGCTTTGAATGTATATCCTCATCAGGAACATTAAGATCCCATTCCGATATCACTCCTCTACAAGAATTGAGAGTTTCATAAGGTGTTATGTTACTGTGATTGATATTCCAACCCACTGATGGCAATCTCAGTAGAATGTTGAAAACATGATGTTTCCACAAGGATATCACCATATATAGTTTTTTTAAACTGTACTGGAGGATCCTGCCAGTCCTAAACCCTTTTGAATAAAGAAGGGTGACATTTCCCGTATTAGCTCTAATATTTCTAAATTTGAAGGAATTGCATGGATGATGAGAAAAACTAGTACATTTATGCTGTTGTCACATGTCTTTTGTTTTTTACTTATGTAATCAAGTGATGTAACTATGGCATCAGTACTTGGTTGGGACCTTATGAGGGTCTCTAAAAAATATAAGGATGAAAAATTCATGCTCAATTTGTTTGTCACCATAGCTGCCTACCCTATATGAAACTACACAGAGATGTCCACTTACCAGCAAGCAATGACTGCGCTGGAGAGAGGAACACTAGAGCTAGTGTTCTGGATACTATACTGGCACAGCAGCAAGCCTTGAGGCCCCAACACTAGACCATGCAGTGGGAGACTTACTGCAACACAGCTGACCCTTGCAGGCAAACCCACTAGCCAAGTGATCCTGGCTGGGCCATCCAGGACTGCCTATCTTGATAAAGAGAGCAGAGGCCAAAGTAGTGCAATACTACCAGGATCCCCATTTCCAGATGTGCACAGGTCACACCACATGACACACATGGCAGCAGGGTGTTACATCCCAGTGATGCAGTCTAGAAGACGGAATAGTGTAAAAGACTTAGATGTAGGGTGAAGAAATACAAAGAAAAAGAAGACTGAAAATGGCCATTATCATCACTGGGAAATCCCCTCTACTAAACAGGTGCTCCACCAGGAAGGAAACAAAATGACAGCAATTTCAACAGTCATACAGCCTGTTACAGCTTTCTCAAAACATAAGTTTTCATCCAATGGATATTTTACATCAGTTTTCCCTGCAATGCAAAATGCCAAAAAGTTACAAAAAATTACTTTTATGTGGAATTAGTTACTAGTTCCACCTTTAGTAATATGAAACTAGTACTAGTTTCATATTAATAAAAGGAAATTACAACTCCACTGGCCAAGCAATGAAGTATGGTAACATGATGCATGGCTGAAAATTATCTATTTAAGAAATCAACCAAACAGCAACCAATATTGTTTAAAGTTTATGCTATAAATAGTCCAGCAACAGAATAATGATATGGTCCAAAAATTCGTTCTAAAACAGCATTCCTCCATGGATTGTGAAATATGCCATCTCCTTCCAGGTTGACTACTGTGAGTTTCACCATGTACGGTTTTGTGCTTCTCTTTTGCATTCTTCAGAGGACAAAAAGGTCGAGTCCTTAATATTTCTCATCCAATCTGTTCTTTGTCTTCCTCTTCTTTTTCCTTGTATCATTCCTTCTAGAAGTGTTTTTTTATAGGGATTCATGCCTTAGTATGTGACCAAGGTAGGTGGTTTTCCTTTTCTTAATGGTTTTCAACAGATTCCTATCTTCTCCAATCAATATTTCTAAATTAGTTTTTTTGGCAGTCCATGGGACTAAGAATTCTTCTGAGGATCCACATCTCAAAGGCTTTTAGTTTATTTTTGCAATATTTTAATGTTGTCCAGGTTTCTGCTCCATATAGCAGTGCTACACCTGATATCTTAAGAATGTAGAATTCTCAGCTATCATGGTGTAACATGAAGAATAAATAAAATAAATTAAAAACCCTGCATAAAAGATAATAGTTGAATTAATTAAAAAAAAAAAAAGATTCTTGCATCCAATAAAATATATATAAAATAAAGGTGTTAGGATAAACTAACCAACAAAAAAGAAAGAATATATTAATATTGTGATATGATTTAAATGAGAAAAGTTAAATAAATAAGACAGAAAAGGATTAGTCATAAGAGATGGTGTGAGAGGCTAGAGATTAAGTTATTAAGTAAATTCATAGAAAAATTTTGGAAAGGGGATTAAATTAGAGGCTAGCAAAAGAAGTAAAATCAAGAAGAGGGCGGAGAAAAGAAGTTAAAAAAGGTGCCGTTAGGAGAGCAGGTATAAAAGGGTTGGAAACTCCCCCCACAGGGCTTTTTGGTTTTTGTTTTGGTTCTGTTCCCGAGAAGTTCTCTACGAGCTCCGTGGCATAGGTTTCACGGGGTTTTCCTGAGTGGAGATTGGGGTTATATCTCCGTCGTCACAACATGGAAACAAAAGTGAGCGGGATTTCGATTCCGGATTTCCTATGTAAGAAGCGAAGAATGCCATAGAGTCAAAGAAAAGGAAACATATTCTTTGTGTTTCAACTTCAGTTACAACCACGAGAAAGGGAAAGCTGTAAAGATATCGATATCCACGTTGCGAGTCGCACAGCCGTCATATAGATGATTCAAAGTGTGTCCTGAATTACGAAAGTTTAAGACCACGTAAGCATAGTTCAACTCCAAAGGGAACGTAGGAGTAGAAGATTATCGGAGAGGTTATACCAAGCTAGTTCAATCAGAAAAAGGTAAAGGCCCATATGAAAAACTCAAGAAAGAAAGGTACTGTAAAATATATCTAATGTTAACTAAAATTTGTCTGTAATAAGTATCATTATTCTAATACGGAACTGTTGAAGTGACCAAGGAAAATTTATACTAGGACTTTAGTATCT
Organism: Typopeltis vanoorti; assembly: GCF_054136105.1. Lineage (NCBI taxonomy): Eukaryota > Metazoa > Arthropoda > Arachnida > Uropygi > Thelyphonidae > Typopeltis > Typopeltis vanoorti. The sequence goes on along the minus strand of NC_143569.1, from coordinate 70,814,883 downwards.
GACAGAATATATTAGAAGCTGGCTAGTGTTAATGTTATGTGAATAATTAAGTGTCCTGAGAATTTTGCATGTCTATTGTAATGTATAGGAAAGTTAAAATGTCATAGTTGTGTGTTAGTGCAGTAAAGGGTTTAGTTAATCTACTTAAGTTTGAATAGTTAAATAGTGTGAATTAATCTTATATGTCCATGTCACATGAAGTTATGTGTTGAATTGTTATGGCGGCATGATCGTAATACTAGTTATGTGTTAGTGCAGTAAATGGTTTAGTTAATCTACTTAAGTTTGAATAGTTAAATAGTGTGAATTAATCTTATTTGTCCATGTCAAGTGAATTTATGTGTTGAATTGTTATGGCGGCATGATCGTAATACTCATTATAGGATCATAGCCTAATTACTTGTAATAAGCTAATGTTAGTTTGTAAGTATTTAGTTTAGCATTAAATTGAGTAATCACAAAAATTGAATTGTACCATGTTAAGGAATTTAATAAACCTTTGTTCAATGATAAAAGAGTTGTCTGAAATTGCTGTCCAATGCACCACTTGAAAAATACGAACCTAATCATGCGGGAAATTAATGTGTTAAGAAACGAGATAAAGTGTCACGACTGCAACATTGTTTCACTTTCAGACATATTTAAGTTCTTTCTCCTTGTTTTTGTATATAATATCTCAAACTAAATATCCCAAAAGGCGCAGTATAAATACAAATATTAGGGATACTAAGAGGAGAAATAACTTAGATATTAGTATAAGTTTTGGTGATATAGATAATAGTAAAACATAGATAAGCGGAAATTATTAGATAGAATAAAAATCATAAATTGGGACACAACAGCAGTGTTGACCATACATAGCATTTGGACAGCCTAATTCTTGTTTTTGTGTGAATTTCCCTTGAGGTCAAAAAGTTTTTCATGCTAATGAAGGTTAATCTAGCAATTTCTATTCTTCTTAATATTTCCTTATCACACTATCCATTCTCTGTAATTAGTTGACACAAATATATATAACTCTCTACTTGATCTAAAGTATTTCCTCTGATCTTAATATTTATCGGGTATTTTCCCTTTTTCTCTTGTTACCAGCATGGTTTTAGTTTTTTTGAAGTTGAAATTAAGTCCATATTTTTCACTTAGCTTCAGCGTCTCATCTAGAAAATAAAAAAGTTCTTTTTTATTTTCAGCTAGCAGTACTGTATCATCTGCATATCTTAAGTTGTTTATATTCCTGCCTCCTATGCTGACTCCTTTAAATTCTTCTAATTATCGGAAGATATTTTCAGTATAGAGGTTAAACAATATAGGAGAAAGAACACAGCCTTGTCTGACACCCTTCTTTACTGGGAATAAGCCAGTAAAGAAGGGTGTTTTGTTCTTTGCCAGATGTCATCTCAAACAGGTTGAGTACCACAAGTTCCACCATGTACGGTTTTGTGCTTCTCTTTTGCATTCTTCATAGGACAAAAAGGTCCAATCCTTAATATTTCTCATCTAATCTGTTGTAGTGTGTAGTTTGTGAAAATACACAAACTACACATACATGTTATGGTCGAAAATACTGTACTGTACATGCTTAACAAGAGATAAAGTAATAATTTAAAAAAAAAAAAAAAAAAAAAACTTGGAATGTGCAAAGAACTATTTCTCATAATAGGGAGAATTTCAGGACATCATTTCTGTTCAGATTCAGGCAATAAAGCAAAGTTTCACAACTGTTTGTATAAACATTCCATAAGATAACGACTTTTGTAAAAGATCTTTATCTTCTTCCATAGACTCCATGTTTGGTCAGGATAGCATGTTCTGACTTATGAAATTTAATGTAATCAAGGTGTTCATGATAAACAGCCGATGATCTATCAGTCTGGCCAAAACATGACAACCCACACTGGTATGGAATTTCATAGCCTCCATAGTGAGCTAAAGATGAAAATTTATCCTTTGCAAAGCCTAAAAAGTAAAAATATTGTACACAAAACATGTATGTTGGCATACAGGTTTTGTGTTAAGCAGTTTGACTCCTTCAGATATCTTTAATGCAAGGAATGGCAAAATAATGGACACTTCTTCGGAGGCAGATGAAACCAAAACCCTATAGCTATTAATGATTTTGTTGGTATACGACTCAAAGCCATTAACAAGGAAGTTGGATCTGATATAATTTATTTCTTGAGACAGCAGTGCTTCAGCAGAGTAAAAAAGAGCTCAACATATTAGTCTTAATTGTCCAGCAAAATGTGTCAACAAAACTCGGTGCTGAAATGTACTATTATTCGCACAATAAAAGTGTCGGTGCTTTGTTCACAATTTTTGATGATGATGTTAAATATCTGATTTCTCTATTAGTTGTTTAATTTGAAAGTCATAATGAATAGGCTAGAGCAAAAATTCTATATTAAATAAAGTTTTATGTAAGTAATAAATTCCTAGTTAGTCATCTATACACTTAAATGCAAAGAAAAGGTCATTTCTGAAACTACCAGTACAGTCAAGGGTACCTTATGCCTTTGGCATTTAAAGCTGTTTATGGCCATTAGGCAATCTCATGCTTAATTTTTCATTTTGGCATTAACAATGAAACAAGGATAACTAACATAATATGGTTAATATCCCATTTTTCTCTTATTTTAAAACAACACAGGTCTTTGCCAAGATGATACTTTCACTCTTTGTAAAGCAAGGAATCCTATATACCAAAAATTCCATTTCAGGAGGGCGATTTCAATGCCTTTTGACAAGGGCAAAAACTTTATTACGATGTTTGTTAACTGAGGATCTCCAGAGTTCATGACTCATTGCAGGGGGGGGCATGCTAACCATTATTCACAATATATCTATCATACTTCTCATTCCTGCAAAATGTGTCAAATGACTCACTGCAGAAATGCACTATTATTCACACAAGTGCCGGTGCTTAATTCAATGAACAAATCACTGACACACCCTTAGGCATACCATTCAATCATTCACCACCACCATAAAAAAAAAAAAAAAAAATTCTAAACCTCACATCCCTACTAACTACACTTTTACTCAACTTACAATAATGACCACTTGTTCTTTCTCCTCCTGCCATATACTGAAAATTTTCTCCTACATCCATTCTATTAAAGTACTTTTGGCAGTTGTGTTTCTATCATTCTCACTCTTCTATCAACCGATTTCTCTAACCAACATCTCTTCATACAAAGTATTCCACAGACCTGAAACCATCTTGGTTACCAGTCTTCTGAATACTCTAAAGTTCTTCATATAACTTAGAAACCCAGGTGACCAATTCTGAGGAAAGTTGTCCAGATGTGGACATAATATTGTAGGATAAAAGATTTGATACTATTACCAGAATCATTTACAAATAAATATATTAAACGTAAGTGATTTCGTAATAATATTTTATAATGAATTCTTATCGTCTCGATTTTTAGATGAATTAGACGAAACAAACATTTCAAATATAATGACTTCTTTGTCCCTACTAGTGTGTTTTTAAGTATCCAAATGATCCACTGTGTGTTTAAAAAACCAGAGAAATCGCTTTGAAGAGGAAGTGCTTTACAAGCGACAGCCCTAAATGCATATCCTATAATGACAAAGCGTGAGAAAGATTGTCTCGAATCTAAATTCCGATGTTTAGCATGCCATGCAATTTGTTACCTTTCAAGCGTGAGAAAGATTGTCTCAAATCTAAATTCCGATATTATTATGTCATGCAATTTTCAGTGAGAAAATTGCATGACAACCTTTCAGTGAGAATAGCGCAACTTATTAAAATTGGGGCTCGTTTCAGGTTTGGGAATTAATCCATTTCGAGTGCCGGGAGAGGTCTTCAGGTGTACCGCGAGATTTATGAAAACAAATTAATTGAAAGAAATAATGTCGTAATTTGCGCATTTATTTATTAGTGTCTAGTCTTCTATCTTGTTGTGTGTGTAAATCAATCAAAATTATGCCTATTTTTTGCCAGATCATCAAAAAATTAAAAGAATATATTTTTAGTGTGCCGCAGAATTTTAATAATTAGTCTAGGTGTGCCGTGTTATGAAAAAGGTTAAAAATCACTGCCATAGAGTAATACTTTTACTCAACTTACAATACGCCACATAATCAATAAAGTGTTATCCTAAAATAAACAACTTATACTAAATATCAATACTTACATAAAATACAACTAAAAGTTCTCCAGACAATAACTAGCCAACGTATTTATGTATACATAAAAAAGAAATATAATTAAATAAATCGAATAACACTTAACCAATATCAAATATATTAATAGCTACTATCACATGATATAAACACCTCATGTCGCAAAGTTAATAAAACAAACGCCGTCTAGTATACATTTTTTAGAAATAAACTTAAATATGTCCCATGTAGAAATACTCTGAAAATATTATTTAAAAATCGAAAATAGAAAATACACCAGTAAAAGTAAATAAATAAGTAAGATAAAATAAAAATTAGTACTGGAAAATATATCTCGTGTAACACAAATCGAAATGCGCTGAACCTCGGCAAAAGCAAAAGGTGAATCACACTAGCTACCAATTTCCAAAAGTTAATTTAGGGAGAAAAAAAGTGGAATTATTTATATAAAGATCGACGTAGCATTTTCTGGAAGAGACACTAAAACACAGCATTATCTTTCTCTTCTTCTTTAACAGTTGTTTAAAGTTATGCATGGACTGGTCACGCTGAGGTTTACGTCGATGTTACTATTTAAATAATAACTGTACGTACTTACTTCTTGAAAAATGAAAGGATAGAACGGACATGATATATTTTAAGATAAAAAGGTTTTTCGGTGTAGCACAATAATATTGCTATAAACCAGTTGTCTTCTTATTTATTTATTATTACTATTATTATTATTATTATTATTATTATTATTCGGTTCAATCCCCACCGGTAGCTAAGCAGAAATGGCAGGCACAAGTCTGTCAGTAATTATAAGTAGCTACCGATGAAGAGACCGTCGAACAAGTGCTGCCTTCTCTTCTCTTCGTACATTAGCCTAAGAGGATATGTTCTTGTCTGAAATAGTGTGGGTTCTACGGTCGATTTTCTTCAGTTTCTAATCTAATCTAATCCTGTGACCTCCTCTTTAAGAGGGTTGCAGCTGATGAATTCTGCATCCATGCTTCTCTCTCTCTCTCTCACTTGCTTCTGTAAGACTCTTGCCCGTTCAATCTTTGATGTTGTCTTTCCATTGCAGTCTCGGGGTCTTCCTCTCATTCCCTCCACCATCCCTTGCAATACTATTCCAGCTCTCCAGAAGAGCTGGAATAGTATTGCAAGCTCTCCAGAAGAGCCCCTCATCAAATGTCTTGCAAACGCTATTTTCCTTCTTTGAATACTAGACATATAGTCTCTTTTCATTTTGAATCTTTTAAGAACCTCTTCATTGTTCACTCTTTCAGTCCAGTTGATACGATCCATTTTTCTCAAGCACCACATTTCAAACGCATTCAGTCGGTCAGTTATCTCCTTATTGATCGTCCAGGAGTCACATCCATATGTCCCATGCTCCAGATCATTGTCTTGAGGATTCTTTCTTTCAACGATTTGTTCAGATTTCCTAATACGTGGTTTATTTGGAAAAAAAATACTGCTTTTCCTTTTTCAATTCTGTTCTTAATTTCATAATTAGATATATTGTCTTCTGTTATCCAACTCCCATAGTATTCAACTTTTTACATTTTCTGTTTTGTCCGTTCGAAGTGATTTCCATCCCATCATTCCTTTTGTCTTCTGAATGTTTATTTTAATTTTATACCTCTCATTTCCAACCCAGTTCAGTCTGTTCAAAATTCTTTGCAAGCCTTCTTCTGTTTCCCTCATAAGTACAATGCAATCTGCATATCTTATATCATTTATCAAATGTCCGTTTATCTTTATTCAATCCTTCAGATCTTTCAGGGCCTCCCTCATCATCCATTCACTATAGACATTAAAATGGAGTGGGGATATCCCACACTTTCTTATGGGGATCCATTAAGTATCCTCACCTTCAAATCTGACCCTGGCTTCTTGAGTTTTGTATTTTCTGAACAAAATTATCATAATATTTTATCCATTTTTATTTTATGCAAAATATCAAATAAAACAGTTATTAACGTTATCGAAAGCTTTTTCATAGTCTACAAAGCATAGATATATATCTTTATTGCACTGGATCATTCTTTCCCCCAATATCCATAGTGTTCTGATAGCTTCCCTGGTTCTCCTGAAACCAAACTGTGCTTCATTTACTTCCCTCTCTATCATCTGTTCCATTCATCTATATTGTATGCTTATTAGGACTTTTGCAACGCTGCTAATCATGCTGATAGTTCTCTTCTTGCTGCAATCTATCGTTCTTGTAGTCTTGGGAATATGAATAAAAATAGATCTTGCGAAGGCTTTAGGTATTCTATCCTCCTCCAGACTTCTATTCAAGATGATGGATAGAAGTTTTATTCCTTCCTTTCCCAATGCCTTCAGTAACTCTCTTGAGTTTATGGGACGAGGAAAAAAAACGCTTGTCAGTGCGAGAGATCGATCAACTCGGAAGCCGGTCGAAGAAAGGCTTAGAAAAGGTTCCTCCAGTCGCTACTAGATTTGAACTTGAGTTAATTTTAGGGTGGTACATTTGGGATCAAGCAGAGTCAGCGAGTAAACGCTACGAGAGCCGACGGCTACGAGAGCCGACGCCATAATCTTCTACTACTGCTGATAGTTCGTCATTGGGCAATGCGCCTCACCTGATGTTGGGACTATAAAAACTGGATCTCTGCAAAGCGACCAGAGTTGTGTGGTCTGATGAATCTCATTATCAGTTGTACCGAGCTCACAGGAAGGTTCGGTTTGGCGTCGACTAAATAAGACCATGGCCCCGTCGTGCCAGGTCTGCTCTGTTCAAGGAAGATGTGGTGGTGGCTCTGTGATAGTTTGGGCAGCCTTCTCATGTGATACATTAGGTTCCTTAATGTGTCTGGAGAGGTTCTTTAACGCTGCAAGATAACAGAATGATCTGACCGATCACCTACACACTTTTATGGCCTTTGCACATCCTCTAGCAGATGGTCTGTTTCAGCAGTACAATACACAACTTATACCTGACCGAAACGATCCAGGCCTGGCTGGCTCGAGGAACACTCATGTGAGTTTGGAACCATCCAGTAGCCCCAAGGTCCTCGAATATAAATCCCATCGAATCTCTCTGGGCTCCTGTGAACCGAGAAATCAGATCCAGCACCGAAGTCAGAGCCGCAGTTATAGAAAATGCTGCAAAAGGCATGGCTGGAATTACCTGTGCAATCCTCAGACATCAAGGAGAGTCAATTACTCAGAGAATGCAGTCTGTTATTTGCACTAGAGGAAGACCGATATGTTATTGGGTAAACAGGTATCTCTAGCATTGAGCGCAGGTCTGGTATGCAAAACTGACTGTTTGCTTTTCCAAATGCAGTATTATCATTACTTGAAATCGTATATTACTTATATATGCTGATGTCTGATTGGACATGGAATTGTCAGGGTTGTTGTTCAGTATTTTCCAGAAAATACTGAACAACAGAAATGATAGTGTAATATCCTGAAATTTAGTATAGTCAGAAGTAGTCGATTATTGGCGTATGTTAATGAACGAAAAGGATGGGTATTAATTTGGCACTCAAGAACAGTTGTTGCCATCAGACTGTTTTGTAATGAGGTTAGTTTTCTCATTAAGTATAGCATTACAGAATCATAACAAGATATAAGTACCTCAGTATACACTCACCTAGTGATTTATAGATGATGTTCATAGTATTTGAGGGTAATATGTATTATAAGTAGTGCATTTTAAAGAGTAGTATCAGCAGCTGTTTATGTATATAATTAATATGTATATATCATCGTATACTCTAGTTAAAGTCAAGCCTAAGTGTTTGAGGTTTGTAATTTCCGGATTGTTGGGCAAGTAGAAATGTTTATTTTCTTCTTGCGATATGAAGTACGACATTTCAGAAGCATGCGTGTGAGAGAACTATAAACCTCAACTCATAATATTTTTAAATATTATGAGTTGAGGTTTATTGCAATTTATTACGATAGAATTAGGCATGAGATAATTAGTGATTATGTATCTAATAATGTGTCTATTTTATGTTGGCGTCAGTTATCAGAATTGGAAGACTATATTTTTTTGCATACATTCCAGTGAATTATTTGGCCACTTGATCACAATGATATTTATATTCAGTTTAAGCGATTTTTTTGCAGGTACCAACCAGTTGTTCTACAATTTCATCTTTCTGTTCGCATAATCTGAATTTGCTGTTATTACAGATGTGAATTTTTGTCTTCATTGCATTAGTTTATAACTCCTGTCTAGAGTCGACGGCTAGAATAAATACTTCTGTTTGTTTTTTAATATATCCAGACTGTAGCCATTGCCCCGACTTGGTCACGTGAGTGTTTTGTTCGGTGTGGCTCCAAAAAATTGGCCATGAAATGGTTTGTTTTTCAGCGCAAACAGCGGTCATTTTGCCGTTACTTTTGTAGTCGGAATTATTTCCTATTTCATTTAGACGATCTTTTTGTGCAATTGTTTGTAACAATTGCTCAGTGGTTTTGTCAATTTAATTTTTAAAGGAATTTGTTTTTTTGTCAACTGTCTGTCGGTTTTGTAATATACCTCCTATACTTATTTTCTTAGTAGATATAGCCAGTCAACAATATTTCCTGGATGTAATGCATGATGCATAATCATTAATTTTCGACTTTTGCGGTCGAATTTGTTCTGCTCTACTACACATCTTTCCAAGCTTCCATGTCCCACTGTACACACTGTTTGCACCACTGATGACGACGCTACATGATGGTTCGGTAATTTGGGCTTACATATTGAGGTCCTGCTTGGAAATCCATGTCGTGAGCCTCGGATCAGAAACGTTTTACTAGATTCCTGTTCAAGTCGATGGCGGGAACTCTGCAGGCTTGGATATATATATATATATATATATATATATATATATCCAAGAAAAAACACTAAACATTGAGGGTTAAAAGACTATGAACAACATAGACAGTCTTTATACATAATTAGCATTAAAACGTTGTAGTTGTATTTGAAGCTGTTCTTTCATTTGTTGCATTGTTGGGAGAGTGCGTGCTTGCTGCATCACGTGAACGCCAATACATGATTACAGCTGAATGACTATCTGGGAGGTTGTAGCTTAAGTTGTTATTTAGATGAACAGGATTGAAGATGATTTCTCTCGATTCCACAATTTTTCTCTCTATTTCGTCACTGCAACGGAAGATGTTTGTAGATTTTTCCCAGCAGACTTTGTGACTTTGGTTATCATCATTAGGATTAGCCGAGAAGAGGATATGACTTGATAATGCACTTGCTTGCTGTCTCTTGTAAGTAATGTCTCTGATGTGTTCTTCCATACGCATTTCGACAGATTTGTCTGTCTGCCCGAAATAAGGAATATCGCAGTCACATAATATTTTATATACGCCAGGGTATTTGAGTTGATGATGACAAGGTTTTGGGTGGCTAATTAAGGAACGGATCTTTGGAAGTGGAGTGAACAAGGTTCTGATATTGTATTTTTTTAGAACTTTTGCTAATTTATGTGAAACAGTACTTATGTAAGGAATAGATATATTGCTTTTGAATCTATTTGTTTCTTCTGAGTGATGTTTGGGAGGATTAAGAAGGAATTTGTTAATGATTTTCTTGGAATATCCATTTACTTCGAAACAAGTTTTCAGATGGTTTATTTCTGTAAGCAGTTCATTTGGATCATCAAGAAGAGAACGGGCTCTATGTCCCAAGGTGGAAATTATTCCAAGCTTATGAGGAGGGAAATGATGGGATTGACTGTGCAGATATCTGTTGGTATGTGTGGGTTTTCTATATATCGATATTTTTAGTTTACCAGCAGAAGAGCGAGTCAGTTTGACATCAAGAAAAGGCAAGGAATTATCCGTTTCAAGCTCAGCAGTAAACTTAATACTTTGATGTCGGCTATTGAGATGTTCGAGGAAAACCATAAGGGATTCATGTCCATGGCTCCAAACAATGAAGACATCATCCACATAACGTTTCCAAACTTTAGGTGTTAAAAAAAAGGAAGAGATAGCCTTGGTTTCAAAATCTTCTAAGTAAATATTTGCAAGAACAGGAGATAAAGGATTACCCATAAGCAATCCATGATTACCCATAGCCAATCCTTCATCTGGACTCCACTTCCAAAGATCCGTTCCTTAATTAGCCACCCAAAACCTTGTCATCATCAACTCAAATACCCTGGCGTATATAAAATATTATGTAACTGCGATATTCCTTATTTCGGGCAGACAGACAAATCTGTCGAAATGCGTATGGAAGAACACATGAGAGACATTACTTACAAGAGACAGCGAGCAAGTGCATTATCAAGTCATATCCTCTTCTTGGCTAATCCTAATGATGATAACCAAAGTCACAAAGTCTGCTGGGAAAAATCTACAAACATCTTCCGTTGCAGTGACGAAATAGAGAGAAAAATTGTGGAATCGAGAGAAATCATCTTCAATCCTGTCATCTAAATAACAACTTAAGCTACAACCTCCCAGATAGTCATTCAGCTGTAATCATGTATTGGCGTTCACGTGATGCAGCAAGCACGCACTCTCCCAACAATGCAACAAATGAAAGAACAGCTTCAAATACAACTACAACGTTTTAATGCTAATTATGTATAAAGACTATCTATGTTGTTCATAGTCTTTTAACCCTCATTGTTTAGTGTTTTTTCTTTTATAATGTCACCTGAAGAAGGCTGTTACAGGCCGAAACTAGTAGTGTGTTTATATTAAAACCGTTTTAATTAAATCTCGGTTCTAGTCATTCAATTTTTTTCATAAAACTATGTATGTTAACCGAGTCAATGATCATTCTGTCATATATATATATATATATATCCAAGCTTATAAAATTACTTGGTAACCCTAATATATATATATATTAAGATTACCAAGTAATTTTATAAGCTTGGTTATTTAACTCCTAATTCCAAGTAAGCAAACAGTTAAGTTTGGCCTGAAACATAGTTCAAGTCTAAAGATGGTACAACACCAAGGCAACTCATTGTAAAGGTGGGTAAAGATCTGATCACTATTCTTATTATTTCCCATAATGTAAAGCACATCTCATTAGAAGATGTGCACTGCAATACAGTATGGATGGGGTCACAAACCAGACCGGTTTCAACCTTTTGTGAGTTCTCCTCAGTGAGTAGACCATCTTTAGACTTGAACTATGTTTTAGGTGCAAACTTAACTGTTTGCTTACTTGGGATTAGGAGTTAAATAACCAAGCTTATAAAATTACTTGGTAACCCTAATATACAGTATCCCCAAGTTAAAAAGTTAATTACATCTATATCTCCTCCAGAGATTCTTATTAAAAATAAAAACACCTAGTAGCAACTTGTGTAGGTAAAGTTGATAAGGATCTGTATTTCTGAAACCTTGATATGAGGAGATTGGTGAAAAATGGCGGCCCGTGTGTTAGTGTTTTGTGTAGTGTATCATTGATGATGAAATTAAAGAGTCAGCTGAGTCTGGGGGGGGGGTGGGGGGGGGGGGGGGTGGGGGGGGGGGGGGGTGGGGGGGGGGGGGGGTGGGGGGGGGGGGGGGTGGGGGGGGGGGGGGGTGGGGGGGGGGGGGGGTGGGGGGGGGGGGGGGTGGGGGGGGGGGGGGGTGGGGGGGGGGGGGGGTGGGGGGGGGGGGGGGTGGGGGGGGGGGGGGGTGGGGGGGGGGGGGGGTGGGGGGGGGGGGGGGTGGGGGGGGGGGGGGGTGGGGGGGGGGGGGGGTGGGGGGGGGGGGGGGTGGGGGGGGGGGGGGGTGGGGGGGGGGGGGGGTGGGGGGGGGGGGGGGTGGGGGGGGGGGGGGGTGGGGGGGGGGGGGGGTGGGGGGGGGGGGGGGTGGGGGGGGGGGGGGGTGGGGGGGGGGGGGGGTGGGGGGGGGGGGGGGTGGGGGGGGGGGGGGGTGGGGGGGGGGGGGGGTGGGGGGGGGGGGGGGTGGGGGGGGGGGGGGGTGGGGGGGGGGGGGGGTGGGGGGGGAACTTTTCGTGTATCTTACTGCTGATTGTTGTTTAACTGTTGAGTGGAGAATATCACTAGTGTTATTTAGTTGCTTTTATATATTAAAAACAAACAAACAATTAACACCTTTTATTACCGTATAGGGAGTAGGCGAGGCCATTTCAGCCCGATCTAACTTTTGGAGACTGAGTGGGCACTTCAATTTCCAATGGAGCCAATCAGAGATAGCGGGCCCAAGGCTATTACTAATTAAGCGGCTGGTAGTAAAGAGGCGGCTAAGAAGTGCTGCCACCTCGTGGTCCCTAACCCTAACGGATTATTTTTAATGTTTGAAAATAGTGTGGGTTCGAAAGTCGATTTTCTTGAGTTTACTTGGGGAAAAACCAACATTTTAGGGAGAAAAAAAAAACCGTTTGTCCGTGCCAGAGTTTGACACACTCTCGAACAGGTCGAAAAAAGGCTTACAAAAAGTTCCTCTAGTCGGCGACTGGATTTAAACCCAAATCTTTCTTCGAGTGGTAAAGTGACGTGGAGGGCAAACGCTACCTCTAATTGAGCCACACTTTCTCTCTTTTATATTTCTATCGTAATTAAGTTTTCCTCGTTTAATAGATGAAATTGCACATTATTATTTTGATACCTGACTGAAAATACCAACCCTGTTCATTAAGGAGTCTATTTGCTATGCCGATTTTCCTTATAACTTTAAGTCATCTATCAACAGCAAATGAGAAATTTTAATACTATATTTAAAGAATTTCATATGAAAGTTTTTTTTTTCAAAGGTATCAAAGAAATGTTGATGAGTTATGGTGACAAATAATCATCTTGGAAAATTCCTCTTATAATGCTAATATCTCTGAATCGTTCAATATTTGTAGCAGTAGCCAGAAACAAATATATGATTTTGCTCATTCCAAATACGAGTATGTCTAGTGATTTCAGAATCTAGGCACGTGGGATGGAAGCGTATGATTTTTTTAATCTATCCTTATCGTGGTTATGTTCATTTTTCATCATTTCGAATTTCTTAGGATCATTTAATCAATAAAAATCTTTACTTTTGTTCCTCTTGATTTTGTAAAATTTCCTTTTTGTTCAACAGGATAAATATGATAAGCAGTGGTATATGGAATTTGCCATCATTGCTTAACCACAGTTTGTAGATATGTTAGTGGATGATAGTTACTCTGAAACCTTTTCTTTCACGAAGAGAAGTGTATATCAAGATATCATCCAGTGTTTCACATTATGTCAAAACATTCTGAGGGTGTTTCGTCATTGTTGATGATCAGAGTTAAATTTCGAAGTTACATACAGCTACTTCCTGATGATTTGTTAATACTTGAACTATCGGTTATTTACGTAACTGTTGCTACTGAAGTTTGATAAATACCTTATTGCGGAAAATTAAACTTTTTGGTCCAGTGTTGCTCAGTGGAAGAGATCCTTTCATCCTCTGCGCTAAGCCGCCGGAAGATAGACTCAAGTTTAAGTTCGCCGACTGGAGGAACTTTTTCTACGACTGTCTTCGTCCGGTTTCCGAGTTAGTCGGTCTCTGGCATGAGCAAACGTGTTATTTTTCCCGGAAACTCCAGTTTTTCGTCCCATAAATTCAAGAAAATCGACAGTAGAACCCACATTATTTCATAGATTAACATATCCTATATTAACATAACATATCCTATATTAACATAGCAGGGTTTTTTCTCCCGGAAACTCGGGTTTTTCATCCCGCATACATACAAATCGGCCCTTCAGAACACACGCAATTTACAGACAAAAATTACTAGTTGTGGTGGTGTTGGAGATGGGCGGTAGATGGCATTGATTCGTAGTAGAGGTAAGGTGTAGAGATAGTTGAAGATGTCCTCCCGCGATGAGTCATCGGACTCCTTGGAGGTATCAGGAATAATAATAATAATAATAATAATATGTTAGGTCTAAGTGACGGGCACTTGTTAGCCCTTCTATTCATCAATGCCAGCTATAATTAGTAACAGACATGAGCCAGCTATCTCTGATTGGCTAACAGTGGAGATTAAACTGCTCACTCAGTCTCCAAAAGCTAGATCTGGATTATAGGCCTCGTCTACTCCCTATAAGGAATAAAAGGCGTTACCCAATTTTTTTTTAAATCTCTATTCTGTTATTATAGATTCTGGAATTTTTGTACCCAAATCATGTATATACGCTTTCTAAAACCAAATTTTTATGGCGTTGATATCTAAAAACATTTCATAATTTCTCTTTCCTTCTAGAGCCAATTTTTTTTGTCCTGTGGTTTCTTCTAATCCCTTTCAACTTCCTACCCTGGTTTCCCAGGGTAGGAAGTTGAAACCAAACTGAACGTGTTAAACCAAAACTGATCGCATAAACAGTGTGGAATATTACTCGTAATATATGAATTCACAGCTACTCATGACCTCCAAGCTATACACTGGATATGTGTAAGAATATTTATATAAACAATTTGTATGTATCTGTTAGATCTGCTGCGACCTCTACAGGGTTAAGCTCTGTGTAGCTCAGTGGGATTGGCATGCGCCTTTCACGACGCTAGACCGTCCAAGGTTTTTTCTTCCAGAAACTCGGGTTTTTCGTCCCGGACCCTAAGGAAAATCGACCGTAGAAGCCACACTATTTTCAGACAGTAAACGATTGGGATTAGGAACCACGAGATGGCGGCACTTCTCAGCCGCCTCTCTTCACCGGAGGCTATGGATGATTAGTAATAGTCTTAGGTGAGCTATATCTGATTGCCTGCTGTGGAGATTGAAATATCTCTAGTCTCCAAAAGTTAAGTAGCGTTAAAGCTGCCACCTCGATTCCCTAGAGGGGGATAAAAACATTAGCAGATTTATGATTATTATACGACATCCTCAAATTCTAATACTCGTATGTACCCTCAAGCAGTGTCCAGAATACAAGGATTATATTATATGAAAGTTCACATCATTACTAACTTCACATCATCAAATTTACTTTGAATTATTGCAGGACTTAGATCTTATATTTCGGTGTTCTAAGAGATGAATCCACTTAGATTTGTTTTTTGCTTGGTCTTTTTCTTGTAGCCTAGCATTTATCACCAGTTTTACTAACTTTCCCATTTTACTTTGCTTGAACATTTCTTAATGCTGACGATGTCAAGTTCCTTCCTGTATTCTTGTTTTCTAATATGGTCCTGCCACTAATTTAATCTTAGAACTCGAAGACACTAAGTACATTAGCTAGCACCATAAATTTCGGGAGGAAAATCTGCTGGCTACCCCTTAGAGATTGAGCAACTAACCTTCAGCTGAGAAGTCCAATATAAAGGTTGCTGAAGAATACGATGACAAGCAGAGACAAGCAGGTTATTGTTCCTCTGTATCGAGCCTTGATAAGACCCCATCTAGACTACTGTGCTCAGATTTGGTCACCTAGGTTTCTTCTTGATGGGGAGGAGGTGGAGAGGATCCAGAGGTGAGTGACCAAGATGATAGCAGGTCTGTGGAATGAACCGTATGAGAACAGGTTGAGGATTTGTGGGTTGCAAAAATTGGTTGATAGGCGGAGGAGGGGAGATATGATTGAGACATTCAAATTACTGAAGGGTTTCTATAAAATTGATTCAGAAGATATTTTTGAGAACAGGGCTGGTTGTGGGAGGACTAGGGGACATCCATGGAAACTGGGAAAAAGTGTGCTTAGTAAAGGTGTTAGAGCTGGGTTCTTTACTTTTAGAGTAGTGAATGAGTGGAATGCGCTCCCTGAGTCTGTGGTGGATGCTGTGACAGTGAATGAGTTTAAGGCGAGGTATGATAGATACTGTATGAATGTCAAATAGTTGTGATGAATATTTGGGGCCTCCCTCGATGAGTCCAATGACTCCCTGGAGTTGCCCGTAATAATAGTAATAATAATGATTCCTTGCTTCAGGCTGATAATTGAATCCGGGTCTTTTCCATCTGAAAGGTAGTCGCGTCATTCTTCCAAAATGCAGTAATATATGCACTAAAAAAATAACCTGCAAAATAGGCAAACCAACTAGAAGAACACACAAATAATTAACAAATAAAATGTTTCCATACTTTAATCCCTCAATCCAATTCAAACCTAAAATTTGTATCTTAAACCACTCTGTACCCTATCACAATAAGCCCGACTTTGTGGATTAGCCTGGTATTATTAAGTGAAATCAGTGGCACCCGGTATAGCCCAAAGAAAAAGAGAGAAAAAAAAAACACTAGAAAATTTTCTAAAATTTTTTCTAATTATTATTACGTGAGACCTCCAGGGAGTCCATATACTCATTGAGGGAGGGCACCTACTCTACAACTCTCTGTCTCCACCAACTACAATGACCGCAACTACCAATGCCATCATCATCATCTACACCCACGCCATCTTCACTAGTATTTCCACAGATAATCACAAATATCCATGCCCACGGCGGGATTCGAATTCGCAACCTTTTAGCTGGAGAGCGGAAACGCTAACCACTCGGCTAATCAGGCTGGCAATCTAATTTCAATCTAATTAAAAATCTTTTTTTGAATTTATGTTGTATCGGGTCTTCTATTTCTATATTACTTATGAATTAGCTGTCACATAAGGTGGGAATACCCTATAGCTCTCGGAAACACGGCCGCTGTGAACACAAGGCGAACGAAGTAGTGCACGGGCGGACCGAGCGCTACTTCGTTTGCCCGAGCTGGCCAGAGGAGATTACGTATTGGCGATCATTGCAGATGCTCAGTCATAGGTCGTATGCGATGCGTAGTGTGTATTCTCAAATTGTCTACTCAACCTTGCCCCCCCCCACCCTAGTTGCTTGATTAACTAATATCAACTAATTTGGATAACGACTGATGAACATCGTGGAAACAGCTCCTCACATCGGTATTGGAAAACAGTAGCGCACTCAGAATTTAATTTTGTTGGGGGGGGGGGGAACCCAAGTTGAGTAGACGATTTGCGAATACATACTATGCATCGCATACGACCTATGACTGAGCATCTGCAATTATCGCTAATTCATAAGCAGTATAGAAATAGAAGACACGACACAACATAAATAAAAAAGGAATGAATTTTAATTAGAGAAAGATTTTTGGAAAATTTTCTACTAGAAAATTTTCCAAAAATCTTTTTTCTGGTGTTTTTTTTCCTTTTTTCTTTGGGGGAACAGACCCCTTGTCCCCCTCTGGATGCGCCTGCTGCAAACAAACCTATAGCGATCTTTTGAATATCTAACGTTCTGAAATTACTTAGTAATACAGAGCACCTTCGTCTCCTCTCGTCGTCATCATCATCATCACTACTATAGCTGTTCATTACTATTATCTTAATGAAGTTAATTTCATAAAAAAATATTATGTACTTTATTAAATTAAGTAAACCTATAATAATATTAATTCATTTATGCAATAATTTTTTGATGCCTCTTAATAAGTAACGAGTGACCTTGCAACTGCTCTGAAAATGCCCATGTACGCATGGATTGTGTAGTGGCGCTTTCATTGGTGAGAACTTGGGGGATTTTAGTCATGGCGGCTGGTTGTTGTGGGGCGAAGAAGCAGAAGCTCAATAATCATGCTAACCCGTGTTGTAATGGGTCCATTGTTCATTCGCATACTTATCAGCCAAGTATTTACAAAAATGGAATGGTTGTCTGTGTTGAAATGTGTTTTTTCTGCTTTGACGTCCTGTATTGCCATCTAAACCAGTTTGAGCCCCCGAAGACGCCCAGCTTTCCTAACGACAGTTAGTAAGTATACAGCACTTTTCTTTGTGTTGACTCTTCGCAATCATGTGTAGGCGAAGTGCAGTATATTTCCTGTCTAACCTTGAGCTTCGAAGGTGCAAAAATTGGGTAGTTTTGCTGGATTCCATTTCTCTGTGATGTATGAATTCAAAAGTTGGAATGGCGAATCATTTACATGTATCAACTTGTAAACCCCCCCCCCCCCCCATACACACACACAAAAAAAAATTTTGTTTGTTTTAACATTAATGAACCTCTCTTTTCTTTGCATTCTCTAATACTCAGATTCTCTGGTGTGCTATTTAATTACAGTATTATATATATATATATATATATATATATATGGTGGGAGAAGTCACGGACTATTATATACAGCATTCTTCATAAGTTTAAGCATTTGTATTTGTGCTTACCTTTTAAAAATAGAGAACAATATGATTTAAATGGGTAAAACTTGTTAATATTATATACTGATGAAGGGAATAAAAGTGAAAATGAAAGTCTTTAGTTTCATTTTCACCCACAGCACCTTGAAAGCATGAAAGTTAAAGGCAAACGGGAGAATTTTGGTTAAGTAGCACTTTATTTCGATAACTTGGAAAAACTTAAATTCACAATTTGATTTTTCAGATTTTTTTTTTAAATTGCCATTCTGAATAAAATAAATAACTAAACATGCAAATCAAAAAAAAGTATTTCCTTATTTAATTTTTTAATTTCAAATCCTAATCACATCCAATGCATAAAGTTAAGAATTTTGTCAAATTATTTACTTTTTTTTCCCCTTTTTTTTTTTAATTTATGCATTTGTTTTGGTACTAATAGGAATGAAATTAAATAATGTGTATATACAGTATTATTAATAATAAACTTCATGGAGTCAAACTCATTACGAGAGTCCCATAAACTTGTTAATGCCCCTATCATTCACAACATATTTTGGCAGTGTGTATTCTCACCACTGTCAATGTAAAAAGAATTCTCTTCTTTCCCTTCACCACACCTGTACACAATCTCTAAGGTAGTTTTTCATTTTCATTCCCCCCCCCCCATTCCATACATAATACCTTCTGCTTTAATTTTGTAAAATACCTTCACCTAAACCATTTCAACTTGGTCACCCTCTTTTCCACCAAACTGCAGTTCATATTTCTCATTCTCTTAAACAACATTCCAGGGTCCTAGTACCATCATAATTGTTAATCTCTGGAGTTTCCAGAAATCCCATATCTCAATTTACACAGGAGTTCATATTGATTTGATCCACGTTTTGTATAGCAGCTCACCCACCCCATTATCTCTATTTGTTGGTATACTCCTTATCATAGCAGAAATGCACCTATAGTTTTCATAACACTTTCATTTCAGAGTTTAGTTCTACCAATCATTACATAGCCTTTGGACTTATTAACATTAAAATTGCAACTCCACTCATTCATCCAAGTTAAAAATCTGTTTAAATCTTCTTGAAGGGATATGATATCAGTAGTGTTCTCATATTTGCATCATCAGCAAAACAGTTTACCCTGTCAATTTGTATCAAGTTAAATAGTAGGGCCCAAAACCAATATGCAACTGTTTACCTTGTATTCTTAACTCACATCCTTCTCCCCCCCCCCATCCCATGCACAACTTGCTCTTATCATTCAGAGAGTCAGTCTGCTATTGATTTTTCACCAGTCTTTTATCCTTACTCCATCTCTTTCAGCTTCTACACTAACTCATCATGTGAAAATCTAAGTTTCTTCATAAAATTGAAGAATGTCACCATTTATGAGCTACCCTTATCTAATGTATGTACGCTATTATTATTATTATTATTATTATTATTATGTGGCACCTTCAGGGAGTCCAGGGACTCATCACGGGAGGGCAATCTACTCTACTTTGCTAAATACATCTCATCCTCTCCACTATTAATTCTCTTATTATGACACTACTTCACCCATCATCACCAACAACAGTATTTTTTGTCTGTAAATTGCATGTGTTCTGAAGGCCAATTTGTCTGTACATGGGATGAAAAACCAGAGTTTGTGGGAGAAAAAAACTCTATCTCTGTATGAGATTGACGAACTCGCCTTCAATTGAAAAAGCACATATAAGGATTTCCCTCATCACGATGAGAATCGAACTTAGTCTTTTCCAATCAAAGGGTTCAGTGTTCTGCTGTAAAATGCAAGTAGGTTTCTAAAGCAAGATCTGACTTTTACAAACTTGGTGAGACTTGTTGTTTATCTTCACCCCATAATTCTGCATAATTTCATAGAAAACCTTCCTATTATATAGAAGCGAATATAAATCTTAGAATAAATAGGATGGAAGTGAAATGGATGTGCAACCTTATTAAGTAAGAAATTCATAAGAAGATTATCTAAAAGGAATATTGTGAGAATAAGAGTGAGAGCAGTTATGATGCTTAAAGTGCAGACAGGAGAAGATTTAAGCCGACGGAGGGCCCCTGGCAGTAAAATTTACAGGTCTCCTAAAAAAAAAAAAGAAATTTTGCTGGTTTTACTCTTAAGGCACTCTTCTTTTTTAGGCATCTTGAGTAGTTCATACACTCAGTGGGAGGAGATCTTAACTGTCTCTCTGAAGCTTTATTTCCATGTTCTTTTGCATAATTGATGACTTTTAACTTGAATTTTGAAGAATATGAGAATCGTTTTTTATTTTCGGACATTTTTATGGGCTAGTGCTCAAAATATTGTTAATGCATTAACTTACCCTGCCAACGAGTTGTAGACGTATGAATGGTTTCAG
The DNA here is from genome assembly GCF_054136105.1 of Typopeltis vanoorti. NCBI lineage: Eukaryota > Metazoa > Arthropoda > Arachnida > Uropygi > Thelyphonidae > Typopeltis > Typopeltis vanoorti. The sequence goes on along the minus strand of NC_143569.1, from coordinate 70,794,297 downwards.
AGTTCTGATTGGTTTATTCAGAATCAGCCATTAATGACATCAATCGACAGAGTTAACAAAGGCTAGTGATTGGCGGAAGTCTGTTCGTGAGACAAGGTACTGGCAGTTTCTCCCTGGCAACCAGTTACCCCCCCCCCCCCCCCGTGTATAAGACAACCCCCAATTTTTGGTCTAAAATTTTAGAAAAAAGTATCGTCTTATACACGGGAAAAATACGGTAACCGCTAATATCTAATTTAAATAAATTTATTTCACATCTCAGCAAGACTTAGTAACTAAAGATAAGAATAACTAACAGCTTTACAGAGGGCTTCCACTGAGACTTGATGTAATTACCATATACTAGAATAGAACAAGCTATAGCTAGTTGGAAAATTCAGAGCCTACAATCCATCTGTTAACCTCCCAAACGGCCAGGACGTCGAGCTAAATCTGGATATGATTCAGCCCACCTGTTGAAAGAACCTGGATAAGAAGTGCAATTTGACTGTCATGTCCATTAGAAAGTGTGATAAACCCTCACGCTGAAGAGAACGGTTAATCGGATTATCTCACATTCGTAGCTGTCTCTCAGTTGCCATATAACAAGAAACACACTTCCTTGTTCTATGTTGGATAACTAGATTTTAGTTATATAGGATAGACTAAAAATAGAGAAATTATTTATATTTTTGTTTTCTCTTTTTATTGTAGAATACAATTTTAATGTCTGGACAAAATAAAGATCTTGCATAATTTCTTCACTTAAGTTACCTTGGACAACCAATTTAATTTTTAATTTTTTTGCGCTAATTTTTTTCTAATTGCTTAGTAGACAAAACATTTTTCTTTGTTCTCGAAGAAATTAATTCACGATAATTATTTGAAATATTCTTTTAAAAAAAGAAAAGAAAACCGGCTATCGATGTTCCAGATTATTTTATTTTTGTACAAAACCATTGAAATCGAATAATACTTCACAGATTTCCTTTAGGACACACTTGAGCAACTTTGCTTTATAGAGCATAACATGAAATTCTTTAATCATATCACTAAATTTTTTCTTCATATTGTATAGTAATCTACTGTTCTTTGTACTTTCACTTTCTTGGTTTCCTTGTATAATTGGTCATTACAAAATGAAATTAACAGTTATGATTTAAATTTATATTTAGATATTTTCTACATAATTTACATTTGCTTATTTTTATCATTCAAAATATGTATATCAAATGATAAAATGTGAAATTTTATTTCCTTTTACAATAGAATTGAACTTTATTTCGCCTCTGATAGTTTAATACCCCCCCCCCCCCCCGTTGCATCACTATCACACACCTGAAAACTGTTATGAAACATAGGTACAGTTTTCATTTAATTCGTTATTTTTCTCTAGTAATTGTTCCACATAACTTTAATTTTTCGATGCTGAAACTATGTGGTGATTATTATAAATTAGCAAATTATAAATCACAAAATATACATATTATTTCCTGATTATTATAAATCAGGAAATTATGTGATATTCAGTAATAGGTGAAATTAATATTTAAAATCACTGTCATCCTTCAAATGCAATATCAGAATAAAGAAAGTGGAGAACCAAACAAGAAATTTCTGCCCTTAAAATATTCAGATATTGCTTGAGGCTCTTTAGTGTGCTGCATGTCCTATTGTTCTGTTTCTCAGTGGGAGTTAGTAAATTGTTAGCTTAGAGCTGGGCAGAAAGGAATAATTAGTAAGTATATACAAGACACAATTCATTTACGAGATGGCAAGCAGCAATTCTCGCAGTAAACTTTGGAGCCCAATAGATATCAACATGCTTCTTACATTTATAGCACTCTTGATTGTGCAAGGTATCGTGAAAAAGCCCGCTCTTGAAATGTATTGGTCTACAGACTAGATTCTGAACACGCCAATGTTTCATGATATGAAACATATGACCGAAAAACAATTCAGTCTCATCATGAAGTATTTGCATTTTCAGAATAATGAGGAATACGATCAGGCAACACATCCTTGCCCAGTCCTCAACAAAATTTATGATTTTCTGATGAAAATCCGTCAGAAATGTAGATCACTCTACATTCCTGAGAGAGACTTGAGTATCGATGAAAGCCTTATGCCATTCAAAGGTAGACTGAAATGTAAGCAGTATATTCCCAAAAAGAAAGCAAAGTATGGAGTAAAATTTTTTATGCTTTGCAAATCGGAAAGTGGATATCTCTGGGATTTCAAACCTTATATGGGAAAGCAAACTGTAATCGAGCATGATAAATGTTCGGATCTCCCTTGTCAATGCATGCAGTAATGCAGTTACTAAACCCTTGACTGGGGAAAGGTTACTGCATTACAGTGGATAATTACTATATGTGTCCTGAACTCGCTGATTTGCTTTTACTGCATCGTACAGATAGTTATGGTACTGTAAATGCAAAAAGGCAAGACTTACCTCCAGATCTGGCTTCAGGAAAGCTATCGAAGGTGGAAATCTGAGCTTATCAGCGAGGGAAAGTCTTTGCAGTACGTTGGAAAGACAAAAAAAGATGTTTTTCTTCTGTCTTCCCTGCACAATCCATCAACAATCCGTGGAGAAGCATGGTTTGAAGAAAGCAAAACCAATTGCTGTGTGTGCATACAACGACACTATGAGTGGAGTCGATAGGTACGATCAGCAGCTATCATTCTACTCTGTAATGAGGAAACAGCATAAAAAATATTACAAAAAAGTATTTGGACATATATTGGATTTTGTTATTTGGAACAGTTTCCTTCTGCACAAGAAAAAATGTTTGTCTACCATGACATATCTAGAATACAGAATATAAATTGCAAAAGCATTGCTGCATGCACATGCGCTTTCTTCAGCAAGCAGAAAAACAGGCAGTCCTGCCAGACATCTGAGGTTGAACGCTGCTACTCCAACCATTATCCCGAAAATCTACCACCAACGGCTTATAAAAAAAAATCTGCACGCATGTGTTATATGTGTAATAAAAAAATATCAGAAAGGAAACAAAAATCTGGTGCCCTGAGTGTAAGTGTAAAACTGCTTTGTGTATTTACCCTTGCTTTAGGGTGTTCCAAACTGTTCAAGAATTTTAAATTTTGAACAGTATGAAATAAAAAATCTTTCTTTTCAGGGCCATCAAACAGTCCTTTTCAGGACTACAAATATTGATAGAGGGATACCTGAATGTACTGTTTCCTTTTCATCTTGAAGGCTAATTTTTAAGTTCTTTTTATAACACAGAGTGATATTTTCGAAGGAATAAAATATAAGAGGAACTGGAATACTCTTTCCAGTTCCTCTTGAACTGGAAAGATATAATGGGTGGGGGGGGGCGGAGTCCCCATTTTGAAAACTTGACACTCGGGGGGGACTACCCTAGGCGCCATGGGTCGGAACCCCCTTTCGAGTTATCAGAATTGAAGGAGAACCAGCCTACCAGTCTGGAACTCGTGGGGGGGGATTGGGCGCCAGGGGAGAGGAGTCCCCCCTTTTGAAGACTTGACACTCAGGGGCTACCATAGACACAAGGGGTTCGAACCCCCTTTCGAGTCTTCAAAATTTGTGTTATCAGAATTGAAGGAGAACCGGCCTACCAGTCCAGAACTCGGGGGGGGGGGCGTAGGCGCTGGGTGGTGGAACTCTCTTTCGAGTCTTTAAAATTCGAAAGGGAGTTCCACCCTTTCAAACTGGTAGACCAACCGGCCTACCAGTTTGAACTCAGGTGGTTGGGCGCCGTAGGCGCTGGGGGGGGGGGGGAGGAACCCCCTTTCGAGTCTTCAAAGTTCGAGTCATCAGAACTCGAGAAGAATTGGCCTACCAGTCCGGAACACGGTGGTAGGGCATAGCCGCTCTTCTTTTTGAAAATAAATGAAATATATAAATAATAACGAACATTTTTAATTTGTCAACACTCACCATTGATGTGATATGGGTTCCAAATTTCTTGTTTCGGATATATATATATATTACAAAGTTTTGTAATAAAAATTTCTGCTACAATGAAGTTTGACAGAATCAACAATATTATTACTACCTTATTTCTGTTTCTCGTGTTTGAGAAAAACGGTAAAATGTCACTCTTATAATTATATCAAATGTTATAATGGCAAAAATAGTAAGATAAAAGTCATTTGCACTTTCTCTTCAGAACACAAAGAAAGAACATTGTAAATTCAGCCAGTGGAAAAGAAAATACTACATATTTTTCTTCTGTTATCTGATTTTTTTTTCTTGTGCTACAAAGAAGAAATCACTGCATATAACATGGAGTCTGCAGGAGGGGAAAAATCTGAAAATTGGTTACATTATAACGAATAGAGAAATTATGTCAGAAAAATTATTCATGTAAGATTCTAATCTCAGCAGACAACATTTTCTTCTAGATTAGATATCTAAAGTAACCGAACCTTTGCTACTATTTTACACTAAAATGAATGGGTATGTTCCCCAAGTGATTTACGTTTGTAACTGTTGTCTTGCTTATGATTTATGAAATAAATTCTCTGAAATATCCGCAGATTGATTAGGTCTATATCCCCCGCCCCAAAAAAAAGATTATGAAATGCATTTGCACCTTTTATTTGAAAATAATTCAAATTCTCTTTTTCAAGATAATTGTATGAAATAATTTCTAATTTTTCGATAATAAAAGTGAAACTGATCATGATAAATTAAGAAAATATTTTGGCATAAATAATGTATAAGCATGTAAACGAAATGTCAGTATTTTTGTTAGGATATCGGTAATCAACAATCGAAAAGGAAACGACATTCTTGATGTATTCTGCACTACAGCCTGAGGCACTTTAGTGTTCTCTCCTTTCTTTCTCAGTAGCACTGAGAGTAATAAGCCTTCAGCTTTTCCTCCAGCTAAGAGGATATTACCAAGTATTTATAAGAAGTAGATTATTTCAGCAGAAGTAATATTTAGATTTTTTTAAAGAAAAACAAACAAAAATAATATTACTGAACTTTCTTTTGTGTGGTATGCATATAAACAATTTTGCTTGGTGAAAATTCAAAACTATTACATTAAAATGAAGTAATAGTTTTGAATACTGTCTAGAAAAGCTTTCAAACCTGTAGAAGTTTAGACTGGTTATGTAATTGAGTTCCAGGAGAGGATAAGGGGGGGGGGGAAAGCATTAGAAAATCTTCAAAATGAGCAAAAATTTTGAATCATTCCGTATATGATTTTTTACATTATATTTTCAACATATCTACGAGGATATGCACTGGATATTATCGTAATATGCATAATACAAATAAATAAATAAAAGACGAAGGTGAAGAATCGCTGCTAAAATATCATTGGATATAAATTTTTGATGCCAAAAAGACTCGCAATCGAAAACTGAGTAATGCAATTTAGCATTATAACTTTTTTTTTTGTCTTTATGAATAACAAAAAATTGTTTCTAAAACTGAAATGTGATGATCCATATAATGCTATTTGGCTAGAAACGAAAGCAAAAGGACATATTTATTTCAATAAATATTATTTAAAAATATAAATATTTCACAAAATATTTTCAAAGCAAACATTTGAAAATTCTGAAATTCGAAAAAAAATTGTTTCTACATATAAGTAAAGTGAAAGAACAATCAGTGCAACACTTCCGGTGCACTGATTTGTAGAATAAAATACACCAAATTTACTATCAGTAAATAGATTCATTGCAAAGGCTGATCGGTGGTCATTTCAGGATTGATTTTTTTCGCATATGTGTAATTCGTTTCAAATTTTTGGGAAGAGAGACAATAAATCATTTTAGAGGCAAAAAAGGTCAAATAGCTTAGGACAGTAAATGAAATTCTAAGCAACACAATAGACGTAAAGACAGGGGGGGACACAAAGGTCACTCAGCAACAGTTAATCCACTAATGACTGTAGAATAGCTGAAAAGACATTAACGGCGGAAGAAGGTAATGGCATGATAAAAGGCAGAATGCCGACGAAGTTTTGATCCATGAAAAAAAGCTAGGGAGAGCTGACTATTTCATCTATACCAGCCGGTTGGGAGGTTAAATGGTGCATCATTAAGTAATGAAAATATAGTTTAAAAAATATAGCCGTATAAATATATTTCTGTTTTCATTCATTAATGAAAATATTAAAGCACAAATTTAGTTAAATTTTAGTTAAAATCTGACACTCTTAGTTTCATGAAGGATTATTTGTTTAGAATAATCATTGAAAGTTTATTTTTCACTAGGTTAGACTGTAATAAATTTAGTTTAGTTTGTTTTAATAAATAAAGTTAACTTGTTTGCTCTCACTGGGATAAAGGATTAAACTAAATTTATTATAGAATAATCATTGTTGTGATGGAAGATTGGATATAAGTCCTAGAACAAAAACAGTACTAAATATGACTAGAAGGTCAGTTATGTGAAATAAGATGTCATATTTTACTCATTTATGTTCTTCTGACCACATAGAATAAAAGTTAGATCTGAGAACCCTGCTTTAGAGACCAAACATTCTACTTTTTCAACACATTTTTAAAAAATAGCTCTCAAGGGGGAAGAAACTTGTACCCTCATTCCATATATAATAACTAAAGGGTGCATTAAATCATAAAATTAGATGAATTATTACAAACTTATAGTTTAAGCTGTAGCACTCAGTTGTATTTCAATATGTGTGTAGACACATTTAGTAAAATGATATAATACTGATCAAGTGGTGGAAGGCCAGTTTTTTGCTTTTATATATAAACTTATGTAAATCTTTGCTGCTGCTATATAATGCTATATACTGTATGCAGATCATTTTATATATATATATATAGAGAGAGAGAGAGAGAATGCTTTCATGATCTTTCCATTGTTTTAAAAAAAACATGTTAAAATAAATACTAATGAGAAATTAAATTTAAATGTAAAAAAATGATTTTTAGAAATCATCCTAAAATATATATATACATACATATATAAATGACCCAAACACAACTATCCACTATATTTGAAAAAATAAAAAGCTTATAACAAAAAAAATTTAAATACGTTTTTTTTTGGCAAAAACACAACCCATGGAATCATTTTAGTCAAATGAATGCTATGCCTTGTGAGACAGATGAGGAGCCATTGAATAATTTTTGTAGCTGCTTCAGAGTCAATTCATTCCACATATTTTTGGGGAGTGAAAGTCAAGGAATTTTCCTGCTTACCTGAAGTCAGTGGTCTGCTTCAAGCATTAGTCTTTCAGTGGGATAAATTAGGTAGTTAGAAACTGCATTTCACTCATCTCAGAATATAAAATCGAGTTGTATTTGAAACTTGAAAGTGTTGTAGCTGCTGTGCTTAGAGAATGAACATGATTAGTTTTTCTCTATGAAGCTTGTTAAGTTTTGCTTTATTTAACAGTATTCTATATATTTTTTGCCACTTTTGCAGAAACGAAAGGTATTCTGTCTACAAAAAACCTCAAAATTATTGTACATCCTTTTCCAACATACATAGTAACAATATTCAGTCATAGTGTTTGCAGCCTTAGATTATAATTTAAAATATTTATATTTGTAAGTTTAGCTATATATATATATGCATACATTATCATTAAGTTAGCTCATCGTTTATATAGTTTAAAATGGCAGTAATTAATGAGCAAAATCCTTAGGTTCTTGTCATCAAAATAGTTAGCTTCCAGTTTTATATTGATGAAGCTTAATGTACAAATTAAACTAGTAGTGAACACGTTAGTTTCTTGCAATCACATCGGTGTTGGATTGTGTTTTTCCTGTGCTGACATGCTGTTTGTCATTTGAGGTAATTAGTAAGGAGCTGAATATTCAATCCACTAAAACCATATAATTTCGTCATTTCGATTAGTATGTCATGATTCATGGTGTTGAACACCTTTTTTTAGGTCTAAGGATACTCCGATTGTGATTTGGCCTGCATCTATGTTATGATGTAGCATCTCGCTGAAGTCCCACAGAGCTGTCTTTGTGGACATCACTTTACGAAAGCCATACTACCTACTAAAAATTAGGTAGTTTTTATGTAAGTAGTCTTCCATTTTTTATGTTTTTGCTTTTTTCGAAAAGTTTGGAGAAGGTGATAGTTTTAAGTGCAATAGCTTGTCATCTTTTTCATCAGTCCTTTTTTGTGTGTGGTATTATAGTTCTGAAAGTGGTTTGATTACATGTACTTATTCTGTACCTGAATATTTGTACTGAATGAATTCTTTCTTTGGGTATCATTGAACAAAAATGGTTCCAGCTGTTGCCGGTTTCTCAGGAAGATAGTTGATTCTCTCTTTATACAGTTGTTTAACTGTGTGAAGTTTTATCAGTTTAGTTTATTTGGATTAGTGAGTTCTATTTTAATTAGAAATAGCTGTTTAAAACTGTTTGAATTCTTTTATAGGTTCTAATCCTAAGAGACAGTGTATTCAGTCTGAAGCTTTTGGTATACAGCATTCCAAGATCCATATAAAAAGGACTTTCTGTGAATCAGTATTTCTTGCAAGTTTAGTTTGATTCTTAATACATTTCACTTGCTTCTTATGTATACTTGTTGATTGTTAATTTTTTTTTCCTATATCGAATACCATATTTGGTTGCAATTTGCAAGTTTAGGCTATAAAATTCTTTAAAATGACCATAACAGAAATATTGTGCTCGAGATCTGTTATGAGAGGTAACTTGTTGCTGAAAATAAATTCTTGATGGATGTTGTATTATTATGCTTTTATGATTTCAAAAAAAAAAACTTTTCGCACTGGAATTTCTTCTGATCTGTTCTTGGATACTTGCGGTCTATCACCGTTTGTTATTGTAATAAGTGATGTAAATCTTGTGAATGTTTATCTAATTGTTAGTAATTAATGCTGCTTAATCTGCTAACTACTACAGATGTTAGCTACATCTACAAAACTGATCATGGATTCTGTATGTTTTGTAAGATTTGCCGGTACAGTTAGACTTTGATAACTAACAAGGTGAGATAGAGTAGTGGAATGTGATATAGCTGTAAGAGGATTGTTTAGTGTATAGAAGAGGGGGGGGGGCATCTTCGCTGCTTACATGTATTCTCTAGCAAAAATCCTGTATTGCTCAGGTTAATACCTCAACTAGACTTTTCTGAACTTTTTTCCTACTTGAATAGATTTTTTGATAGTTTTCCAGTTTGATTCTTAAAGAATTAATTTTTCTCACTTTCTCAAAGCCCATTTCAACTTAATTTTCAAATATAATTCAGTTTTTTAACCCATAAATTTTAATATTTTACTTTAAAAAAAAAAAAAGCTAAATTTGTTTTTCTCCAATAAAATGCTGAAACTGATGATTCCTACAGTGGCCAGTGACTTTTTTTTTCAATTTATAATAAATTCTCAATCCAATAAATAAACACACAGCTAAGTCATTGTTTTAATATTGACTTTATGATATTTTGATAATTATCGATTGTAATATTTGTGTGTATAACTGTGTGCATTTATTTTTGATATATTTATTACCATGTACAATAGCGGGAATAACGCGTAGTGAAAGAAGATTACCATGTACAATAGATAAACTGTTATTCCTGGTGCCTATGTAAATAGAACTATGGCAGCCAAGATATCATTGCTCATGGAGGATTTTGTGAAATGCAGTTTGTTTACTATGTATTTGTTGCCAAGAGAAAATAGATTGTGATATGAGAGTGGCAATGGAGAGGGAGAAAGAGAGTGTGTTGTAGATCTTCTATGAGCCAGAAATGTTGATGGAAGCAAGAAAATGTAGCAGCAGAAATTAGTACTGAGCCATGAAACTGAAAGTATTGGAATGAGTGGATTTCCAGGTTTAAACAATGGTGAATGAAATGGAAAAGAGAATATAAATGAGGTAATTGAAATTAGCAGTATGATAGCGTTAGCGATATTTGTAGTGGCAGAAGTTCAGGAGAACACAGAAGACCTGAATAAAGAAATAGCTCGCATGTATGTAGTCATTCACACAACAAATCTGGAGATTGAAAGGATGCAGAAACCGCAAGAGATTAGTCGAACTGAAAACAGAAAGAAAACCACAGAAACAAACAGAAAGAAATATATCCAATGTCAAAAAGAAAATTCTAAAAATAAACAAGAGAAAAAGCATAAGCAGATACTTTTTACAGCGATTCTATGATAATGGTGGGTACTTCATGAAAATGCCACAAAATGTTGTTTCCTTGGTGCAAAATTTAATAATATTAGTAATGCTGTCAGAATGTAGAAAGGAATGGTGAAAGAATTAATTGGTTTGGCTGGAACAAATGACCTGAGAGGTGAGAAGTATTGAATAAGGGAAGATGTGAAAGAGCTATTCGAAGAAGCGAAAAAGAAGAGCAACAAGGTGAAGTTTGTAAGTCTGCTGCCACGCTGTGATGGAAGTGAACTGAGCAGAAGGGCGATAATAGTTAATGAATCAACATGCAAGTTGCACAGACGGAATGACATTGAGTTTCTGGACCTATGGCCTTAGTTTGATGGATGTAAAGATTTGTATAGTGCTAATGGACTGCACTTTAAATGGATTCAATTAGGTGTATTCATTGAGAGTGGAAGTAAGTAGTCAGGAACACTAAAGAAATTAAGCTGGATGCAGGCACGTGTGTGTGTGTGAAGGCACCATGAGGCAAATAAGTTGGACCATGACCAACAAGTCAGAACCTAGTCTTTCAAGCAAAAATAATGAATAGTGTAGTCAGTTCAGGAAGGTTGATGGCCTAAAATGATGCTGCAGTTTCTATATACTACTGCCAGAAGTATCAGAAACAAGTTGGAGGAGATTTTGACCTTGGTTAGTGCAACCTTGTCAAACATTATAAGCATTAGTGAAACTTAGCAAACAGCAGATAATGCAGGTATAGGGATTGAATGTGATAGATTTAGTACCGTATATTCCAGGGTATGTCGATACTGGAATTTTTTGATACTTTGAGTTTTTATAGTATACTCGTCGTATAAATCGACTCGAAAAATTTCTTTAAAAATAAAAATTATGACAGTTTTTAAGTAAAATTTTTATACAGGTGGCAATCACTAGGATCATAACTGCCTTTTTAGTCCTTCCATTCTTTGTTTTAGCAAAAGATATAAAATACCTAGTTGACAAAAGAAATTTTATTTTGTATCGACCAGTTGACCAATAGTGAACTAAAGTGCAATGGCTCCTTTTAAAAAATGAAATGTGACACGAGTTTTAAGTGCAAAGTGATTAAATTTGCAAAAGAAATACTGTGTTGCTGCACGTCAGTTCGGAGTAAATGAAAAACTAGTTCGCGATTGGAGAAAAAATGAAACTTTAATAATGAAAATTCCAAAAAATAAGTGCGCATTACGGAAAGGAATTTGTAAGTGGCTTATTCTAGAAAATAATGTTTGCAGATTGGGTTTGAGAAAATCGCCAAAATGGGCTCATTATAACGAGAAATAATATTCGTTTATTTGCTTTGAAGTGGGGCAAAGCAAATAAAAAGGACAGCGAAAACTTCAAAGCTACAGTAAGTTGGTGTAGCCGGTTTACGGAAAGGAAAAATTTAGTGCTTTGACTTAAAACGAAAATCGCACAGAAGCTGCCAAAGGATTTGGATGATAAGTTAAGTTTTCAAAGATTTATAATTGCTAAAAGAAAGCAAAAAAATTATTTATTGTCTCAAATCGGAAATATGGATGAAACTCCAATTATGTTTGACATGATCGGGAATAGAACAGTAGAATTGAAAGGAAGTAAAACTATTTCTTTAAAAACAACTGGACATGAAAACGCCGTTTCACAGTTGTACTTGCTTGTATGGCTGATGGTACTAAATTAAAACCTATGATAATTTTTAAAAGAAAAACAATGCCAAAGATCAAAATTCCAAGAAACGTTTTTGTCCATGTTCATGAGAATGGTTGGATGGACGAAGCAGGAGTTAAGCTGTGGATAAAAAAAAAATTGAAATACGTGACAAGGTGCATTAAAAAATCCAGTCTTTTAGTGTGGGACATGTTCAAATCCCATTTAACGGAGAGCACAAAATCTTTATTAAGAGAGAATAATGCCAATATGGCAGTGATTCCAAGTGGGTTAACTTCACTAGTGCAACCGTTTGGATGTTTGAATAAACAAGCCATTTAAAGACAGTTTACAAAAACAGTGGAATGCATGGATGCAAGAAGGAGAGAAAAGTTACACAAAAGAAGGACAAATGCGACATGCGTCTTTGGTAACTATGTGTGAATGGGTAGCAAAAGCATGGGATGAAAGATACAGTAATAAAATCTTTTAAAAAATGTACTATATCTAACAAATTAGATGGCTCGGAAGATGATTTTGTTTACAATGATGACGAAATTGATGCTAAATCTGATGGAGAAAACAAATACAATTTATATGATGATATACCGGAAGAAATTACAGAACCAGAGTACAATGAACTTTTCATACATTCAGATATTGAAAATTAAATTTTAATTATGTAGTTACCTACCTATTTTCTTTTGTAAATAAATAATTATATAACATGTAAATAATTTTTTCTGTAAATAAATTTGATATAAGTTGAAATATTTTTACTTATTTACCCTTTTTGTATATTGCTAATAAATTTAACAGAGTATGATACATACTAGTTTTTTCTTGGAAAGCAATCAATTTTTGACCCAGCATATAAGTCGACCTAAAAAATTTAGTACTTTTTTCAATGCTGAAAAGTCGATTTAGGTAGGGTACGTCTGATGATAACAGATGAATTGTAGCCAACAAGAATAGGAGTCATTGGGCAGATGGCAGTTCTTTTGAGTCAATCTTGTGTGAGATTGAGGCCAACAGAATAAAATATAAAATTGGTTGTTACTATAGGTCAGGGGGGGGGGTGCTAGGGATGATGTGGAAGATATGCATGAGCAGATTAGTATGACTGCAAGTCAAGTAATTATTATGGTGACTTTATCTTTAGAGACAGAATGGAAGGAGGAAAGATCATATTACAGGCAGGAAATGGAATTTATACACCTACTGAGAGATAATTACATGAAGCAGAACATGACGGAGTGGACTCGGGGTACAAGAGTGTACGAGGTTCTAGTTATAGGATCAGAAGACCTGTCCATAATTAAGGTGGTTACATTGCCTCCAATTGAGGAAAGTGATCCTGTGGTCTTGACTTAGGAGATAGCAAAACATGTAGAAATTCTGGTTAAGGAAGAATAGATGTGGAATTACAAGGCTAGTGATTATGATACACTTATGATGCAGCTTGAAGCAGTACCATGACCAATGGATAGTCAAGGGTATCTGGAAGAAGCAGTATCACTATATATCCAAGGTCAGGAGAGTAAATCAGGTAGGAGTTAGACGGATGAGTAGTATCATTAAGCATGAGCTACAAACAAAGAAAATGTTATGGAGGGTATATAAGAAGAAAGGTGACCAGCATGGTAAGGAAAGCAAAATCAGATTAGGAGAAGAGATTAGCTGATGAACAGGCTAAAGGAAATCCCAAAGAGTTTTTTCATTGTGTGGTGAGGAGGAAGAATGACTATGGAAAGATAACTTGAATCAGTGCAGATGGTAGAGAGGTAACAGAGGTAGACAAAATTACTGAGCTATTGTGTGACCATTTTACAAGGGTATATCATCCAAGTGAACCTTCCCTCTGCTCAACCAGTGCACATCACTATAATAAACCACATTGCTGTGATCTGCTTCGCTCTTGGGTCAGAAGCTCTTGGAATTGATGATGATTCAATCCTCTTGCCCTAATAATGTTGACGACAGTCGCAATAACTTTTATGACATTCTCAAATCCAATAGTTTTCACACACAAATTCTCCTGTTATGACAGAGGTGGCAAGAACTTTATGCTGTAGAACAGAGGTTGCAGAATTGGAGGTCGGTGTCATTGCATGCCCATTTAGGTTGGGTGTGCTGTTGTGTGGCTTGTGCAACTCGTGTACAAAATTCACGTCAATATGACGTATGATTGCATTGTTATTGATATATGAAAATTGTAAGAGTGCATCAGTCCAACGGAATTAATTTTAGATAACTTTGAATACTTTAATTTATCAATTAATATAATTTTAAATATGGAAAGAATAAAGGTCAAATGAACAATAGCTGTGCTTCAAATGTGCTGTTTATGTGAGAAGCACAAAGGGTTTACACTTCATGATGATATTATATTATCATTGGCAAATACTAGAGCAAGACAGAGATAATTTGAATGTTGATGCAATTTTTAAATACAGTATAATATGCTCATAAATTGTAAAAAGTAATTACTTGAGAAATTATTTTTCCAGAATGAACTAAAGAAAGCCTGAAATAATTCGTTTTACTTATTTATAGAACAGTTTCAACTTCCTTTGACTATAATCAATCACACAATCTGCAAAAGTTTTGGCAGAAAACAGGATATTCAGTCGATCGTCAACACTGTTTCCCATTGTAAATATGGGCAAAAAAGGTTATAAATTATTTATAGAAAATTCCTAGTCTATATTGGTGTCCTAAACATGTCAGTTCACACTTCAAACAAAACAAAGGTCTTGTTACAGACCTTATAAAAAATTGGCATCCCTTATCCGCTCCACTAAAGACCAACCTCCCCCCCCCCTAGACCTACCTGGTGTATACCAAGTCCCTTGCAGCTGTAAGCTGTCGTACTTTGGCCAAACAGGCAGGACAGCTAATATCAGAATTTCAGAACACAAGGACTACATCCGGTTTCACCAATACAGCCACTCTGGTCTTGCAGACCATGTGCTGGATACCCACCATAGAATACGGTGGAAAAAAGCCACGATAATACACCGTAGTAAATTCAAATAAGAAAGGCTATTCATGGAATCAGCCTCAGCCCTAAGAAACAATCCAAACCTCAACAAATTTGGTTACATGAGACTGCCCTAAATTTGGGAAACCTACATCAGAAGACCTTCAGCCCAATCGGCCAAGAATACCAACATTACCTGCTAGCGGGCACAATCAGGACTTTTAGGAGAAAGAATAGCTTCCTGCTTCATTCCTCATTTACTGTGTGGTGTGCTTGTGTGCACGTGTCTTGTTTTTAAGTTCCTGTGATAATGGCAACATGACATTGCTGAAATATTGGAAGTGTATTAAAGTTTATTTTAATGTATATTCTGTTGTACGTTGTAATTTCCTTAAGCTATTTAGTAATAATCACTGTATATGCATCTCCTCTGTCCAAGGTATTTGTCACTTTGTTATAGTACATAAGTAAGTTGCTGAAACATGAACTCCCCTTAACAAACCCATGCTGATAACCATAGAATACTGCTGTTATCAACCATTTCTGTTTCCTACTTCTCACCAATCTCTCCAGGACCTCCACAACTCCAGATATACAGACCGGTCTATAATTTGAAGCTACAGCCTTATCACCGGCTTTATGCAGTGGAACAATTTTACCCTCCTTCCACTCCCTTGGAACTGTGCTGTTGCAAAACTCTTATTAACCCTCCCACCAGCCAGGACAAATCTGAATACGATTCAATACACCTGTTGAAAGAACATGGATAAGAAGTGCAATTAGGCTGTTTTGTACTTTAGAAGGTGCGATAATCCTTCACGCTGTAGAGGACACTTAAACAGATTATCTCGCGAAGCTGAGTCCTAGTTCTCTATAACAAGGAATGCATTTCCTTGTTTTATGCTGGGCAACTTGACTGTTAGTTATATTAGAGAGATTGAAAATATAGAAATTAATTTTATTTTCTCTTTTTATTGTACAGTTTTAAATTCCAGGAAAAATATAAATCCTTGCATGCTTTCTTCACTTAAATATTGCATTACCTTAGAGAACCGATGTTTAATGTTTTTTGCACTAATTTTGTCTAATCGCTTACTCAACAGAACATTATCTTTGTTTTCGAAGAAATAAATTCACGATAATTATTTGAAATATTATTTAAAAAAAAAATCGGCTGCCAACGTTATAGATTATGTTATCGTTGTTCAAAATCTTATTTCGAAGAATAATTCACAGATTTCCTGAAGGAAATAATATGAGAATAATATGCAATTCTTTAATCATATTGCTAAGTTTTTTCAAAATATTGTAATGTACTGTTCTTTGCACTTTCACCTTGTTGGTTTACGTGTATATAAATGGTTATTATTTAAATTGATACGTATATATTTTCTGCTAGTGTATATATTTTGCTCCAATTTTAAAGTAAGCAATACTTTTGCGTATATTCCCTGATAGAAAATATTATATGGGCATGTATCGAATCTGAAATTTCATATTCTCACAATAGAATTTAACTTTATTTCGACTTTGGTAGCCCTCTGCTGCAACACTACCACACACCTGAAAACTGTTATGAAACATAGGTACAATTTTTGATTCCATAGTACAATTACTATGGAATTAAATTTTAATTCCATAGTAATTGTTCCATATAACGTTTAATTTTTTGACACAGAAACTAGGTTTTGATTATTATAAATTATCAAATTATAAATCAGAAATCAGAAAAAAAATAAAATAAAATAAGAAAATATACATATTATTATAAATCAGGAAGTTATGTGATATTGGGTAATAGGGGAAATTAATATTTTTACACATTGTCATCCTACAAATGCAATATCAGAATAATATGTTTCGAATGTCTGCTAATCAATCAGAAATATGGAAAAACAAAACAAGGATTTTCTGCCTGTAAAATATTCAGTTATTGCACGAGGCACTTCAGTGTGCTGCCTGCTAGACATGTTCTTTTGATCTAGTTCCCAGTGGGGGGAAGAGGTCAGTAATCTCTGTTAGCTTACAGCTTATTACTGGGTAGAAAGGAATATTGGAATATATATATATATATATATATATATATCTCATCATCATCATAACACTAATTACGGGTATAGACCATATTGGTCTGTTCCAGTCTCATTATCCATCCAATATCCTTTTTTGAGGTCTACCCTACTTTCCCTTTCCAATTAGCTTATATTTTAGTATTTGTTTTGGTTTGGATGTTGGGCGTTGGCCATTCGGTTTACATGTTCAATCCATTTTTGTTTATAATTGTTTAGTTTTTCTTCTATTGATTTTGTTTTTAGTTCTTTTAAAATGTCTTCGTTACTTTTTTGATCTAATAATGTGTATTTTGCAGTTCTCATAAATCTCATTTCACTCGTTTTTATTCTTTATCTTGTTTGTTGCCCAAATTTCACTGCCATATAATAATGTAGGCACTGCTTAAGTATTGTATATTTTCGAGCGTGTTTCTTTTTGTACTATATATATATATATATATATATATATATATATAATTCTGAATAGTAGGGTAAATCATTCTCTGAGACGTTTTATTTTTTAATTTTTGAAACATTCTGTGTACCACAATCTCACGTAATGCAACTATTTTTCAAATATGCCTATTATAAGATTGTTTTTGTTTGTAAATAAGAATACAGTTTGCTGAAACTTTGTCTATTAAATTTTCATAGCAGTGTGTGTGCCACAGATTAGAAATTTTCAAAGTAGCATGAATAATATTTTATTATTACGAAACAGTAAAGTTTGATAATAAAATTTCTGCTACAATAAAGTTCGACAGATTGAACAATATTATTGCCTTATTTCTTTTCTCCTTTTGGAGAAAAACGGTAAAATGTCACTCATATAATTATAGCAGATTTTCTATTGGAAAAAATGGTAAGAAAATAATCATTTGCACTTTTATTTCAAAACACAAAGAAAGAACATTGTAAATTCACCCAATGAAAAAGAAAATACTACATATTTTTCTTCTGTTATTATCTCTTTTTTTCTTGTAGAAAGAAGAAATTACTGCACATATTTCTTTTGTCAATACAAGAGTGCAAAAATATGTAAATTGATTACATTATAGCTGATAGAGAAAAGAAATAAGGCAATAATATTGTTCAATCTGTCGAACTTTATTGTAGCAGAAATTTTATTATCAAACTTTACTGTTTTGTAATAATAAAATATTATTCATGCTACTTTGAAAATTTCTAATCTCTATTATTATTACGGGCAACTCTATCGAGCGAGGGAGGCCCCAAATCATATTCATCAAAACTATTCGACATTCATACAGTGTCTATCATACCTCGCCTTAAACTCATTCACTGTCACAGCATCCACCACAGATTCTGGCAGCCCATTCCACTCATTCACCACTCTAAAAGTAAAGAACCCAGCTTTAACACCCTTACTAACCACACTCTTGCCCAACTTCCATGGATGTCCCCTAGTCCTCCCACAACCAGCCCTGTTCTCAAAAATATTTCCTGAATTAATTTTATAGAAACCCTTCAGTAATTTGAATGTTTCAATCATATCTCCCCTCCTCTGCCTATCAACCAATTTTTGCAACTCACAAATCCTCAACCTGTTCTCATGAGGTTCATTCCACAGACCTGCTATCATCTTGGTCACTCACCTCTGGATCCTCTCAACCCTCCTCCCCATCAAGAAGAAACCTAGGTGACCAAATCTGGGTACAGTAGTCGAGATAGGGTCTTATCAAGGCTCGATAGAGAGGAACAATAACCTGCTTGTCAACGTATTCTTCAGCAACCAAGTGATTTGATGAACCGATTTGGCCACTTTTGCAATGTGCCCCCTAAACTTCAACTCCTTATCCACCAACACTCCTAAATCTCGTGCCTCATCAATTTCCTGGAGTACAGTTCCCCCAATGTAGTAAACTGCTGCTAATCTTTTCACCCCAAAATGTATAACCTTACATTTTGCCACATTAAATTGACATCCATTCTCCTTAGCCCAGACCTCCAATCTATCCAAAGTTACGTAACTGAGTTCCAGGAGAGGAGGGGGGGGGGGCTGCAGTAAAAAATCTTAAAAATGAGCATAAATTTTGAATCATTCCATACAGGATATCTTTACTATTATATTTTCAACATATCTACAGTGGTTAAGCACTAGATATTGTAGTAATGTGCATCCTACTAAAAAAAAAATCTGTTGCAATTTTAAGCAAAAGAAGAAGGCGAAGAGTCTGATAAAATACCATTGGATATAAATTTTTGATACTAAAATAAACACAATCGGAAATAGAGTAATGCAGTTTATAATCATTTGTTCATAAAAAAAAAAAAATTCGTTCCTAAAATTGAAATGTGATGATCCATATAAAGGTATTTTGCAAAGAAAGAAAGCAAAATGTCATATTATTTCACTAAATGTTATTTAAAAATATTTGACAAAATATTTTAAATGCAAACAAACATTTGAAAATTCGTGAAAAGATTCTATATTGTCAGTGAAGTGACAGTATAGATTCTTTAAGTGAAGAATCGATCGCTTATCCTTCTTCTTCGCTTCGAAGAATCGAAGTGAAGAAGAAGCGACAATACATGAAGGAAATTTACTAATACTAAAATATATTCATTGCAAAGGCTGATCTGTGGTCATTACAGGTTTGATTATTTTGGCATAGTGAAACTTCTATTTTTAGAAAGAGAAACAATAAATAAATAGTGCAGCAAAGTGACTCAAAAGTCGCTCCACCACAGTTAATCCACTAATGGGTCTAAAATCGCCGTTAAGTGTTTAACGGCAGAGGAGGGTAAATACTTGATGATAAAAGATAGAACACCGATGAAGTTCTGATCCATGAAATATTCTGGGATATTTGGCTATTTCATCCACCTTTGCTGGTAGGAGGGTTAAACAGGCATGCCAATGCTACTGCCGGTTCCCTGGAACATTACCTTAAGATGCGTGGTGATATGTCATCAAATCCTATCGCCTTAATTAGCATCAAGGTTATGTATTTCCTCAAATATCTCCTGCTCGCTCACAATTAAGCTATCCTCAACTATGTTTTCTACACTTAAGCTCCTCATGATTCCACCCTGATCAGGATGAAACACTTATAGATTGATCACTGAATACGTCAACAATGTCTTCTGCAGCAGTTACCATTCTATCGCTTTCATTCCTTAACTTCATCTTTCCATGATCATTCTTCTTTCTACTTGCCACATATCTAAAAAAAAAAAAAAAAAAACAACTAGGGTTTTTCTTAGCCTGATTTGAAGTATATAATGATAGATGATATATATGCTATATGACAGGGATGTTCAACCCGTCGATCGCGAAGCAATTTTTGGTCGATCTCTTGTGTATTCCTCCTTACTTGGAAATTTAATTAAAACTGAAAACATATTTTTTTTATCACTATTTTGTATTATTTTTAATTTGCTTTAAGTGTATTGCTATTGTTTATTTATTTTTCGTTAAAATTGTCAAATCAGTAATTTTCTTATAAGGCCGGGTAAATGAATTAATTTAGATCAGTGGAAGTCAAACAGCGAGCCCAGTGAATACAATTATAAGCAAAGTGGAAAAACTTGATTGTAGCTTAAATATAAAATATATTCCAAAGCACATTACATCGATTTTTTACTTAGGTTAAGTCCCATTTGAATATTGTAAAAGAATAAATTGTTTGTCTCGGTATAGTTTGTATTAGATGTTTTTGTAAATAATTCTTTTGAAGCTAACTGTATATACTGCTTTAATATGTTGAAGTTTTAAAAACAGGCAATGTTTTTGTTGCCAAAGCTGTACATGGCGGCATTAGAAAGATTGTTATTTCAACTTGTATGTATGAGAAAGGCTTGCAGCCTCTAAGTGTAAACATCTCCGAAGTCAGTTAGAAAGAGTTCAAACAACTTTCTGATGGCTGGCAACTTACAATCAAAAGAAAGCAGAGGAGAACAAAGGGTGTGCAGAACTTGAAACTTAGATGAAAGACTCATACCGATTCTTTGGGGGGTTGTCAAACTTCATGCGAGGTCTCAGAGGGAATTCTGGAACCGGGACCCCTTCAAGCAGAAGAGGTCCTGGTTCCAGAATTGCTATCAGAGAGGAAGCCGCCTGGTCCAGAGTCGCCGTCAGAGAGCCTGCCCGGATCCACGTTGCTTGAGAGAGGAGTTTCCCGCTTCCAGAAAGGAGCTTCTCGGTTCGAGACGTCGCTAGAGAGAGACTACTTCTAGGCTGCAGACAAGGTTTGAAATTGCCAAAAGGAAGAGTTCCAATTGCCGGAGAAAAGTTTCCAGGCCAGGTTAATGTCAGACATTCACCAGTGTGTTGCGTTTTCATTACAATTTGATGAATCAAATGACTTCACTGATATCGCTCAGTTAACAGTATTTATTCGCATGGTATTTCAAGATTATTCAAGTAAAGAAGAACTTTTGAAAATTATACCATTATTGGGAAGGACTAGGGGAGAAGACATTTTTTCGGCATTTGATGAATTTGTGAAACAACACAAACTTCCGCTTTTTAAACTTTTGTCTATTACTACTGATGGTACTCCTGCAATGATAGGTAATAAATCAGGCTTCATTTCATTATGACAAATATCCAGATTTTTTAATGTACCACTATTATTCACCAACAAGTACTGTGTAGTAAAAGATTAAATACAAAAGATGTTTTGGATATTACATTTAAAATTGTAAATTCTGTTCGAGGAAAAGCCCTGCAAAGGCGGTTATTTAAATTACAGGCAGATGATAATAGGGAACTTCTGTTGTACAATAATGTTTGCTGGCTCAGCAGAAGTCAATTTTTAGAAAGATTTCTTGTATTAATTAACGATATAAAAAATTTTCTTGGTGAAAGAGATATTTATCCACAATTGAGTGATAAAAGATGGTTGTTACACTTATCATTTTTAGTAGATTATTGTACGAAATTAAGCAATTGAAATTTAGAGTTACGAGGTAGAGATGAAAATTTAATTGACATGTTAAGTTCAATAAAAACTTTCCAACAATACTTACTTTTATTAAAGAAAAATATACATCACCGTGAATTTAGACATCTCCCATATTTATTAAAATTTTTTGAACAAAATCAAGAAATGCTTCACTATGATTTAAAAGAATTTATTCGTGAAATAGAATTAGTTGAGGAAGAAATAAATTCAAGATTTAAAGATTTTAATAAAACTGAAATGACTATCTTTTATCAATAATCCATTTTAAGGAAACTTGAACATCACAGAAATTTCAAATAAAATTAATGGGCTGTTTGATATAAACCAAGCTGAAGTAGAACTTGAGATAATAAACATTCAGAATAGTTTACATTTAAAATCAATAATCAATGAAGTCATTTGGAAGTATGCACATGAAAAATTCCCAATATTAACTGATATTGTGCGAAAAATTCTGTCGTGTTTCAGATCGACATATTTGTCAGAATCTGATTTTTCAAATATGACTGTCATAAAAAATCAATTAAGAAACCAAATTACAAATGATCATTTGGATGATTATCTGCGATTGGCCACTTCTTCATATCAACTTGACTATGAAAATATTGCGAGGTCCAAACAATGGCAAATTTCACATAACTTTTTTTTTTTTTTAATCAACCAGCATTTCCTGTAACTTGTGAGTTTGTAATCAATCTGTTGTTTTTTCTAACTTTGGTTTTCCAAAATAGAGAAATAAATATTTTATTCCAATATATATATATATATATATATATATATATATATATATATATATATATATATATATATATGTTTTTTTTTTTTTTGTTGTATTAAAATAATTAAAAGTGATAAATAAATTTTTAAATACACAAAGTTTTTAGTTGTGTATTTTTTTTTAGTTGTTTATTTGTGCGTAATCAGATATTAGGTTGGGGGAATGTGATCTATATAAGAGAGTAGATCGCCGAATAACTTTTTATAGAAAAGTAGCTCGCATAGTAAAAAAGGTTGAACACCACTGCTGTATGATATGCAGTATATAATAGATTCCCATCTTTCATAGGTGGGATTATTGTTTAAAAAAAAAAGTGAATACTAATTAAAAAAAACATTCGAAAACACATTCTTGTTGTGGTGACTTGTATCAGTGCTAATTGCTAGAAATGCAAAATATATTTTTTAACATAGTATTATTGAATTTAAGCATTATGAGTAAGTACATAATTTTCTTTTAGTCCACTGTTTGTAACATGGAAAATTGGGAAAGACAGACGGCTAAGAGGATGTATAGGAACTTTTAATGCCATGAACCTTCATGCAGGCCTCAGGGAATATGCTGTTACCAGGTATTTAGAGTTCATTCGATTTTCTGTTTACATGATGTTTGAAACTTAAAGCCATATGGATATCTCATGCAACAGTGTAAAGCTGTGCAAGCGATTCTGTGACTCCAAATAAGAAAAATAATTTTTAGAAACAGTAGGGCCTCTTTTTTTTTTCTCTTGTATGAAATGCTTGCAATTGTAGCTTTAGTAATATTTCAAACGATAGTCACTTAATACCTGTATTTCTTTAGGCAGATATATAGATCAGCAGAGATAAAAGTTGATTAGCAGCATCACCTTCTGTCTGGCATGTTGCAGAAATATGCTCGACATTAGTGGTGATGAAAGGTGAGGCTGGCTGCCTCACCTTTTCCAAAAAAAAAAAAAAAAAAAAAAAAAAAAGTTAGTTCTTAGGAATGAAAAAAGGATGTGTGTGTGTGTACACTCTCTAGCTATCCAACTTTGGTGTACATGGGAACATGGCCAACTATATTATAGCATCCAGAACGTCTTCAGATGTCAGCAATACATCTGCAAGTTAATTTATAGCTGCCTGTTGTAATGTATATTTTTGTATATCTCTTTACATGTTATGCACCCAATGAAGTTTTCTAAGAAAATGAAATGAGTTGTGATCAAATAATAAATTGTATTTTTTCTATTTTAGTATCTCTTGACTTCTAGTAATTAAATTTATTTAATCATATATATATTATTTTATTTATTTGTTTTGTTTTATTTTTATTTTATTTTATTACTTATTATTATTTTTATATTTTTTTTTTGTTTTGAGAATATGTCCCTTTAAGCATTCCTGGCCCTGAATAAGAACAGTAATGTGGTTAACTCTCAACTAATTTTCTGACTTCCTTACAGAAAACTGTTTTCTTTTTTTTTTTTTTCCCCATAATCCTCTCTTGCCCACAAAAAAAAGTTTTTTCAACCTCCTATGAGTGGGGGACTGCCCTGCTCCAAGTGGACAATATTCATTTGTATAGACACACATAAACTTGCTTCTAGTCTGAACAGATACAAACTATTCCATTCCCATAGAGCAAATAAGCACATGAAATATAATTTGACGGACAAATCATCTTCATTTTGGTTCACTTATGAATTCTCTTAGTCAAACCACTCATCGCTTCCTTATATACCCTTATGAGGTTTACAGGATGATATCAATAGTGCTGTGTAATTAAATTTTAGGTGTACAGTAGCCCCCCCCCTTATCCGCTGGGGTATACGTTCCTAGATACCCCTCAGATACCTGAAACCATGGATAATACTAAATCTTCTATGATAAAATTTAATTTGTAAGTTAGGCACAGTAAGAAATTTACAACAATAACTAATAATAAAATAGAACAATTATGACAACATACTGTAATAAAAGCTATTTGAATGTGAATGGAATCTTATGGAGGAAAATTGTAGATAGGAAGTTAGTAATGATGTAATTTTTTCATGTAGTACTGTCATATCCTGTACACCCCTTGAGGGTACATGGCAGGAATTTGATGATGATGATGATGATGGAATCTTAGCAACCTCAGCATACGTTTTTTTTTATTATTATTCATCATTTTATGAAGTCTAGAACTTTCACCTTTTTCACTTAAAAGGAAGCACTTTACAGCTTCTCTTTGGCATATCCGAATTGCCAGCATCACTACTCTGTGCTTTGTGGCCATTATTAAGTAAAATAAGAGTTACTTGAACACAAGCACTGCGATACCATGCAGTCAATCTGATAACTTAGACTACTCAGAACTGCGTGCAATTCCTGATTCTCGAAAAAGCACATATAACTTTCTCCACCTTTGCAACGAGCCTGATATTAATCTACTTCTGGGATCAGTTGAATTGTCTATTACTAAAGAAAGAGCCATATGGCTTCATTTCAGCAATGTAAAGTTACATAGGCAAAGTGGATGCTAGATCCAACATTATTTCAAATCCGAATATTTGTAGAAACTATGAAAATTTTGTAAGTTGATCTGAGAGCTTATGAGAATACAGTCCTCGGCATCTCCAAGTTGCCTTGGCCACTTAAGTCAAGCAGGTTGGGGATGCCAAGGATTGTATTCTTGTAAGCTTTCAGGTTAACTTACGGAATTTTCAGGTTCCACAAACATTTGGATTTCAAGTAATGTTGGATCTGCTATTCACTTTGCCAATGTAATTATAAATTGTATATTTTTGGAATTTTTCATTTAATATTTTCGGACCGAGATTGACCGTGGATAGCGAACCCTCAGATAAGGGGACACTATGGTATTAAATAATCAGTCCTCAGCATCAACAATATATGTGACTTACAACC
Source organism: Typopeltis vanoorti (assembly GCF_054136105.1). NCBI lineage: Eukaryota > Metazoa > Arthropoda > Arachnida > Uropygi > Thelyphonidae > Typopeltis > Typopeltis vanoorti. The sequence goes on along the minus strand of NC_143569.1, from coordinate 70,768,930 downwards.
ACATGTATTTATGGTGGTCATCCATTGACATGTTCACTGGATATCACCTCACTGCTATAACTTGTGGACCAGAGTGTTATTGCTACCTGCATTTCATATTGCTTAAGGAATACTTTTGCTTAGGCTGTTGCTGCTACTGAAGGTGGGAACACCATCTGTGTTTCTCCCCCCCCCCCCCAAGTCTTACAGAAATATAGAAATCAGCCCTTTAGTCATTGCAAAAATATAGAAATTACTTTGTGCATTCACAAGTTAGCAACTGATACTAATTCAGTGTATTGACATGCTTTGCTTTTAATGTTAGAAATGCATCTTAATTTATTAATTACATATAAGGCTCTAAAGTACTAAAATGGTTTTTGAATATCTCTTTAAATGCTAAATCAACAAAGGAAACTTTAATAATAAGTATATTGGTAATCATCCCAACTCATGTATTAATTGTTTCACGGCTAAGTGATGTCATCCATCACTTAGTAAATAAAATATATTGCATAGTATATATTGTATTTAACTGAGAGGAATCTAATTGCTTTAGAAAAAAAATGTACTATTAGTAAACCTATTATCAAAATATTCATGCTTCCTTTTTTTTTA